>NC_052540.1:10829090-11152500 GCF_016699485.2 Gallus gallus
TAAAATTAAATTCAAGAACAAATGATTTTTACAGTACCATTTGTCTATGTTCTGAAAGTGATTATAAAACTTATTAAATCATAATGAATGCTTCAGGTAGGCAAAAGCACAGAATTTGTAGGCCTTCTTTGGGCATAATATTGACTCTGGTTTGAAACTGGATAGGAGGAAGAAAATGCAGTGAATTCGTGTGCCTTTTGGGTTTGTGCTTAAGATATATTGGAGCACTCTTCCTTTAAATTAAATACAGAAACCTGGCAGGAATCTAGTGGGATTTAACTAAATACAACAATTCTTTGAACAATTATATAAATAAGAATTCTAACTTTACTTGCATAAAATGCAAAGTACCAATGAATAAAATCAGAAATTTCAACGCATTGAGGGAAGAATAGATCTGTTGCAGATTAGAAAGTCTGATTTCCATTGCTAGTTATGTTGTATTAGAATATAGTTGTTCAGCAAAGCAAATGACTACTAAAAGCAGCAGTGAAAAGATCAACATAGCAGAGCAGTACTGTTTTCTTTTAGAACTGATGCCTTCTGAGTAAATTGGGGGTTGCCTTTGGACTTCTGTTTTGGAACCTTAGCCTGTTGCTTAGTATCTGTTATGAAGTGCCCAAATACAGCTACTTGGTCCAGTGACAAAATGCATTTTGTCATGTTCAAGAAGAGGTTGTTCTGGCCAGTTAAATTTTGTAATCATAAGCAGAAAAATTGTGATCATCTTCAAAACTCATTCATTTACCTTCAGGTCAGCCTGCGTTGGGTTTTCTTTTACTTTCAAAATAATTTGATTGTAATACTGCTCAGAGAAAAGTTCTCTTAATGACTTTTGTTTACACGCAAAACCAAAAATACCTTTTTTCTTTTTTTTGGTGGGTTTTTTTTTTTTTTCATAACATAACAGGCAATTTCAGGTGTTTGATCCCTCTTGTAATTGAGCCATTTTAGCAGGGAGCTAAACTGAGATCCTTAATGAGCAGAAACTTCAGCTGAATTTGCTTCTTACATCTGGAAAAGAACTAATGATACTAAGGAGTTGTGTTAAGAGACATAAAGGCACCCTTTTCAGGCACAACTAAAATGGCTTTATGCTAACGATCTTCAGAATTCTAGCAAAACTACTGTATCACTACATGATAGATTTAATAAATGGAAATATGTGGTATTAAACTGTCCATAAAAATAGGTAATATTTTTTCCATATTTGGAGAAAAATCATCTTGGGTAGGAGATGTTGTATCGATTACCAAAATTAAGACAAGTAAGTGTTTTTTGTTATACTGTTATCACTGAGCCCAATTATAATAGAGAAGTACTTTTGCAAGACCCCAGCAGTTGTGCACTGAAGAGTTTATGGATTCTATTCACATATTTTGCTATGCCAAGATCGCCTATGAGGAAACAGCTACCTTTACTCAGGGGCAGGTTATGATTGCAGATGGTGCATAAGCTTAAGGTTAATGCCAGAAGAAGTTCTGTGCTGTCTTGAAATTCAGAGGCATGGTTGGAGAGATTACTTTTAATAAAAAGCACTTCAGGTTCTAAAAGCAAAATACAATCTTCATTCTATGAAGCAGTGCCTTCATCTTCTGTTTTCTGCACTCTGTATTCAATAATCTTATAATGGAATTGAAACGTTCTGTAGAACACCTATGACTTTTGACTAGCCCTTTCCTTTAAGCCCCCATAGAATTATCTGTGTGGCTCATTTATTTATTTAGTTTATTCTGGCGGAGGGTTTTGGGGAAGGTGTTATAAAGTATGTTGGGAGAAATGCTTCAAATGCCTCTTGGCTTTCTTGGAAGGCTATTGCTTTTGCATGCGCTCTTTCCTGAACGTCATATTTATAGGGAGACTAAAGCTGCCTTTTGGCTTCAACCCTATATCTTCCACATAAAGCTTAAGTTACGATAATGAAGTACTGTGACTAACTAATGTTAATTAAGTAATAATTAGGGGCATTCTATTGCTAACAGTTATCCCTGAAACAAGATATGAAAGTTATACTGACAAAAGCTTCCATTCATCTTTCAGATGCCATGTTCTGCTACACTACAGTGCTTCATAAAACTATCTGAGATGTGTCCGTGCTGATTCTCATGGTCTGCAATTGGTGTCTTTCAACAAAACTGCTACCTACATTGTCATCTGGAGGAAACCCAGAGCAATCACAACGAAATACTTCTTAGAGGTAAGAGAGCTTAGATTTTTGTCATTCATTCTCTCCTCTAGTGATAAACTGCACAGTTGAATCTGTGCAACTATGTGGACTATGATTTCTTGGAGGAAAGCATCAAAAATAGAGGAGAAGGAAAAAGGAGCCCTTCAGCTTTGGATTTTAAATTTTCTCTTTGAAATTTATTTCAGTTTTCAAAGTTTTTTTTTTTTTTTTGTAACACTGTTACCTATTTTTGTTTGTTGTAACATTTGCATGGCTTTTTCCTCTTAATGCTCATAAGTTTGAAACATAGAACCTGAGACATCTCATCTCAAAGACTTCTGATCTGCTGTAGAAAGATGATTAGCAAATTAATATACATTTCCAGGTTGTACTCCTTTCCAGTTTATGAAAGTTAGCCACTTCTGCATCTTTGTACAATGAGGTGGGGAAATGAGGAGTTCACAAAGCAGTGGAATACATCTTCAACACATGCCTTTTGGGAAGCAGAACTGGGGAATGAATTATGATCAATGTATTGACAAGCTTGACTTAAAACTTCCAAAGGGAAACTGAGAATAGGCTTTGTTGTGCATGCATTGGGAATGGCTCTTACTGCTCTTGCTGTGTGGAAAGTCCTAGTTACAGCCATTTATATGAAGCTGCACATTGGTGAGATTAGTCTAATGTATCTGTGTAAGAGGGAGATGACAGCTGTGTATACAGCTGTAGTAAAAAGCCTACATGTTTGGGGGAAATTTCATGGATTGGATTTGACCTCTGCAGCAAATGAGCTGTGGAACTCCTTGAAACTCTCACCCAGAAAAGCAGAAAGCATTCATTTTCTTCTTCAAATGACCTTCAGTTGTTTAACTTCTTTTGCTGTTTCTAGAAAGGTAAAAGTCCTTCTATATCAATACCTTTCTATCAAGTCTTTTGTTATTTCCAAATAGTTTTAGCTGCAGCAAAACACGCATGTCATGCTGAGCTTTATAATTTTCTTCCTAAGTGTGATTGTAATGAAAAATATAAGACAAAGGAGTGGGAGGGGAGAGAAAAGATTTTGGGAATGTGCATGTGGGCTGTAACTAGAACCCCATAGGTGAGTTAATGAGCATGGTGAGAGCCTGCCTCTCCAGCTTTATTAGTACTTTGCATTATGGTATTGTTACTTTGAAAAAGCTCTTGAAACAAAGACTGCTCATAGAGCAAGATGTTGATATATTGTATTGTTTACACGTTTGGGTGCAATACTTCATACTTCCAGGAGATAGCAACCGGTGTTATACAAGTTCATGCTGTTCCTGTGATTTTCTCTTAAACATAATTATCTCAAACTGCAAGCAAAAGTCTGAAAGTAAGGAAGCTGAAGGGAAGAAGGGGTTATGTTTCATCCATGACTGAAACTTCTCTTTAAACTTTTGTTGTAGTTCAGACTGTCTTTGAAGTCTCTGACTCAATTTGCTGAAGCTGGAATCTCTGCTGATCAACTCCTACTAAATTTGGATGCTGATGAGTAACATATAATTTCTCTACAGTTTAGTGGCACAGTGGGCACAGCACAAAAGGCGCTATCTTTCAATTTCTGTCTTAGGTCAGTAATTGGTTTGAGGTGTTTTTTCCCCCTCTGTCTCAGCAGAGATCATCTTCCCAAATAAAAGCAGCAAAAATAGCATACAGTTGACTCAGTGATGGTGTATTGGCCTTTATGCCATGAGCAACATCCACACGTAACTGTGGTTGCTGTTAAAAATGCTGAAAACTTTTTCCTTTCTTCAGTGAGCAATATGAAGTGTAGAAAAATACAAGATAAGATATGTAGCTTGCCTGCAGTTGTCAGATGCCGAAGTCACTGGATGCTGCTGTTTAGATGTTCTGAAAGATTTCCAGTGCAGGAAAGGTCTTCCTGGGTCTTTCTGTGGTCTCAGCTTCTTCCTAAGTGTCCATAGTTGCACAAATAACAAACTTCTCAGTTGATTTTTTCATTTCTGTATGAGGATGGGTAACCACTTGCTTTATGTGCTGGATAAAAATCTATTATTAGATTCAGCTCAGTGTTGGTTGTCTGAACCTAATTTATTTTCTGCTTCTAGATCAGGACAATGATTCCTTAATACCTTATTAAAAACATTTGGTACCTTCATGTGTCCTTTTTCTCTGCCTATCCCTTTGTGTATGAACTTGTAGACTGATGTTGAGTTAATATATTGTCTCTATGGTACAATCCAAATCTGCCAATTTTGGATTAGTATAGTGGAAGAAACTCATTCATAGTAAGTACTAAAAGCTATATCATAGGAAAATAGAAAGTTCTTGCAATGGAGAGAGCTGTGAATTTTTCTTCTGTGCAAGTAGAATAGATGCAATGTTGATACTGATCACAATGCTGAGGGGAAGGATCAATAAAAAGCCTCAGAATAGAGAAATCTTGTGAGCTCCAAGAATTTCTGAAAAAGCAACAAGTTTTACTTTGTTTTTAGCTAGCTTCTCATATAGTCCTTAGCTTTTACATATAAACAAAATATACTAGCTGTTATTATTCAGGCAGTAAGATGTATTTTTTCCCTCTGCAGGAATTTAGAATGCTAATGAAAGATTAGGCTTCACTAACAAGCTGCCTAATTCCACTTGCAGTGCTTTGCATCCACAAAGCGCTTTGCATCCACAAAGTGCTTTGCATCTGCAAGACACTAGAAATAAGCAGCTCTTAATCTTTGGCAACAAATTTGTTTATTGTTCTTTCTGAGGTTACCTTATGATGGAGCTCTGTAAGGGAGCTGTATTTTTTCTGGAGGGTCCATTGTGACCCAGGTGGATAATACTGTTAGAAGAGTAAAAATGTATCCAGAAAACTATCAATACATTCTCTACAGATCTTGCTGTAGAGTCATAGGTTACATCTTATGGCCTTCTTGGCAATACCTTGAAGCACACTATTAAAGTGTAACTGGGTTTCCAAAGGAGCTTGATGAGTAATGAGGGAGTATGAGAGACACTGAGATAATGGGTCTCTGCATCCACTTGGAACATCTGAAACTGAATTTGCCTTTGAAAGAAAACACACTGTCCTAAAATGTGTTACAGTAGACTCTGGGAGTGACTTGCATTGAAGAGCTTTAGATTTTAGAATAAACATCAACACAGGGGATTTGAATATAGACAGGACTTACTCCAGTGGGACTGATAGATCAAAAAGAATAGCTTGGTTTGCATAGTGGGAGGAGAAATGGCCACAGAGTGGGGATGTGCATTTGGATATTTCAAGATGAATTTTGCAAGACAAGAAATACATGGTAGAAAAGATCTTGCATGTTGGGGAAATACTGCTTTTTGGGGGTTTGGAGAAGATTTCTATTCCATCTTCTCCCACCCTCTCATCCCCATGCATTTCCCAAGAAAGAACAATTAAAACTTAAAGATGTGATATTCAGAACTTTGAGACTTATTTGTGGAGAAATTAGGAAGTTCTGAGAGCATTTTGCAAAACTTCTATAATATATACAGCAAAATCTGAAAGGAAGTAGGTTAAGGATTTTATACCAAAATACATTGGAACTAAAAACATTTAAATATTTTCTTGGTTTCTTGGTGCACATAAGTCTCATAATTCAGCATAAAAATACCCCTTGATTTGTATTATACATCAAGAACTACACAAAAGATAGATACCTGTTTGCATTCAATTCTGACATTTTTTTCTCTTCTAATAAATTTTTCACTTAATTTCCATTAGAGTTCTAAATTTTGTCCTTTCCTAAGTTAGCTGCTGTGAAAATGGGAACAAACAGGCTGCTGTTTAGTCCGGTGCATATGAAAATTGATTTTGTTAATTATTATTATTATTTTTTTGTCACATTATATGAACTGGAGGAAGAATGGAATTATACAGCATAAACATACTAAATAACGGAGGAAATGTTCCTATTTTCTCCACTGGTGTCTCTGTTCTCTGCTCAGAGAGAAAAGTATACTTCTTGTAATAGTTTTTCTCCTTTTTGTATAAACAAAATTTCTTGCTTCATGAACTTGCTCTTATGTTCTTGATGTGTTTTCTAGCCATCAAGTCATCAAAACATGGATGTAACTGTGCACAAAAATTTCCATTAACTTTGGCTATGGTTATGCATGTATATAGAGCAATACAGGTCCTTGTATTGCAGTCAATATACTTGCAGCAGTCTTTTTCTCTTGTGTGCATGGGCACACTGGAAACAACAATGTGTGTATTCTTTGTGCTGGTAGGAACAAAGAGTCCTTGCTAGAAATTATAAACTGCTCAGGTAGGAAAATTGACATAACACTGTGGTGAATATCTACTGATAAAAGTAAATGGAGTGACTATTTCATCACTGGATTTGTAATGCAGACATATTAGATATTTTATCAGTGTATACTGCAGAATTGTTCTGCTTATCTGCTACACATATTGATGATTCTCCTAAATTTTCTATAGGGAAGGTTTGAAAATACATAATAGTTAAAGGCCAGTGGTGCTGTTGATGATTTGAGAAGCGATGCTGAGAAAATATTTATGGTCAATAAATTCCTACTGACTTCAGTATACCTGGGATCAGACAAGAAATTACTACTTTCTTGTTGATTTTCAACCTTATTGAACCTGAATAATGGCTCTTGTTTTATTTCTCTTTTGAACTTGTGCATGTGTGTGGAAACTATCTCCCTGGCTGTAACTGAGTTGTAGTAACTTCGGTTTTACAGCCTTGTTTCATGCTGCAGAGTAGCAAGAGACATAGATCTGAATCATGTTATTTTGCCAGGTTTAAATGCTGATTTTTCTGCTCTTTCAAGCTAGAGACAAACCTCAGTATTCTCCTGTCATTTGCCACACAGAGTATTATTTCTTGAAAGGGATCAGTCTTACAAGCTGCATGTACATTGTCTTTTCTTTCTTTTTTTTTTTTTTTTTGTTTGTTTGTTTGTTTTTGGTGTATGTGTTTTTAGGGAGAGAGGGAGGGAGGAATACAGCTACGTTAGATACCTTGCTTGTTTTTCATGCAGTGTAAGGGCGGGTTTATTTCTGTAACTTAACAATTTAATTAGGAAATTGTAGAATAGAGGAAAAATATCCTACTCATGAATATAAAAAAAAAATGCCATTCCTTAAAATTTTATAAATGTTACATACAAGTGAATACTATTTTCATTAAAAGTTTTAATTGAACCTTAAGTGTTTGAATGTACAATGATAATGAATTATTAACATATTTTCCTGTAAGAGGAGAGTCCTTTACTGACAGAAAACAGCATTTGGTTTGATAGAGGAAATCAAATCACTTTGTGCTTGTGAGGCTTGTTAATTATAACTGAAGTAAAGGATTTTAATTGATCTCAATACTTGCTGTACAGAATAATTTTCTTCACTTGGATTTGGAAGACTGCAAATCTATTTTCATCCTACTTTTTATGTTTAATGTTGGCTTGAGGTTGGTTTTTTAATTGGTTGTTTTAAACAGTTTATAACAATTTGGTACAAAGGTAATTTACCATCTATTTGGCTTTCTTGTAAATGCAAAGAAATAAATCAACACAATCTATAAGTTTAATGTAATGACTTGCATGAAGAAATTTTAATTCCTTAATCTTGAGGCAGCCTTCATGCAAAATAGTGCAGTCTTAGAATCGTAGAAGGGTTTGGTTGGAAGGGATCTTTAAGGCCATTTGGTTCCAGCCCCCCCTTTTCTAAGAAGAGACACCTCCCATTAGACCACGTTGATCAAAGCCCCATCCAGCCCGGCCTTGAGGAGGGGACATCCACAACCTCTCTGGTCATTTGATGCCCTGTGTGAGCTCCCCAGATTGACTCCCATTGTGATAGTTCTGGTTCAGGAGCATATTTTGTGATTCTTTATGCTTAGCTGCAGGTCTGAACATTTTACTTTGGTTTACACCTTGTGGGATGCTGTCTCATCTTCTTAAAGTTTTGAGAGCAGTTTCAGTGCAGCTAGTCAATAGAGAAAAGAAATATGGAACTGAGATAGTGACTAGGTAAATACTAAATTTGGTAATAATCCAAATTGTACATTTACTTTGTTACAGTTATTTGTTCCATGTTCTTTGTTACAGTTCCCTTGGTGAGGTAGATGTCTGATTCTGCTGCAAGGAGGGAGAATGGCCAAGGAGAGAACTTCTCTCAGTAACAGTCTGTTTTCAGTTTCAGTATGGAATATGCATATTTTCTGTTCATCACATTTACCAACCAGGCAGCACATGCCTTTGAGTCTTATAATGGAACTCATTGCTGCTAAGAGTTCCACACTCTACTTCCCCCCCCACCAACACCACCTTTATGCCTCAGTTGTGAAAACAATTTTTCTAAACCTTAGGCTATGTGGATTTAGTCCTAATAAGCCAGATAGTTACCCCAGTACTTATAGGAAAAAACAGCATCTGCCTCTGTAGCCTGAGTAGTGCAGATGGGTTCCTTGTTACCATAGGTTTGTATGTGTTATTGCATTCACTGAGCAGATTGTATGGACTCTTGAAGTTTAATATTGCCATATGGCATATGCAATATTTACCAAGATACCTTACGAAGGTTGACTACTTGCAATCCAAATAGCACATTTGGCTAGAAAATGAAAAAGAAAAGAAATAGAATTATTTTGTGTTTTAGAGATGAAGACAGAATGGAAATAGAAAGCAGAATAGAAGAAAATGATTGTTTTCTCTGCTGGTTCTTTATCTGCCTGGGTCCAGACTGTTAAGAGAGCAGAGTACATGTCAGGGGAATTGAGTGCTGGAAGAATTCACTCCTAGACTTTCCTTCTCATCTACTTTTATGGCCTAGATGGAGCCATATTTACCTATCAAAAGAAGGGATAAAGGAGTTGTTGGAGTTCAGTTCACAAGATTAAAAGATGTGCAGTCAATTTCAAATGCAACTTAAAAAATAATTGAAGTGTGGTTAAATTACTTTCATTTGAAAATGTTCAGTCAGCTCTATCTGTACATTTTAAATCAAACACAGGTATTCTACCCTCTTCAAAACTCAAATTTATTCCTAAAAAGTTCTAATAGGGAAATTCAGTCCAATGTAGACATGTGTCTGCCTGTTGTTTGTTGCTTTTTTGTCATCAGAGTCCATAGGCATCGGATTGTGACAATAACTGCAAATGTTTCCTTTTATTTATGTCTGGTTTCACCTATCTTTCCATCAGTCAGAAATGCTGTACATGTACAATGTAGGTTACAGGAATTTTTCTTCCATCGCATGAATGTTTTGCAGTGTTTCTCACCTGGATTGTGGCTATCACCTTAGCATAAGGTAAATGGCATTAGAGTGAAATACTTTTTTGGCCTATGAAACACACTGTTTTGTAAGAAATTAGGCTCTGAAATTTAGTGAAACTCAGAAATGCTCATTTCTGTAAGTGGGGACATTGCTAGTGAATGTTCTTAGAGTTAAGTATTTCTTAGATGCTTGTTCTGTCTTTGTTCGGTCTTCCTATAATATCAGTTTGTGACCTTGCAGAAAAAGAAAACTGAGGTTCAGGCTACTTTCCAGAGATTCACTTGTGAACTTCATGCTGAATTGGGTGTTTTATTACTGAGAAATAAGAATAAAATGCGTGTTTTATCACCTGAGAAACATTTAGATATACTGCACAATTGTTTTCCCACTATGAGAAACAAACAAATAACACAAAAAACAGTTGAAAAAAGAAAAGAAAAAATAATTGAAGTGAAAGACTCCTATTGCTGAGGTGAGGAACCAAAGGGATTATTCTTTTGCTGAATTTGCCATGGGTTTCATTTTCCATTTAAGCAAGATTCCTGTTTTTGTGCACAATAAGGGGGAGCGGGAGGGAACTGATGATGATGTGTGGTTATCAGGAATGAAGGGAATAATCTTTGCAGTGGTTAGCTAAAGAAAATGAAGTCTCTGCTGAGAGATTAGTAAACTGTTGTCCAGCTTGTGAATACTTGTGTTTTATAGGAAGCATCTGGTATAAAAAAAGCAAAAGCGACATCAAAGAATTGCACAGATACTTTGTTTTGTTCAGTATGAATCCTTGAACTCTTTGTGTGCAGTCTTCATTTAACACAACAAAAAAGCTCCAAATGAAGTGACCAAAAAAACAAAACAAAACAAAACAAAGCAGCTACATGACATCAATAGATGTAATATTGCAGATAACTTATGAAATCTCTTTAAAAAAAAAAAAAAATCTGGTTTTGTATTTCAAACTTGTGATAAAAAAAGATCAGGAAAGGCCTTTTTTTGTGTTCTCCCAGCAGAAGCAATCAACTTAGTCCAAATTCTGAAGACTCTTGTTGCAGTAGGGGATTGTATGGCTTACATCTTGCACACTATAATTTTTTGGCTCGCCAGAGATGTCTGAAGTAACAACTCTATTCCAAAATGGTGAGAGTCTTAGTCAATAACGTTTTCTTTTTCAAAATTGTATTTACTGTAACTTTTGTTTAGTCTTACAATTTACTTTTTACTGTCTTCTCCCAAAAGAGTGCATATATAATTGGTTTTACAATAGGCAGTATTTGACATCAGCAAGGCAACACAGCAAACTGATGCATAAAGTAAAAAATCATTATGATTTTGAATTTTTATCTTTCTGGGAAAACATCATCCGGATGGTGTTTAATGTTACCTTGATTGAAACAGGGATCATACAGTATTAATAGGAGATATATAGCTGAGAGTCAGCATTTAAAATACTTGTCCCATCAATCCCCTACCACAAATTCTGCATCTGTTTTTATAGTTAGCAAAAAGAAATAGAGCATTATCCAGAAATGACAGGCAAAAGCTGCCTTCCAATGATATTTATCTTTTCCTGTTTGCTGAGTCCTTGGCTGAGGCATTCCAGGCACCTGCCATACATGCAGTTAAAGACATTTTTTGCTGGAAAAAAAAAAAAAAGACAATATGTAATAAACACAGAAGTGTGAAACAGTACACATTTAGTAATGCTGTTTAACAATCATTTAATTTTGAGGGGGCTGTGCAGAATTTCACTGTTGGGTCTGAAATTTGTGACAGAGCCAGTCTGCCCAGCTGTAATATGGAGTGCTTCCTGTAGCAATTGGCACATTGTCACCTGCAACTCAGACTTCAAGAGGGAACTGTTGTATTGAACGAACTGATGGGTGATTCTAGTTTTGTTGTTTTTCTACTGATGTGATTTCAGGTAACTATGCTTTCAGTGTTCCCAGGGAAAGAGCATTTCCCAGTGGAGCTATCCTGGGGAGATGACTCTCAAATACCTGTTAAAGACCAGCCTTCCAATTATCCTCTAGTGAAAAAATCTTGCAAAATCATGCAAATTTTTGTGCCAGTGAACATACCCGAACTGCCAATTTAACAACCAAAATAAAAATAGTAATGACTAATAATGTTTTAAAATATTAACATTCATGAAACATTGACAGCTGTCTATAAAACCTGGAGGAGAGCAGTGTTTTTTTGATCCCAGGTATTTGGTAACCATTACTCTGTCACAGATCAGACTAAGCAGTCTGAAGTCAGTGTTTGTTATAAAATCATTTTGTCTAGATAAAGGACATAGAGCTTTTGTATTTGCTTGCCATGCTAGAACATGCATGATGATTACCTTACATCTACCTTATCTAAAGAACTGTTTAGTTCTACCAAAACTAAAAAGAACTAAAGAACTACCAAAACCTGTTATAATCACCCATAACGTTGCTTCTCAATGTATTAATTCCTTTTTAAACTGTTTTACCATCGAGTGTTTGAGAAGTGCTACCAGTCTTTCAGCAACTTGACAACTTAATAGTGTGGTACTTTGGTATACGTGAAGTTTTCTAACTACACTTGTGCCTTGTCATGTATTAATTTTACATTATAAAATACAGAATGTGAATTGTTCTTCTTAAACACTTTAAAAATAGATTTTCCAGAATCCTTTTGTTTCACATGCTGATATTATAGCAGCCCAGTCAAGTGTTATGGCATTAACATTTAAAGCAAGAAATTTGAAATAAAAAAGTACTAATTAATTCCATTGCAGTAAAGTTTTATTTATAAAAGCCATAAAGAAATCCTGTAATCCTGTTTTTCTACTAAGGGAGCATTGCTAGAGAAATCTGCTTTATTATAATTATAAAAATACACCCCATGAGAAGCAGATGTTTTGAGAAAGCTGAAAAAATGGAGTTAAGTTTTAATGAGAACTATTGTTGTGGTTAAATAATGCATACCTCCAGCTATATAAATGTTTACATTTAGAGATTCTAAAGCCTTATGTTCCGGTGTGGGTACAATTAAAAAGATTTTGTTATCACCAATTTAAGTAATGCTTGAAAACGAAAAATTTCAAGTTTCTTCCCTGAAGCAAAAGCTATTCAATCGCAATAACAATGGTTTATTCCCTATTGTACTGCATGAGCTGCATTCTGTGGCAACAGCTTTTTGAAAAGAACTAACCTCCAACAACCTCAATTGCTGAAATATTGAAATGAAGTGGTGTTTGTAAATGGAGAAATGCAAAGATCTAAGCATTTTGCAGAGCAACATATACTGTTCAATTAGTAGTCTTTCATACAGTACCTTCTGTTCAAATCCTGTTTTATGGCCCTTGTTTGGATTTGCACTTCTCCCAGTCAACTCTTCCCTTTCAAGTTTTCACATGACGTAAAAGATATGCTAAATACTTAATGACTTTACCTGTAGTTCTTAATTTTGGGAGGCATCTTAGTCTTTCACTGCATGGCTTCTCCATTTTCCCTGACCCTAGAAAGGGGCCATGCTCTTTGCTCAGGAGACTCACAGGAGGTATCGTTTCCAGACTGTGGCTATGAAGCAAGCCTGGCCCACCACTGGTACGTGCATTTCCAGTGCACTGCATATGATTTCTACTATCTGAAACTCAGCTATAACAGATATCAAGTCCCACAGTGTTTGGAAACTTTTCACATAAAGGACTAGTTTTAATTTAAGCAAAATCACATAGAGTAGATCTCCAAAAAGGCCAGAAGTGTATGGAGATATCAGATAAAATAATGGATATGTCAGGCTGTCTTAATTATTGGCAAATCTACCATGGTGAATTGTAATTCAAATTGCAAGGTCCCACACAGTGAATTTTTACCTCACACAAATCCTTGTTAGAAATGTTTTCAGTGACTTACATAATTACACTTATGACCTCTCAAACAGTATGTTTACTGTAAGCAATATGTAAAAATGGAATGCATATCTGAAGTATTCTCTTTTCTTAGAGTTTAGAAGTTAGAAGCAGTATCAGAATAATATGTTAATATTTTCTGAAAAGCAGTGCTTGTCAGTATGCTCTGCTGCATTAAATGTTCTGTCATTTCCTTGAATAGGGTAGAGCAGAGCAATTCAGCCTTCAGCTGCAGAAATCTCAATGGAGAAAGACCATAAGAAAGGTCATACTTTTGTATACGATTAATCATAAGTGGGAAAAACAAAAACCTCACCTCTTAATTGTCTGGCAAAGCTGGTAATTCTTTGGGGACAATGCAGTTAATTTCTTCCATTTGTGCTTTGTATTCATATTGCTATTAATCATGGAGATCATAAAACCAATGTTCCTGAAAATCTGGTAGTTAAATAAATGCAACTGACTTATGATATACATCCTAAAAAGTCTTTGGAGAGCTAAAAATTTTGTTCTGCATAACAAGTTGTTATTACTGTTTCTGAGTATGCTGTTGAAATGAAGAAAAGACTGCAGGTGTAGTCAGGCTTTCCGAGGGCCTTACATGAATTAGGTATCAATTCCAGTATGAAACGTATTTATTAAGTTATACTAAAATTTGAGTCTTAACACATTATTGGTGACTTGGTTACTGCTCAAGCATTATAGCTTAGTTCATGGCTATAGATTTGGGAATTAGGTGATTCCAGGCCAGCTCATGTCAGGATGTTTGAGTCTTATGCAGAATGAGTCTAGAGCATTCTACTGCTACTGGGATGGTACTTCAAGTAACAGTTGGTTTTTTTTGGTTTTGTTTTGTTGTTTTTTTTTTTTAAGAAGCAGTGATCATCTGTATGTTTACTGACATGTTACTTTAGTTTTCTACAACCTGATTCCTAAAAATCTTAGAATAAAATCATATTCAATAATTGAATTGAATTAACACAACCATTTAGATTTACTTACCATCTCATGCACCTGCAATAATAATTTGTTTTACAATGCCCTCCTCTGGATTAATTCATCAATGTAATTGCATGACTGAAAAGGTCGCAGAGGTGTACTGCAAGTGCTGAAGGTCTAAGCTGTACTGCAGCTCAGAACTTGAGTACACATACAGAATCCAAATGTGTTGGATGAGACTTTCTCAATTGAAAATCAGAAAGGAAGTGTTTTCTGCAATGTGAATACTTATGAAAAACCACAGTGATGTAATTGCTAGGTCTGCTAACTTCAGGTGTACGTGAGCATTTAAACACCATGCTGCTGCTCTTTCTTCCTGTATAGTTCTTTTCATTCTCAAGATTAATATTTGTATCTTATTTTAACCTTACTCAGTTTATTAATCAGCTGTATTCAAGCTATAAAGCAAACACCAGTCTAATTGCCTATTTTATTTTGCAAACCTTGAGAGGCTGCCTATTAAAGGCAAATTATTCCACTACAAACAAAAAAAAAAAAAAAAGAGAAAAGTGACAAGTTCTCACTTCAGCTGCAGAAAGGAACAAGATATCTGTAATCAGAGGAAGATTATTTTTGAACATTCATAATGACTGTCAAAGCAGTTAGTATAACTACGCAATGTTTATTCACTTCTTCATTCCATCAGACACTGGTAACTTTGTGAAAATGTGAACAGGCTGGCATTCTGGTTTCATTTTCTGTGATGGCATCAGGACTTGGAGGTGAATGTGTCTAAAGAATTATTCTTCCAGTGAATTTTTCAAAGAAATCCAACCTAATTAACAGAAGGGGAAAAAATTGTTGCTAGAAAACGCAGAGTGATATACAAACTTTTCCTTGTTCTTTTGCCTGCTGAAGCCTTTGCTGCTGGATCTTTGCACACACATTGTTATTCTTGGGTAGAGATGTTCATTCAGAGACATCCTGATCCTCACAAAGTTCCTGCCGTCATCTGAGACCTGATCCGTTCAGATGTATCATGATCCCTGCTAGAACTGTGTTCCACATCTCTTGCTGGCCACGCTTTGGGGTCTCTGGATCTTCCTTCCCTTCAAGCATATTGAGTATCTCACCAGGCAAAAAGCATTTTCAGCTCTTTTGACTTATTGTCCAGCTTTTTGATTAATGAAGTATAATGTAAGCTTTTGATGAAGAAAACTGAGTTTCTCTTACCTTCTATATAAGATGGAGGGATTGGAGGTTTTGTGTTCATACTGTGGAAATGTGAAATTATCAGACACATTTACTGTACAGATTTACCTGTTGAAAAAAAAATATAATAATAGTGGAGCTGAACTGAAGCAGTGAAAGGAAAACGATGACAGTTACCACTAATTTTTGCCAAGATCCTCCTGGTTAAAATAGAACTGAGAGTGCCCAACTCAGTTTCCTGAGAGAAGTTCCTGGCTTGAGATATCACTTGGTTATTCCAGCCTGCTAGGGTATAGTGGCAGGTCTCTCTCTGAAAAAGTCACATACATTTTTAATTAGGATGGGAAGCTCTTGGCAGTGAGTGAACATCCCACACTTCCTGTTGTGCCTCTCCAGAGCTGTGCGGCTCTAGCGGAGCCACCTGTCCCTTGGAACCCCAACTGGGCAGGCAGTGCACCTTCAGAGCTCCTGTGATGGAGGAAGGATGTGAACACTGATCTCCGTCATCCTCAGGTCACAGAAATACTAAGTAATAAGGTGGGGAATTATTGCTGTTAGCTTAGTAAGCTGCACTCAAGGGGTCCTTTCTGATTTATTTTGCGTGACTGAAAAAGAAATGAAACAATTTATTTTAAGTGGAGCCAAAAGCTTTGTTCAGCCAGGAAAGCTTTTTGCTCTGCCTGTCAAAAGCGTGGAAGGAAAATGTAATTGTGATTGCTCTGAATTGCTTGTGTTTCGGATTGTACATTTTTCCCAGTTATTTTCAGTCCCTGCTTAAGCTCACAGGCTGGCGTGGGCCTGTACCGCAGCCTGTGACAGGGCTGGTGGTAGCCAAGCATACTCTCTTATCTGAGATACTGGAGGTGAGGAGCTTCCTTTGAAACTAGGTTTTCTCCACCTGCTTACCCAGCACATTATTCTTAGTTCATGCAGTTTTGAGTCAGAACTTATCGTCTTCATTAAGAATGGAACTGTCTTGCATAGCTGATGCGCGTGGCTTCATGCTTTGCTTGTTTATATATGTGAATAAAAAAAAAAAAAAGAGCTTTTGGGGAGATTGTACTGCTGACTTTGACTCTTTTTTATGACTTTTGTAATAGTTGCAATTTCTTTTTTTACTTGAAAATAAATACTTAATAAAAGAAAAGTAGAATTCCTATTGCTATGAAGTCTTATAAATCAATAAGAAGTTTGAAAACTTTGGAGTGTTAACATAACCTTTTCTATTTTAATGCAATTTTCGGTATTGACATTAAATATTTAACAGAAACATTTCATTTTCCCTGTGTAAAAGTCAGTGGTGATGTCAGCCCTATTTTCACTGATGTGGCAGCAGCTCTCCTCTGAACCTCACAGCATCAGGGTTGTGTAAGACTTGCTATGTTGGGACTCAGAGTCAGTGTTTCCGCAGAGAGATAACCAAATTAAGGCAATTCAAACATTTCTTCAGAATTATTAGTTTGATTGTAGTTTATTCCTATTTTGAATAATTAACAGTTTCTATTTAGCTGTATCTTTAACAGTTTATACAATTTTATTAGTGCCTGGGGATTTTCATGTAGTAAATAGTTTTACTAAAATTTACCAGATTGTTGGTTGTTTGTTTTTGTTTTTGTTGTTTTTGTTTTTGTCACTTGAGGAGGTTTATCCCCAGCTCAAAGAGCACAACATTGTTTCTGTGCAATTCCAATTAAAGTTGAAAGTAGTTGTTAGTTATGAGGAGCCTTGGGGTGCAAAGAGAAAATGTAACCTTTATGGCATCTTTCTGTGTCAGTTTTATTTTCTCCTTTAAGAAGCAGATTCCTAATTACAGCATTGCCTTCTAAACCTGTATAATGACAGAGTCCTTCAGGCTGTGTTCTGGGGAATAAAACACAAGCAAATATACAGGTTTAATATGTTTGAAACTTCTTAAAAAAGAAAAAAAATATCTTTTTTTTGCTGCTGTTGTATTAGAAGATGCAAGTAATAAGGTCTGTGATGCCTTCCTAGGTGAGAACTGGCTGTAGGTCTCTTGCTGCCCCCTGCTCTTAGGCAAGGCAGGTGGGTTGATGGTGGGGGAAAGACAATGGGCATGTGCTGCTGTGTTTGGGAAGGGGAGTGATTCCTTGGCAGACCTTGAACACTCTTAGTTTCAACACAGCTCAGAAGTAGAACCTTTTTTGAAATAGTAAACACTTTCCCAAGATGATAAAATAGTTCTGTTACCAAGTTGTAAAGCTGCTGACAAACAGAGATGAGTTGTTAATTCATGGCACTGTAGGACTGTAGATGGATCAACGCAAGTACATACTTTTGGCGGTTTTGATGTATTTGGCAAAAATACTTATGCAGCATCTGCCTGTACCATGCTAAGCCGGAGTATAGCTCGTAACACTGCTTATTTCTTTCCACCATATTGCTGGTTTGACATTGGCAATATGAGAATATTTGTCCCTGTCCAAATGTAGTTCTGAGAGGGCACAGTTGAAGGTACAAGGGAACATTAACTGTATGCGAATGTAGTTAGTGAGGGTGGTTCATGTTTTCTTTTAACAGAGCAGTGCCCAGCAGGAGTGGGTTGAAAACACTCAGAATTGCATTTTAAGAATAAGAAATGAATAGCTATATTGTCTCTAGAGAGCTTCATGGAAAATAAAGGTATTAATTTTGAAATACTTTCATTTAAATACGGTGGCAGTTTATTAATGTAGTATAATAATTTCTTACTGAACTTTCTGTGACCTTTATGAAAAAGGAAGGTTGCTATATCATAGAACACTAGAAAAGTACTTGAGAATGTGTGTGTGTATATATGTATATGTATAGTAACTTTTAGCTGTAGGGACCTGAAAAAGAGAAAGTATCGAGATACTGCTTTTTTGTTTAAGAGATGGAGAAAGGAAAAGATGATTTGGAAAACAAAAACAAAAAGTCAGAACAATAAACAACCAACCACCCGCAAATAGAAATTATTTAACTTGCTCATTTTGTGAAAGTAGTGTTTATGCAACTGTACTACATAGATTGCTTCCTTTACTGTTGCATTTTAGTTTTCCTATTGAAAACATGGAAGATTCAAAGAGGATATACAACAGTGCTGGAGTAGGAAAAGAAAATAATCAAGACCAAGTAGAATAATTTTTTATGTATTAGAAGGTTTTGTTTGATCTGTTTTCTTATATTTCAGGTTTTACTTTTAGGGGGAAATTTACTCTCCGCACCCATACTCATTCCATCTGTTCTGTATGGGTTGTATCCAAAATACAGTTTAGCTAGGAAATAATTAACAGACAGTAATACGGGTCAGGCTTTGATGGGAGAGTGCTTTCATTTGACCTAAGCTAATTCAGAGGTTTCAGTGTAGCTGATAGTCATCCAGACTGTGCGGTAAAAACAATGATGCTGACAAGTCCTGGCGCTATATTATTTGAGATGTGGTGAGATAACAACATGAGTGAATATGGCTGGAGTGTGTAGGTGACACTGTATAAATCAAATTGAAGTTTAGTGGTCTTGAGCTGTTCACTGAAAATTTAAGCCTTTAAAAAATAAATAAGTAAATAAATAAACCAACCCCAAGAGTTATTCAAACCAAAACCCATATGTTTTACCTTTATAGGAAGTCACAATTCAACTATGGCATTCTTCATTGCAAAAAATGCTATTTCAGACATCATAAATGTCATTCCCCTTTGAGCCAGACTGCAGGTGAAGAAGCACCAATGCCTGTTCACAAGCTGATATAGAGTTAACATGGTCAATTTTACTATGCTACAGTACATAAAGTGTCAGTGCAAAATGTTTATAACTGGTCATAATGCTGGTAAATCTATTTTGTGGAATACCTACCTGTGATGTGCAGATAAAGGCAGCAGCAGAATTCTGTCTTATTTTGGTTCGTTTTATTTTGAAATTTTATTATGATTTAGAATGTTTGACCATTAAGAACCAACAACTCTGCTTAGATCTCAGTTACATTAATGTAAAGTACAGTTTTTTACTGTCATTGGTAGAGCTGTTCCACTGTTATAGAACAACTTGCCAATTGTAGCTATGCCTTATGGCAGTACAGAGATGTAAAATCAGAGCCAATGAAATAAGTGTCAGACTCTTCCTGGAAATTCGTGCTCGTTTTTTATACTGCTTTTAAAAACAAAGCAAACTATACAAGATATTTATATTTGCACTACAGTTCTACATCCCAGAACAACAGAAGTCTCTTCTGATAAAATCTAATCATTAAGTTTACCTTAGGCTATTTGTTATACTGGCATTGAAGTAGAGGACTTGGTGCCTAGAGAAGGCTGAGTTTGTAAATTTTGAGTTCCTTAACTGGTCATTCTGTTTTAAAATATCACGAACCTTGTGATCCTCCATTAATTATTTCTTGACATCTTTTACTGTGCACGTTAGCACAAGGAAATACAGGACTATGAAATTCTAAGTGTGAGAAGTCCCATGAGCCCAATTTTATTTTTCATTGTTTTATTTTTATTTTTTCTTTACTTAAATAGTTCATAAAGTGTGTGAATTAAAATTGCTGAATGCTAACTTTCAGTACTGTCAGAGCACCCAATGGCAGCTCCAAAGCTGCATAAGTCCTACAAGACTTTCCTGGTCTCTGAGAATTTTGCCATTACATTCAGAAACTGCCACAGAGGGACAGGACTCAGTTGTGAAGCTGCTTTTCAACTCCCCTTCTAAGCAAAGGAGAAGGAGAATAGTAGAAAACAAGAGCTGTTAGAGCTGTTGTTGTTAGCAGTATTTTACAGTTCTATTACAGATGTTTCACCACAGTGTATCTTCTTAGATTGCTTTTATGGATCCTTTGCACTGGAGAAAAGAAAATATTTTTTACAGTGTTGGTATGATTTGTCCATGGTCTTCTGAAGGCACAGGTACAGAGCAGCGAATAGCAGACCTGCCTTACTGTGGATCTCTGGCTGGGACTGTGTTGAGAGGGTAATGCCTTGCAAACCCTCTTTTGTGTCAGTAGTTAGTTAGGATGCTGTCAAGACAAGGTTTCAGAATTACCATACTGAAAATCGTATGGTTTTCTATCTCTAGATGCTGCATTATTGAGATTTATTGCTTCATGTCCTTAAGAAGTTTAAACCTGTGGTGTGCATTTTTATAGTCTACATGATGATTTTGGGAAGCCGTTGACTTGTTATGCCAGAATAGGTTCAGCTTCAGTATCACGCCCGAATGGTCATGGCTCTGCAAGCCTCTAATTTTTTTCTTGTTGCAAGGGAGCTGTTCCAGCTGAGCAATGCTGTAGCTAAGTTAGGAGGAAAAAATAATCTAGTACCAATTGTTTTGATTCTTCTCTCACAATGCACAGTAATATGGTAGTACTACTGTGCTTGCAATTCAAGTTTTAGCATTGAATATATAGGCTTTATTTTTATTCTATCTCTTTGCTTCTTGCTCAGAGTACAACCCCAGGATGATCAGTCTTGGGGAAGAATCTTGCTGTTCTTCCTCTTGCTGCAAACTGTCTGTGCTAGAACTGAGAGCCACCAATTTGCCTGGACACTAAGCAGAGTAGATTTTCAGACACCCAGATTCCCTAAAGGGAGAAACGGGTCAGTATCATGGTGTGTGTGAGGATATTAGAAGCAATAAAAAAACAGTGCAGTTCTAATCTCAGCTAAGCTGCATCTGTGCTACAAGCAAGTGCACACCATTTTCCTCTCAAATAAGTACTGCATTTTACTGTCCCTTTTCTGTATGTCTACCCACTCAGTTTCATCTGAACATGATTCAGAGTATATAAAAAAAAAATATAAAATATATTATGATAATTATAATAATATATACTATAAATAAATATGTAATTAATTCATGAATTGGAACCACATTCTGAATATGTGTAAAGCCCCAGGCTCTGTCTTATTCAGCACTGCTATAAGCAGGTGGATTTTTGTGAATTCAGGAATATACATCTGAGTGCCATTGTGTTTTATCACAGTGGTGGACCACAAAATATAGAAAAACTTCTTTGCTTATGGCGGAGCAAGACGCAACCAAGACATTTAGCTTTGGCATTGTTAAGAGTCCTTAAATATGAACTTAAGGGTGCTGCTTTCTTGATTTGCATGCTAGCAGAAGCTTCTGCCTTGTTTCTTCAACTAACAGTTATTTTTTTTTAAACCCTCATGGGTATATCCTTGCTGTGTTGATGGGTTCTCGGATCTGAGTGCTAACAGGGTTTCTGTACTGATAAACACACTGTGAAGCTACTCCCCTTTTAAGTCTTATCACCAGTTTTGCCTTTTTATGCTTGGCTGGGATTTATGGGAATGCTTTCATTACACTATTGATTCAGTTTTGGTTTCTTTTCTTCTGAACAAAAAAAAAAAAAAAAAGAAACAACCACAACTGTGCAGACTTTTCTCCTCCAGCTGCAGAAGTTGTTTTCTGTCCAAGCAATGTTAGAAGAAAAATGGGCATACAGCGTACATCTGCAAGCATTTTACCTTTTGCAGAGAGAATTTGCTTGCAGTCCACACTGAAGGTATTACCTGCATCAGTATGTTGAATTGAAAACAGCATTTATTTCAGTTCAGTATTTTTGCAGGGAAGGGATTGGAAATAATGGCTGTAGAAGAGCCTGGGTTAAAAGTGGTATGAATATAAATCCTAGTCGATGGTAATGCAAGGACAAACATCTGCTTTCAGTGGCCAAATGTCAATAACACCAACAATTTGAAAGGTTTTGCTAGATTTGCACTGGCACATTATTTTTTTTAAATAGGAGGCACTACTTTCTGAGCAGCCCTTATAATTTGAATGTTGTTGCATTAGCCTTGTAGTTACATATTTTGCAGAACTCAGTAGAAAACACCCTCTCTAAATAAATAAATAACCAAACTATCAAGAAAACCTCAAAAATACCAAACGGTTTTTGTAAATGTGTGCATATGTGCTGATGGGCAAGTAATGCTACTGCAGTTAACCCCACTGAGTTGCAGGGATTATAGTTACTACTATTTATTGGTTTCTACATTGGTTTACTACATTTGGACTTGTTGCTTTCTTGGCTCTGTTGCACTTTTTTTCCAGTTCTCTTTCTTTCTTTTGAGAAAGTAGCAGAATTTTTCAAAAAGAGCTGCCAGTTCAACACTAAAATCCTAATACCACTTCTATTAGTTGTCTTGCATCCAACATCATCTCTATCACGAGAAGGAAACAAAAAGTTATGTCATTATGTCAATGATAATAAAACATTAGCTTGCTTTCTTCAGTAATCAGTTATGCATAGAGAAAGACGTGAGTAAGCAAAAATATACATTTTTAAGCATGCTCTTAAAGTTTTGGAATTTGGGCATTTCATAAAACATTACTATAAAGACTTTTCTTTACCTGATCTGAAGAAACTCAGTGATTCTCACAAACCAGTGTTGGTTCTTCGGAAATGATCCTTTAAGCACAGCTGATTTTTTGTGTAGCTTTTTTTTTCTGCTAGACACATTCCTACTCTTGCTGTGTAATGATGCAATAAATTCACCCAGGAGCTTTTTACAGTTAATAACCTGTAAAGGGCAAAGGTATTTGGACAATGCACGTTAAATTAGACCTATATCAATTACGAATAGGGTACGTTATTTCTTTTTTTTCCCTTCAAACAAATATCATTTTACTGCCAAAAGATACATTTTTTTCTACATGCTTAATTTTTACAGCCAGTGACGACTTGGTGAATAAATAATGTGCCTTGTTCAGAAGACAAGCATCAACTCTGAACAATTATCAAAGACATTAAGAGACAGTGCTAATGTATTTCATGCTTCAAAAGCTACAGCTGCCAATGCTTCATAGCAATCAATCACCTTTTTTTTTTTTTTTTTTTTTTGGTTGCTATTTTTCATATATTAGTTAACACAGTTGGGTAATAACCATGACCCTGACTGCCTCCACTCTTTTAGGTATATTTACTGGTTATATTGATTTCCTTAATGTTCCTTTGTGGCTATTTCATAAGAAGGTACAATTTCAGAAGATAAACAACATCTTATTTTCATTTCTGTGTAGAGTGCTTTTCTATATTTTTTTCAGGCAACATAACAGTTTCTTTGTGTTTGAATAGAATTACATTTTTTCTACCATTGTAATCTATAAATTAGAAAGGTGAACAATAGAGCAGCTGAAATAGATAATGGCTTTGTCTTTCATAGCCTGTCAAGTCATTCTTCAGTTCTTTAATAAGCTAAGTCTGGTGATCACAATGCAAGCCCTACTATAAAGTACACTGTAAGAGAGACCTGTCTCCATTTATTGGAACAAATGTTTCCATGGTTGAGGTCAGAGAGGTCTTTTGTAAATTCTTGCATATAGAGTGAATTATTTCAAAATGTGTAAAAGCAGAGATGCTGGGGTTTTCCAGGTCAAGGTTTATATTACCGGTAGACTCATTTGTATTAAAGGAATTTGCATTATGTGCTACCTTCATTTAAAAGACTTAAGTTTCCAATCCTGTCTCTTTTGACCTTCACCCAGAATAGACTGTAATAAAAACTATTTTTAAAAGTGACAGACAGGAAGCACAGGCACTGCAGCTATAACAATGTGAGATTACCTGTGGATTTATGAGTAGGGGCATGTTGCTGCTTTGCTTGTAGCAGTGAATCTATCCTGTGTTCATAAGAAGTGTTGTCCCTGCCCAACTAATGCTTGGACAATGCCCTTTTCATGCTCTGGGACAATAAGCTTAGCTATCTCAAAGTAAAAATGGAAAGTATAACGTGCCTCTCCCTCTATTTTTTTTCTTTTTTCTTTTCTTTTCCTAAATTATTGCATCCAAAATTCACTTCAAATTGAAAACTTTTCTCAGAAAGGGAGCTCTCACCTTATGTGGTCAAAGAAAGCAGCTGTGGCCTTATAAGTCTCTTGCCATTCATCTTGTATTCAGATAAGCAAGGAATAATAGACTGAATAAATATTTCATCTCAGATGGAAAAGGCTGCACAAAGCTCCCTTCCTGCTTATTTTCTGTAAAATTTGGGCCCTAATATCTTCTGAATTGAGAAAGGAGGAAGGGAAGATGACCATGATGAGACAGTGTGATGCCTCCCTTACTGGCTTTATGCTCTTTGAAATGAAGGAAAGATAAACGAGGAAAAATTGCATGAAGAGAAATTAAAAGTCTGTTTGCAAGTAGAAATTTTGTTGCTAAGGTTATGCACTGAAATGCACCATTACATATGGTATTAAATTCTACCTTGATTTTGTGGTTATTGCTGCAGCAGTTGTGGGTAAAACATACATTTGCAGATTTTAAAAAATACTTTACAGCTATTTTAACAGTTGACATTTTGCAAGATCAGTAAAATTTTAATACAGGTTTTTTTTTAAATCGAGCCTATTATGTTGATATGTGACTAAAATATTTTTTTAATGCAGAGGAGAGGAAAAAACAACTTAATGTTAGAAGTATTGCAGTATTAAAATAGTGGAGTCATTTTCATTTGCCCAAAATCAGAGGTTCTCACTCTCAAGAGCTACAGAGAGCCTATAGTTTGCAACCATAGTGAAGAATACACCTTTAGGAGGGTAGCTTTGCTATTAGGCAGCTATTTGTGATTTAAAGCTGTCTCTGTGTGTATTTGTAATTGCATACCTATGAAAAAGAGTTATAATAATTAGGGGAAAAAAAAACCAAGGTCAAATACCCACTTGCAATTCTACAGTCTGTCAATGGTTTGCTTGTTGAAATACCATAATTGTATTTTGGGAATGTCTGTTGGATATGCATACAGAGCTATGTTCAGAAGGCTTGACTCCATTTGCCTGGTTCCTTAAGTATTAAGTTAATAATATTTTCCAGAAAAAGAACTGAATTTTCTTTTACCCAGTGGTCGGTGAATAATTTATTGCCAATTTACTACAGCTTTGCTGTCTGTAATGGCTGGTGAGCGATGCATCAGCTGTGCTCTCACTTAGGAGATGTGAAATGTATCTTGTGCTTTGAGAAATGAGGAATTATGTCTGGGTATTACTTATATAAAACAAGTCCATTTTAAAAGGTAGTGGACATAAAATCTCCTTAGCGGCTGTATTGAACTGATTAGCTACAACTGAAAAATAGGGACCGGGGGCATAGAAACTGACAACAGATTTGGCTTGACGTAAAGCTAATGAAAATAGAGGGGTTCTTGACTCCCATTTCACATCTGTCTTGAAGGTCATGTTTCCTCAGAAATGACGTATGTAAACAACAGTGTCTATTAATCTTTATAAAGTGTCAGGGCATGTGGAATAAAACAACAGAAATTTCTAAATATTCTTATTATACATGAGATTCTGTTTCCCATCAATGCCTAAGATAGAGAAAAAAAGTTAATGTTGTAGCATCAGCTGCTCACAGGTAAACAGACTAAAAAGACTAGCTGCAAGGATGATTTCAAAGCATGTATTGATCTTTTATTTATTAAAAAGGGGGGGAGGGGGAGGGGGGTAGAAGATAGTAGTATTGTCTTAGAGACTGCAGAATTATGCCTGTGTGCAGAGCCACTTGCATCAAGTTGAACCTAAATAATTTTTCTGTTTTTCTATCTCTGAATTATGAGTTTCTGACAGATGCCTTTCTCAGAACTAGAGTTGAATGATAACGTTTTAAAATCTACCGACCTTCATTCAATTCCTCAGTTTCCTTGTAAGTCTTAGCTCTTTAGAAACAGAAGCGAAGTCTGGTGTGCCAAGAGGTTTGGAGCTTGAGCAGCACTTAGCAGTTGAGTTCGCCAGCCTTTCTTAGACCCCATTAATTTCAATTTGCGGAGTAAAAGCTTTTTTGTTTATCTGGACATCCATAAAGAGTGAATGGGTCTGCAAGGAATCATAAATTGATTGTAAAGAAAGAACAGTATTTGATCGGGATCTCTCTGTCATATCCTATATGGTATCTTGGAAAAGGGAAAAGACATTAAGACGTTCTGTAATGGTAAATTGTGGGCAGAATCATTGAAAACATAACACATTCATCTTGGAAATATGCGTACAAATAGGAGTGGTAGCTGTGACCTGAACAAAGGCTATTCTTTCACCTGTGTGTTCGTAAGGCTTTCAGCAGCAGTGGTACTTATTTTTGACATTACTCTTCGAGAAAAAGATGGTTCAAGGACAACAGGACAGATGCAGGAGTAATTTTAGATCTGATAACTATTTGTAAGAATGTTAAAGAAGATGCAGGATGAGTCATCTTTCTTCTAAGTACCAGAAAAGAAATACCAGAAACATTCTTCCTTACCCCCTACCTAATAAAAACCTAAGAAAGTTAAACCCAAATGCACAACAACAGACCTGTGCTGTGCATAGACTAGCACAGTAATTCATGATGTTAAATTACATCAGTCAAGGAGCTGTGTATGGTGCAGAACGTAGTAACCAGTTGTGAAGGTTTGGGGCCCTAGACTGGACTATCTTGCACTTTGAAATAGCTTGTTGTGCCACTTGGGTTGTCTATAGTGTAGTTTGGATTGTCTGGGTTGAACAAGAAGGCAATTTTCTATCCAAAATGGTGATCACTGCTGCATGGACAGTCAAGTGTGGGTTATCCATCATCCTTATACTAAGGATTGGAAAAATTGGAAAAAACACGTGTTAGAAATGTTTCAGTATCTGATCTGTTTTGAGTGGGGAGATGGACTAGATTATCTCTTCCAATGCTTTATCACATTCCTGTGATTTATAAGCTCAAGATATTTTTCAGAGTCCTTTAAGCCTAAGGTTACTCATACTGACATCAGTGTTGTGATCATGGCATAGCTGGCTTGCAATTTATCCCAGAGGCTTGTACATTTCTTTTTATAGTTCAGTGGTGGCTTAATAGAGAACAGAGTGAGTTTAAAGCAGGGAGGAACATTAAATAGTATCTGGAGTAGCACTTATAGCCTTTTTTTTACATTTCAGATTTTGTTGTTGTTGTTGCTTTTTTTTTTTTTTAATTTTACAGAAACTTTTTTACTTCTTTACCAAAGCATTGTTACAATTCTTTGTTCTTTGCTCTTCTATGTACTTGCCTTTTACATTTGGCAGGTTGTTTCTTTCACTAGTTGGAAGAAATAGAATGAAGTGAAAAGATAACCAAAGAGGAAGTGAAAAAAGGCAGGATAAAAGTAATAGATCAACGGTGAACAAGGGGGGGAAGGAGGGGAGGGGTTAAAAAGACCCTTGCCCATCTAGTAAAAATTAAAGCCATTCAGAAGAAAAGTAACAGAGGGCAGACAACAAAGATGGACAGTCAAATATGGGAGATCCAATCTGTAATTTTCGTCTGATTTTTCACCCTCTCCTTCCTTTTATACAGTGACAGTGAAGCAATATGTACTTAAAAAAGAAAAGCACACATCTTGTAGAGTCCTGCTGTTCTGTGTACCTAATGATAAATGCTCTTTTATCTAAAATGCACAAAGGTCTGTGCTGAACTGAAGTCTTCCAGTCTTTCTAAGTATATAGCTGCTTTGCCTTCAGAGCACAGCTAGGATTGAGATGCTTTTTGTCTCTTGATTTCCTTTGTTCTGTAGCAAATGGTGTTTAATGGCTGCTTTCTCTGCATGAGTGTTGCTGGGCTGGCCACGGTGGTGGTGAAGGCAGAATCTGAACGTTTGCCTGCAAGATTTGCAGGAGATGTTTTTTGATCCCACTTTCCAGTAGTTGCAGAGTTGTCAGCACTAGCAAGATGTCACCTGCATGGACTAAAGATGCATGTCCCCTAGCTGCCATTTGGTATTCATGGGGAGCCTGGCCCTGCTTTTTCTCCTCTCTTAAAACCAGCCTGGTAGGATAGCAAACCCTGAGGTCAGGGTTACTATGCTGATGTTTCTGTTCAGAGTTGGTTCTGTTTAAAGGTCACAAAGAAGTGAATTTCTGGAGGAGATTCTCCTTTTGCCTGCCAAGGTAGGATTTTTATTTGAGGATGGGGTAGGAGCGTTGATTTTCAGTTATCATTGTGTGTTTTTAGATAATGAGCCCCAGATGTAACAATTATCCATTTGCTTTGCTCTTTCTTGAAATTATCTCTGCATTGATGAGTTGGAAGAAGAAACTTGTTCTTACAAACTTCTATTAAAAAAAAACAAACTATAAGAATAAAAAGCCACATACAACAACCAAGTTCCTACAACAAAGAAAAAATGTTTCATTGCTTTTGTTCTTAATGTTTAAATTTATGAGCAGTATTTCTAAGTAGCTTTGACACAAGCAGAAGTGTAAAGAAGTCACAAAAAGAAGATAATGACTGCAATGCTACCGGAGCACTCATGTACTGCCTCCTAGGACTGCTCAGCTGAGGACAACGTAAATCTAAAGATCTTTCAGAAACTGTCATTCTAAGAAGCAAAAGTCAGACTAGAGGGTTTTTTAAAATATATTTCCAAACAGAATTTAAAATGGTCACAAACATTTATTTTCTCAATATTTTTTATTATCACTGTTATTTGTAATTATTATGCAATTGAATTTGTACAAGATTTTACATATTTTATAATTATTACTCAATTACACAATACAATTGCATTATAGTTATCTTAGTAGCTTTCTTCTGATCTTATTTAGAATCTACTGTTCAGTTCTTCTTTCTCTTGTGCAATTCTAAATGCAAATGGAAAACAAAAATGAGATAAAATGCCACTCCTTTCCCATGATACTTTACCAGTTTTCTCTGTTAAGTTGCAACTAACAGTGAGCTCGCAGGAGTGGACAGTTAGAGAGCAGAAAGGGATTTCCGTAATAGTATTATTGGGAAAATACCTCTGAAGTGAAGGTGCACGGTGGTCCAGGTTTGTGTGCAGCCTGAACACTTAACTCTTGCTTTCAGTTATTCAGTTTTGGTTTAGAAGAAGTTGTCTTTCTTATGAGAATAGCAACAAAACTAAAAATCTTACAGGAATAAATGGACTTAATGCCAAGAATGCACATATAATTATAGAATCTTTTCTCTGCTTCACTTTATAAAGCCAACAAAAATGGTTGAGAAACTTCATATATTCTCTAGCCACTTGGAAGAAAAGGAAGCAATTCTTTTGAGTGGAGAAGAAAGCTTCCTGCATAGAGCAAGAATGAGCCTAGCTGTAGAATTGAAGACATTTGAATTACGGCCCTGATACCATCTGTCTTAAAAAAAATTCCAAGTTGAAGTGGTTATCTTAACTACGGGTTGTCATGAAGGAAAACTAATAGCTTGGAACTAGTGTTGCAGCTGTGTTTGCCTACAAATGTATTTATGACTAAAACTTAACACCATTGAAATAGACTCAATTAAAAATTATGCAGAAGTTAGCCTTCTGAAGGCCTGTTAGCCTTTCCTGTAATGAAGTGCATGACAGGAGTTGTTAAGGAAAGATTCATAAAGGTATTAAGAGGAACTTTAGGAACGTAAGAGAAAGGAATTAACAAACTTATTTGGATAGAAACATAATTTTGGTTGTGGATTTTTTTTTATTTTTTTTTTTTTGTCTAATCTCCTAAGCTACTAGCTGTGTCCATGTGGACTTATTTTGAGAAATAGCTTTCTAAATATTTTCTTCTTCTTTCAAAATACCCCTGTATTTTGAATATCTAAATCTTTCAGTTGTTAAATGCAGTTTAGTCCTGAGTAAATTTCCTTAGGATAGCATAGATAATTTTACTATTTTTAGGTCTTGTGTTAATAGTGCTCTGCTGTTTTAGGTAGCGTTGATCCAACTGCAAGTACTATCTGCTGATATTTAAAAAATGGATTAATAGGCACAAAAATAATAAAGTTAAAAAAAAAAAAGAAATAATGAACATGGAGGAAGATGTATCTACGCTCTGTTCTAGTAATAAAAAATAATTTTGAGTCTAATGTTATATTTTATATGCCATCTGAGTCATCTCACTGTATTTATATGCCTGTAATTTAGTCTAACATGTACTTTCTGCATTCATCAATATAAAAAGAACCCAGAGAATGAATACCTATTATATGCAAGATCTATGGCTTAGGGACACTTTATTTTACTCATAAATTTTAATATCTGTTCTCTCTACAGTGAAAATAATGAGTGTGTAGTGGTTTAGTCTGTCATTACAGAGAACTTTCTTAAAGTTGTAAGAAGGACTCATGAATAATTGGGATTGACCCACAAATAAGAGACCAGGCCTTGTCTCAGTTTCCTGTCAAATGCTAAGCAACCTTGGGACAGCATAAGAATGCTCTTCCTTTTTTCCATTCATCGTAATTTCTTTATATTTTCTTAGAAGGGGAAGGAATCAAATCAGCTTTTTATCTTGACCAGCTATGAGTTTGGCTTTGCTCTTAAATACAGTATCTGAGGATTTTTTAGGTTACCTTTGAACATGACTTGCTTTTGAAAAAAAAAATCATTCTTATGATCGTTAGCAATCAAACTGAGTAATTCTTGATTGATTTCGTTGCCAAACCACCTTAGAGTTAACTAATCTAAATCATAGTTTTCTAATGATCATTGGGAGGAGATAATTGTGGCTTTAAAGTTCCTCCAGTATATGTAATTCCACATAAGGAAGACCCAGTAGGATTCAGAAAAGCTCTGTAAGTTCAGACTCTATTAAATCTGTCTATCAGGTCCCAGTATTCTGTGAATATGTATTCACTACATAAACAGAGAAAAGTAAGCGTTCCAGTCTGAGTGGAAGAAATTTAGTGCTCTAGGTGAAACTACTGAATGAGCTGGGTACTCAGGACTCCAAAAATCCTGTTATTCATCTTAGTACTGACAATGTCAGTATTGAAAATGGTTATTATAGTTTATTTCATGTTTTTAGATCAAACTATAATGAACTTAATGTCAGGTTGTGTATGCATGTGATCATTCTCATTGCAGAAATCATTACTTCTGCATGGATATTTAAAACCATGTTTAAAAAAAAAAAAGGGAAGGGAAGGGATTGGATAGTAGAAGACATCAAGAAAAGCACTGGCTGACTTTGTCAACCTTGCATGGAATATATACCTGTACTGAATATTAAATAAGTGCACCTTGGAGAATAACCGTATTTTATTAGCTAAAAAAAGCTTTCCTAATTGCAAAACTTACTTTACTATTTTCTATACACTTTCAAGATTAAGGTTTCTTTCCAACCTCAATTTCATTCTCTAGAAATATATATTTTATGTATTATGCATATTACTCTAGTTTTTGTGTTGTCTTGAATTCAGAAATGTTCATTTTTTTCTGAGATGTCATGAGAGATCTGTCTGACGAACTGAAATGAGCAGAGAATCAAGTGTATCACTCACTGAATTCAGATATTTGTGTCCTTAAAATTTGGCCCTATCTTCATTCACTCAAAGCTTTTTTTTTCCCAAAGGTCTTGAAGTCCTTTATGTTTAGCAGTTCTCTGAGTAACATATTATGCCCAAAGGGGATTGGTAAATAGATTTGTTTCAGGAAAAAAGTGTTGCTTTCACAATCTCCTGAGGCACAGTCAGACTTCAGGCTACTGCCTGCTGAGTACAGTCTTGCTTCCCAGGCTTTGTCAGTCACCTGTTTTTCCTTGAAAGGAGGTGGTGGTTTTTTATTTGTTTGTTTGTTTTTTGAGACTATAAATGCTCTTTATTTACGATCAGTCTTCCATTTCCACTCAACTTATGTAGGTAATGATGATGATGATGATTGCCTCTGTACACGCTCTTACCTTGATCTTCCCTTCTCAGTTTCTGAAGTTGTGGTCAGTCTTTGTATTGTTGTTGCTCCCATCGGTCATCATGGCTCTTAATTACTACTGATGTTCCTTTGTATTCTTCCACAGATCACATTTAATAATGGAAATACTCCTGATTCTACACCAGAGGGCAGGTGATTGAGGATTCTTGACAGCAAGAACATTTCAGTATTACACATTAGAAGTCTGTTCCTAAACCTTGCTCTTAGTATTTGAAGTAAACACATTGTTCTGACAGCATCTCAGATTTTGATGTGTATGCGCTTTTTTGAACCCATGTGGGCAGTACTTCTCACCCTAATTGACACACTCCTTCCTGGTCACCTATTCTGTCTGCTTTGTGTCACTGCTCATACAGCCAGCAGCTGCTGATCCTCTTCTTTGTTCATAATTTTTGTGAAGGTCACTTTCTGTGGGAAGACATGCCAGCATCTGCTCTGTCAGTGTCCTCCATTTGGTGTTCAGACACCAATTTTTTTGCTTTTTCATTAGCAATTCATTTTCTGGAAAAGGGACGATAAACTAAGTCTTAATATGATAAGTGTTGTTTTTAGCTCTAAGTATCAGTCAGGATTTAAAAGAACAACACAATTATTTGAGTGATAAGGACCATCGGTTTAATGTGTAATTATTCATTCTAATTATCATTAACTAAGATGATTAGCTGACGTTATATAGGTCACATTTCTTGGTATATTACATTGAATTGTAAAAATGTAACAACTGGCATATTATCCCCGAATGCTCTTAAATCGATCTGTTGAGAAGAAAAAACCCAACAAATTAATTTGCCAAAATATCACAGTAGTTTTCATATGTCTATCTTCCAGTTACAGACACCTTAAAAAGATGTTTTTATTTTCCTGATCGGTCTATTTTTTTGGAGAGGATTTTAACTGAGGTCCAATTCTTAAAATTTATTATGGATTACAGTTAGTGATTTGGTGTTTGATGTTTAAATTGGTGACCGGTTTTCTTTGATTTCAGTACTGCTTTGATCTCTGCACTTTCATTCTTAAGCAGAACTTCTTTCCTACCCAGTAGGGATGCTTAAGTTAATAAACAAGTAAATAAGGAAATTGAATTAGCTCTGTCAAAATATTATCTTAAATTTTGATCTTTTTTACTGTTTTTTTCTTAGAACTGTTTGAGCCAGAAGGAATCTTTAAAGGTCATCTTGTCCAATTCCCTTTTGCAATGAACAGGGACACCTACAGCTCAATTAGGTTGTTCAGAGCTCAGTCCAGCCCGACTTTGAATGTCACCAGGGATGGAGCATCTGCCACTTCTCTTATGCAACCTGTTCCAGTGCATCACTACCCTTATTGTAAAAACTCTTTTTCTTACATCCAGTCTAGATCTCCCCTCTTTTAGTCTGAAACCATTTCCCCTTGTCCTGTCACAACAGACCCTGCTAAAGAGTCTGTCCCCTTCTTTCTCACAGCCCACCTTTAGGTACTGAAAGGCCGCTCTCACGTCTCCCTGGAGTCTTCTCTTCTCCAGAACAGCCTCAGCTCTCAACCTGTCGTCTTACGAAGATGTTCCATTCCTTGGATCATTTTTGTGGCTCTCCTCTGGAGGCACTTCTGACAGTTCTATTGTCTCCTGTACTGCCCATCTAAGAGACCACCCATCAAATCCATATCTGTCCAATTTGGAGAGAAGGATGTTGTGTGGAACAATTTCAAAGGACTTACTGAAGTCCAAAGAGATGATTTAAATAGCTCGTCCATTGATGTAGCTCTTGTCCATTGATGTAGTTATACCATTATAGAAGGCCACTAAGTTGGTCAGGCAGGTCTTGTCCTTGGTGAAGCCATGCTGGTTGTCTTGTATCACCTCCCTCTCTTCCACATGCCTTAGCATAGCTTCCAGGAGGACCAGTTCCATGATTTCCCCTGGCACAGAGGTGAGGCTAACAGGTCGGTAGTTTCCTGGGTCATCCTTTCTACCCTTGCTAAAAATGGGTGCAACATCACCCTTTTTTTCAGTCACCAGGGACTTCACTTCACTGCAAGTTTTCAGGTGAAAACTGGGGACAGTGGAAAGTATATAGCACAGGCAACGATAGCTGAAGGAATAGTGCTGTTCTGCTAACCGTGTGTTCCCCTTTCCTGTTATGGAAATAGTGGACTGGATTTTGAAATGCTTAATCAGCAGCTGGTGACCCTCGGTTTAGAGAGTGAGGACTGTGCAGAATCCTCAGCTTTGAAGTCTGAGGTATGGTTCTGTGCTCTTTATGACTCAGATGGTGTCAGAAGTACTGCCATGCATGTCCTGATGTTGGGATAATACCATGCTCCCTGGCAGCCTTGGTGACCTGGTCATTTCGATAGTTTCATTTGGGGTCTTTGTTGTGGCACTGTGTTGTTTGTGAGGTGGTGGGTGGTTTTAATGAACTTACTCACTGTCTTGAGTTCAGGTAGAAACTTGATTACTTTATTGATTTGGGAAATTAGTTGTCAAGTTAGAGATATTTTCTGTTTCAAATAGCCATTCTATTTCTAAAACAAAGTGCAAAAGGTCTAATGCTCAGTAGCAGAATAATTTCATGTAACATTTTCAACATACCAATCCTTCTCTTTGATGCTGTTGGCTATAGACACAGTTGAGTGATCATCATGCTCTTTTGAGAGGATTTTAATGTTATGTTTGAGTTATGTTGTATAACCTTCAATGTACAACTGCAACAAAGGCAGTGTTTTTATATGCTGAATATTTCTCCCTAATGGCTGCTTTTATGGAGAAGCTGGCTTCCTTCTGACAAGGTTGGACTATTCTGCGGCTGCTGTTCATGTTTTTGGAATGGAAGTGTTTTTATGTTGAATTAATAAAAGCCGTGGGAGTTTGCCATTTGGTTACATCAGTGCTAGGATTTTCCCCTTGGGATTATATCCCAACCAGTCTCACCAATCTTTTAAGATCAATTGTTCTTTTCAGATTTCACTCTTATGACAATTCTGCCACTGAAATATCTGGAATTCTAAATGTAATTCTAATTCCAGGCATTACTTATAAATAAAAATTGTAAAAAGTATGCAAGTCCAGTCATATTGCTATTGCAGACTACTGTTGCAGTGGCTTTCTTCTTTTACTTCTTAGTACTATAAATGTTTGTTTCCTCTTTTACTTCATTATATTAGGTGGCTGTGAAGGATGTGAACCATGAATTTTAAACAGTGCTCTAAGATCAGGTAAAAATATTCCAGTACACCGAAAGTGGAAGCTGTGGATGCCCCATCCCAGGAGGGGTTCATGGCCAGGTTGGATGGGGCCCTGGGCAGCCTGAGCTGGTGGAAAGCAGCCAGCCGACAGCAGAGGTTGGGACTGGGTGGGCTTTAAGGTCCCTTCTGGCCCAAGTCATTTTATGATGCTATGATTCTATGAGATGTTTCGAAGTAAAAGTTCTTTCTTCTGTCACAAGCAGTGTAATAAATTAGGCTTATGCCTTTCAGACTCATAGTATGCTCAAAGTAGGCAAAAGATTATTAATTTAAAAAATAAGTGCGTCCGTATAAGCAGTGATTTTTTCTTCTGCAGATTTACTGCTATTTAAAGCTTCTAAAGAGCATTATTAAAAACACTTCAGAATTGCTCTTATTTAAGTAAATAGCCTTTTATTGCAAACGTTTTGTAATTGAAGCTCTACAACTACAAATACTTTAATATACAGGTGTTTAAACTTCATTAATTTGAACACTTCTGCTATACACAGCCTGAATCATACACCCGCCATAGCCTTTTACAACTGCTGTAATGAATCTCTCCAGTACTTATCTTTTTTCTTCCTATTTTAACTTTTCATATGCTTTGTAAAAAAATTTTATAATGCCTCCTTTTCCCATCTTTCAGCATTTTATTATATTCTCCATAAAGTGATCATAAGACTATTTATTTTTGTGGGATTTCAGTGAAAGCAAACAGCAGCAGAATTGTCTCCCTTATGTAAATTCCATCCTTTTTGATTCTGCCAGTCCTGGAACTGCACTAATTATCTACTTCAAATTGCTTTTTTTTCTCTGTCTTGCAACTTGGAGATGTATTAAAAATAATAATACTGATAATGATAATGATTCCTGTATCAAGATCAAAGTAGAATCTTTCAAATATTTTGAGAAGGAAGAGGAGGAATGATAACTCATCCAACCCTGAGGGGATATTAAAAACCTTACTGATTATTGCTGAGGTTCATCAGAACCTAGACTATTCCTGTCAGATAGTTTCCAACCAGCTGCAGTCTGGAATGGGAAGGGTGGTCCCTGCCAGTGTCACAGTTGTACCTGACCAGCTTCATAAGTAAATTCAGATCCACGTTGAAAGCAAAGACTGCATTACCTGTTTCACACCTCCTTTGGAAGACTGCAATCAGTTCTTCGTAAATTTTTCAGCTGGGATTTCCTTGCTCCCCAAACCATTTCATAGTTCAGTGTAGCAGATAAACATGTAAAGAAGAAATTTATCTGTGATTTCTCCCGTGATTAAACTATTTTACTGATGAGTTGATACTGTGATATCCAAGGACAGTGCAGTGAAATGCTGATATATATCAACAGGATAAGATTATTATTAAAAATAAAAAAGGTAATGTCTTTAATTTTCAAAGCCAATTTAAAAACAAAACAACAACAAAAGAAAGCCCACAGAAACATAAACCAAAAGAAAACAACACAAGCAAGCAATGCAGTGGGAGCTAAGTGAGCTCTGTATAGCTGTGACTTTCTCTGAAGGGAACAGATTATTTGTGGAGAGCTAAAATAAAAATCATCTACGTGGGAAGGTACATAGATGGCCACCATAGATTTACAGATAACACATAGATTTACACCCAAGGAATTAGAAATAAAGAGATAAATGATGCAATAAGAGGTTCTTGAGATGTTGTATTATCTGCAGAAAAAGCACTGTTTATGCTGACACGAGTACATCAAACTTGATAGTCTTCCTGCCAGACATAGAAGTGGCAAATTTGTTCTCTAACCACATATCCCTGTTCCATAAGGACAAATGCTTCATGTACAAAGCTAGATAAATTTGCAGCTGAATGGATGTGTAGGGGTAATGGTTTTTAATATAATTTAAATACACAAATTAATAACTTAGAGTTGTCATTTTCCCTCTTCATTTTTCAGCCTGTCGATTGCTATCAGAGTTATCTGTCAATTTCTGGGGAAAACAAACAAACAAAAACTCTCTTAGTTTTGATTTTGATGGTTCTGCAGGTAACTTTGCTAGTCCACATTGCTGATGGTGAGGCACAGACTAAGAGTCTAGGATTTATATTGATGTGTTTGGTCATATACATCTAACTATTAACTTTCCTTGAATATGCTTAGTTTTTTGCAAAGGTATCATTGTTTCTTGCACAAGTTTGAGCCAATTAAAATATAATTACACTATTTTATGCATAATTAGACTCTCAAGCAGCTTTTTCAGGCTGAGGTTATCCCTGCAGCTCTGTATTTTGACATCTCTCTTGGCTCCACTGTTTGACACAGGTAAAATAAGAGGGTTTCTGCATTCAAGAAATGCAGCTGTTTTTATGTTCATTAAATAACTGTTCAGGAGCTTGGCTATTCCATAGTTCATTTCTTCCAGAACATTGGAATGAGAACCATATGGTGGTGATTTCCTGTACTTGCATTTTTCAGGTTGCTCTATTATTTTCTTTGTGGTGTTCAATCTCTGTTAAGGCCATACTGTGAAATCTTATGAGAAGTGCCCTCGGAATAGAAATTTCCTCATTATCACTCATGATGAAGGCTTGTGACAAAAAATATTTTGATTTCACTGCTGTCTTTGTCATTACTTTTAATTTATCACAAATATTTAATCCAGAAAGCGCTCAGAATTGTACCTACATGTTCACCTTTATATTAAAGTGTACAATATGATGCTGACTTCTAAATAATAATGTCTGTGAGCTATGGACTACTTACTTATACATTTAAAGGTATTCTGTTCTTTCTGAACAACTCTGCTGTTATGGGTTTAAGTGAAAAAGTAAATAATTGTAAAAATATTTTGACACTGAAAAAAATGAAGGGGGAATGAAATACTTCCATGCCTATGAAATCTTGAATTTTAAGCACCTCATTTTTCCCAGTACCATCAATCTGAATTTGTGCTGCTTTGTTGTTAGATATAGATATGACCTTTGAGGTCACCATACCAGTATGATAGTTTTCTTCAATATTTGCTCATAAAGAATAGATACTGTGTCGTCTTTTGCATTCTTTTATTCACAAGAGCCTTATTAAGATTAGTATTTGGTATGCTGAGTTAAATAGCAGATCTTGATTGTTTTTTTTAAATAGCAGCAGAAATCAAACACTTGGAATACCATGGGATGTTCAGGTACACAAAGAAAAATAATTACACTATTCTGTTTCTTAATGGATACTGTGAAGATATTTGAGATCATTTTCAGTGTATATCAGTGCTATTATAGTCATTTTGTATGGAAGAAATACAACAGTGACTAAAACTGTTCTTGGTGGAGCATTAAACAAACTTGTTTTCTGTGTTGTGACAAGCCTAGAAAGAAAGATTAGAAGAGACTGACATTTCTATAATACTTCTGTTAGTTAATCATTGATATTTCACCTTCCTATCCATCTTTTTAAGGTGCAGAGCAAATAGCTGTATTTTCATTCTCTGTAACTCAGGATTGACATTTGCAGCGATGGAAGAGTCTGGCCGGCTTTAGGATTAGGATTTGCTAGTTTTTCTGTAAAATTACAAATGTAATGAATCAGCCAACAACGCACACTGTGATTTTGCAAAGCATACTAAGAAAGTTACTAAAAAATGAGAATTATAGCTACGTTACCAGAAGCAAGAAAGATATACTTTTAGTTAATATGTATTCATTCAGGTAAAACATATTCATTTAGTTAATATGTATCCAACTAAATTTAAAAGGAAAAACTGAAGAAATTGAGTCTGGACATGTCATATAATAGGTGAATGTGTTAGAGTTCTACCAGTGTTATATCCCAAGAACATGGTATGAAGGAATGATGAGAAACTATCTTTCAGAAACAAGACCTAAATATCTTATGTATTCTGCACAAACAAGGATTTTCAACTGCCTTGACAAGCTATGCTACCTCTGTGGGGGAGAGATTCATACGACTATGTAGGGGTAGCAGTGGGAGGGCTGAACACCAGCCATGTGTGCCCTCTGTACCTGCTCAGCAGAGCTCTTTATTTTCATTTATTTCCAAATGAAAATGCTTCTATGGTGCAATGCAGTTTGCTTTTACTCTGAAAATTTGAGCTAAACTTTTGGCCAAATGTCACAGTTATGGCAGAATTTCTGTTCTCTTGGATGTTGAATCAAAGATTTTTAGTAAAACTAGGAAACTTAACATCCAGATGGGAGTAGCTTGATGCCTGGGGCACTTGGCTGACATGAGGGTGAATGGCTGTTTCTTTGGATCTCCAGAGAAAGAGGAGAGAGAGATCTTCAGTTTCTTCTGAATGACATACTTTTAAAATCCCAATGTTTTTCAGGCGAGAGTGCAGTTCTCTGCTCAGTGCTGTTGTGAACAGACTCTAAGCTCGTCAGGGCTAGTGTTGTGGAATTGTGATTGCCTGCGGTAGAAGGCTATTGTGTTGTCACGGAGAAACATATTTCTTTTTCAGCCAACTTAAATCTAAAGGGCTCGTAACTAGTTCAATCAGTGCCAATTAAAGATCTTTTGTTATATAGGCTTGAACCAGCATCAGTGCTCTATGTCTCGTGTGCCATGACATATCCCATTTTTTTTACAATGGTGATGGATGTGTGAGCGCTACTTACTTTTCTATATCTGCACCAGGGGAGCTGTGAAGAGATATGCAGTGGTTATTTTATATTCTTATCTGGCAAAACCCTGTTCAGGAGCTAGATCTTAATGTTTAGAAGGAGAGAAGGGGAGAGAAACTTTCACCTCCTAATGATAGATGTACTTATAAAGTATTAGTATTAAAATGAAATACTTGAACTTCTGAAAAGCTCACATCACACAGAAGAAAAAGGCTTGATCTTTCTCGCTGGGTACTTTTTTTCTTTTATTGGTGGCAAAATGAATCACCGTCCTTATGATTAATTGAATTTGAGATTTAAATGTACAGACACTTAAATAGGGGCCTGAGGTTCACCCAGATGGGCTGACATAAAATAGCAGGAAATTACACCAATTCGAGACTGCCTATACTCTAATTACATCTGCTATACAGTATTTAGTGGTACAAATCTCACACCCTTGACAGAATAACAGTTTCTGAACCAGCTTTTTTTGCTTCCAACTAACGCACTGTGTAATTCCAACTGCCTGGGATCCATCCTTTGGAGTTTATTTCTCCTGCAGGTGGTAGGGAGATGCTGTGGCATTGCAGTTGTCCAGAAATCTGTAGATCCCTGTGAGCTTATTGTCTAGCAGCTGCTGATGGAGACTAATGGCACCCAACCATTTATATACCCAGCTATTATATTTTCTAATTCACTGATTTTAGCAGCAGAAAAAAAACTGATCACTGTAGTTGCCTGGGGCTTTCAAACCTTGTAACTTGCTCTTGAGTGTTGCAATTCTTGACCTTGCAGTGCTAGAAATTGAAACAAAGCCTTAAAATGAATTTTTTTTAACCCAACATGCTAATCTCTTACATTGAAGTTGTTTTCCTGGCATAAAAGAACAATATTGGTTGCAAACAGCAAAGTTGTTGATATAAAATATAATTGTTAGGTTTAGTTTATACTTCCCTTTCTCTTACAGAATTTAAAAAAATAGTGTCAATTTGCATAGTATCCATATATTATATTAATATTTTTATTTATATTGCATCTAAAAATCCAGAACTATTTCTAATTATTCTAATAATCTTCTGCTTAGCTTGAGTCTCTACATTTTTCTTTGATTCTTCATGCAACACGTGGATTTTCCTCAGATGTAATTACCTTCATTTCTCCATAACTTTCTGACATGCTACAGTCCTCTATTTGATCTCATTAGTGAAGTTATAATCTGCCTTTGACAAAGGCAATGTTACCTGCATTTTTTCCTTTCAATTAGTGTTCTATGACCTTTCGTGTGATGTTAGTGATTTTGAAACAGGAATATAGAAAGTAGTTCAAAGTACTTCTTGACATGTGAATGAATCAGTCTGAAGTGTTATGAAGCAAAATTAAGCCAGGCAGGTATTGTTTTATGAAACTTAGATAATTAAGCATATACTTGTAGCCCATTCTAGAATAGCAAGAAATATTTTTCCTCCTTGTATGAATGAGCTGAGATAAATAATGAAAAATTTTCATGAGGAAACCTTGTTAATTCTCAACTCTGCAAATTATTTTATAATCCTTGTTAGCTCATGCTAAGCAAGGTTTGCTAATGCAGTTTTTGTTAGCACCTCTATTGTAAAAATGCAAAATATTCTTCAAAGAAATATAGCAGATACTTCTGTGTGAATCAGAACTAATCACGCACTCACAGCCCCACATTTTATGTGTTCTGGGAGATCTGGGTAAATGATGGAAACCAGGAGAGCTCAAGTATTGACATTTTTTCCTACTTTCAGTCATCCATCATCCATCCATATGTCTCATATGTTTAGTAATGCATTTCTAATCCCTTCAGAAGAGAACAAATTATATGTAACACTTAGTTTTCACCAGTTTTTCTTATCTGCAATGCATGCAGACATCTGATTTGTTTCAAAAGGCTTATGTAGTTTGGTTGTATGGTACAAGGATTTTTTCCTTCAGGGATGTGTGTGCACTAATAAGCAAACGGCTTGCATTAGAAATAATGTAGCATAGCATTATTTCAGTAAATGTCACAGAGTATTAAGCAGAATTAGAAACAGATAAATGGGTATTGTAGAAGCATCTTTAAAGTTCTATAGAGAACGTTTGTACAGTAAAAAGAGTTGCTACGACAAGATTTGTAGCTAATATTGAGCTGCTGTAATTTCCTAGTCTAGTGCCCTTTTGATCTTTTAAATGTCTATTGTTGAACAATAGTGTGAGCTAATATTTTCAAACAAGAAGTTGTGTTTTGCATTCTCTGCTTAACCAAGTATAGTGTGAGTTTCTAGAGACCTTTTTAGAAGATTCAAGACTAACTTTACAATGAGTGAAACTGATTCTCTATGAAGAGTTATGCTAAAGGATAGCAGAAGAAAGTGAGCCAGACATCTGAGTCTGTGTTCAGCCCCACACCATTGGCTAAGAGTGTCACCAGAGTTTCCATCCTTCCTTGAGTCATTCCTGGAGTCCACTGAAATGGCTGGGACTGATCAGCAAGTAACAGAACATCACAAAATAAGCAGCCTCCCTCTGTTATGTCTCTTTTGTAGCCAAATAAATGTTTAGAGAGTAATCTTGCTATGTATGAGATATCTTGGATGCTGTGGAATTTCAAATGTAAGTGGTAAGTATCCAATTACTGCTTTTACATTTGGGGAATAATTTTGCATTGCATTTCTTCTTTTCCCCAAGGCATTAAACTAATGCATTTGGATGCTGCAGTTCAAAAGTAGAATGAGAGATCTGCTTAGATGTCAGGAAGCTAGGTCTTTGATTTTAGTAGGTGAAGTCAGAATTCCTAGTGGGATACATGCTGCATTTTGTACCCAGACTGACTTAAAACCTGCCTTTTTTCCTACATTCTATACAGTATGTGTATTTTCTTACTCATTTTACTTATCCAGCTAAAATTAAAACAGTTGCTTTCATGTCCCTTCAAATCAAACGATTTGTTTTGCTATGTGTGTTGTCTCTTGACTGAATGTTGCTTATCCTTGAGATTGGAGAGGGGAAAATTTGCAAGCTGCTGACTAGTGTATTGCTGGCCTTATCAATGCATCAGTCTTTGAATTCAGAATCTTTCACTTCAGTGGCAAAATAAAGGGATTCATGGTAAAGGCTAATGAGCGAAACACAAATATGAACTGTGTGATGTGTGCCTTTTGGGTGCCAACCAAAATGGTAACTGGGTAAGACATTTAGACTCTGCATATGAAAAACTATATTTTGACTATATTTGGCAAGCTTTTCATCCAAAATTGTACTTCGTTGGGTGTATACTTTTGGGGGTGGTGATAGGTTGCTGGGCTAACTAATTGGGCCATAAATGATATTAATGTCAGCTTTTATTTTCAGTCATTTTGATGTCTTTAATATTATTGATCACTGATCAGTGAAGAAGTAATACAATTCCCCCTGAGGCATGTTATGATGCTGACACATCAGCATTATTTACAAACTGTTCAAAGCAGCTCAGCCAAAAAATGTATGGGATATTAAATGACATTAAATCACAATAGGATGCAAATTAGCTTTCTCCTCTCTAGTGATTTACAAAGCTTTCATCATTTGTGAATTTTGAAAATTAAATTTCACTATGGGCCACAAAAATTGTATGTTAATCTATTAACAGCAAGTGCAGTTTCAAGGGCAAAGTGTGACTGAAATAATTTTTTGGTTTGTCAGGAATTTGCACTTGTGAGTTCATCATTATTTCAATCAACTAGCACTTTTGAATGCAAGTTCCTTTCTTTGATGGCTGCTTAGGTAGTATCTTTGTGTCATTTCTGCTACAATAGTGATCAGAAATGAAAAAGTTGCATAGGTGTAACAGTAAAGGCTCTTAGTGTTCTGAACAGAAATTGGAAGTGTTCATTTAGCGCTAAGAGTAATGGTTCTTAGGGTTTTAAGCATAGTACTTAGTACCTTTGTGAATTGCAATGATGGTAGAATTTGTTCATTGAAATCACAGGTGTTTTGCCTCAGGAAATGCAGACTTTAAGTATGCAGAATGCTAAGCATTTAAGACTCATCACCTTTTAATCATTCACAACTTAAGTGCTTGTGTACAAGATTACTGTATCTCTTTTGGATGAATCCCTCTCTGTGGCCACACTCAAAGTCCTTGCCAAGGGTTGACACAATGGTGTGCAGAAGGTTGAGTCCAGTTACGTGCTTTAGGAAACTAGCTGATGCAGATGTTCTCATATGCCTCCTTGCTGGGAGGGATTTTGCATGCACTTTTAAATCGTTTTAGTGTGGAGCAAATGGCTTCACTTAAGTGCTGAAGATGGCCTGAAGGCAGCCTGTTGGCCTTCCCTTTCCCCCTTACCATCAGCCTAGATTGTTGCTGCTACTGAAAGGAGCTTCAGAAGTCATCACACTGTGATGCATTGTTTTTTTCAACAAACATCTAGCAGAAGACATTGGACTAGTATGCTAATATAAGAGGGGGCTGTGTGGAGGCACGCTGAACTGCATTAATGCCTATCCCAGTAGACACCTAATGTTTAGAGCATCAACTTCAGCAGTTAAAAAGGATGGGGTCAAACAGGGGGGCTGGAACCTTTATTGTTTGTTTCTTTGACATACAACAATACATTTTGTGGAAGCAGTGTTGTTAACTATTTTATTCTTTTCTGTCATAGTATTTATGAAACCATCCAAATAACAATCTTTCAAAAATGGTTTTGAATATTCTGTATTTTATATTTGATCAAACTTCTATATGGAGTACTTGCCACATGCTATGTTTTTCCCGAGTTTCAGTTAACGCTTCACTTCAGTTAACCCACAAAATTTCTTTGATGCAAGTGTGTTCAATGCCAAGCAACATTGCTGTTGAAGGCTTACATCCCTTTTTACTTTCAGTTAGAGCATTTTCTACACTGATGTAATATTGATGGAATCACATGGAATTGTAGAAGTGAATATTGTGGTAGCTGTATTTAATAATAGAAAAAGACAAAATCAACGTTTAAGGAACAATGAAATAAGATAAATTACTTAAATTAGTGATCTTGATTTAATCTGTTACGGGAAAATATGTTGGAGAATTCATCAAAACTTATTTTAATGAAAGGATAAGATGAGCACTGTGTTGCAGTACTATGAAATAGTACTGATAGGACCTTTTGGAAGAGCTGATACTCTAGAAAGGCATTCACTTTGGTACCTGAGATTACTGCGCAGTGATATAATTAGAGAAGAATTTTTTCAGACAGAAATACGTATAGCCTCTATAATGAGATTCAATGGACTAGTATTTCCTTCATATTCTTTGTATATGTTTAACTATAAGGACACTCTCGTGTCTGAGGCTCGCTACAATTTAAGTATTGCTAAAAGACTTTAAATGCTGACAAAAAGGACTGCCTAGCAGCTTGTGATGTTATTCCCTTGTCCTTCATAATCTGCATCATCTGGATGCAATATTTCTTAACAGCTTCTAGGATTTATGATCCTTCCTCTTGTACAAGGTACAAGAATCTTAAAAAAAAGCTGTGATGGATTCAGCACAACTTCAGAAAAAAATGTCTTATTCTAGACTAAATTACTTTCCACTTCCTGATGCAGGAATTATCTTTCATACAGATCTTAGAAATCAGTGCAGAAAACTGCAGTAGATCCTGGGCATCCTCTGGTCTTGAAATCTGAGATTTAATCACTGCAAAACATACACTGATGAAAATTTTGTACATCTTCTCAGAAGAAGTCTGAGAAATACGCATCTAGTGCTCATATTGGCAAATACCCTTTCCATAGAAATATTTCATCTCTGTTACTGACAATATAAACAAACAATAGTTTGACAGCTTTTTACTGCTATAATCACTAATGACTGGATCAATAAAGAGAATAGGTTCTAAAAATAGAGCAATAGATCAGTTTCTGTTAATTTCCCTGAACTGGTACATATTTGTTATGAGATAAAACAGTGAAATTATTAGCAGATGAGAAAGTTTTCTTTGGCTGCTTTCAAACACAGTAGATACACTTCATAAACACATCAGTAAGTACAGCAGTAAATGCAGATAATCACACCTGAATTGTAAAAATATTTCAGTTTTTCTGTCTGTGTAGGTGTAGCTGCAGTGAGATTAGAGGAAACTTCTAGTGTCAGGCTGAAATTACTTTGAGAGAGACTACCTTTTCTCAATACTGTGGTGATCTGGAACTTGCTCAGATCTTAACATACATACATAGCATTGAATTTTAGATATATATATATATTTAATGTAACTAAATTTGGCCTCAGTGCAACTGCTGAATACTAAGCCTAGCGGTGCTTAAGGCACTATTTCAGAGCTATTTTCTGCCCTCCTCCCCCCACCCCAGGGACAGATGTAATTATAATGGCTTAAGTTGGTGTGTTTTCATGGATGTGAATAGCTCATTATTACCCTTTAAAGTTGTGAGTGAGAGTCAGTTCAGATATTTAGTGCTGCAATGCAATCCCAATGCCATGATCAGAAGGCAGAAAGAGTTGTGTGGAACAGAAGCTTGTGTAGAATATAGCTGAAATGTGACTTTTTTGTTTACTTGTTTTCATGGAATAAAAAAAATATTTTCTTTCAAAACATAAGGTCCAGTAAATTACATTTAACACAGGTGTCTGGATATTTTCTCATGAAACATTTATGCATTTATGAATTTGTTACTACTTTCATTACATTTTAAGATAGATTTGTTGCTAGTTACATAGCACTGGACTTATTTGAGTGTGAATAGGCAGATGACCATTTCAGTAGATTATACTCAAAAAACATGCTGGGGTTGGAGGAACCAAACAGTACCGTATCAAACAGATAATTTTAAACTTCTTATAACTGGATCAGCAGTTGATGGGAAGGGAGTTGTACCTGTCTGGAAGGGATTGATAAATATGGTCTAATTTAAGGGTCCGCAGAAAGGCTTCCAAATTTAGATCCTTCACTGTAAATGCAGTGTGAGAATGGAGAGTTGCGGAACTGACAGCAGTTTCTATGAGTCTTGTGGTTAGACATAGAAACAAAGAGAGAGAGAGATGTTCGATTCAAATTTGGGATATACAAGATATGCATGGTTTTATTTTAATCGGCTTTCTCACATCTGGCTTGCATATGTGTAAAATAAAGAAACTTAGCCTGGCTTGAGTTAAAGTTGATTTAAAGGTTACTGGCTACTGAGAGCTCCATCCTTGTTATTGCAACAGTCCTTAGATTTGACATTAGGGATACCATTAGCTGCCTTTGCTAAGTTGTGCTGGGCCCTCTTGGGACTGCTTTTGCAGGTGTATGGGTGCAGACAATATTTTCCAGTGGTCAGCATTTACAAAGCTGCCAAGAACCATAGCTGCCGGAAGCTTGGGAGGATGCTTTGCTGTGATAGTCAAGAGGGAGTTATGAAATCGTTGGGATTGTTTAATTAAAGATGTAGAAGTCTGGTAAGAACTGCAGATGTTCAAATTCTCTGTGTGTACTTCAAAACAAACAATAACTTTCTTTGTGGCAGTGATTTAAGCTAAAACAAGCTCACACTGAATTGAGAGTAAAGACAGTGTTAAACTGTGTACTTTTGGATTTACGCTAAATTTACACAGACACAACTGAGTTTTTTGCTGTGACTTTTAGAATATTATTTCAATATGCTTTTGGTAGCTTGGGATGTTATGCAGCTGTGATTTGATGTTGGTTCCTTGGCATATATCCATCCTTTTGAAACTGAACATAAATTGTGAAATAGTCCTAAAACTATATTGTACTGATAAAAGATCCTGTAAAGCTACATGACATTTTACATTGGAAAGCAGAAATTTTCAGCAGGAATGAAATGAACTTACCTGGATTTAAGCTACCCTCACTGGAGACTGCTGTCACCATTCCCACTGTGCAAAGCCAGGAGATTTTAGGATACTGGAGTAGAAGTGGTTTGTTAGCTGCAAGACTCAAAGTTTACTAGTGGAAAATGGGACTGGTATTAAATCTGTCAGGTAACATGAATTGTTTAGGTTCTAGGTTGTCAGCTCCAGGGCTTTTATTAAGCTTGATAATTTGGGAGCAATTCACAGCTGTTCAGTTGAGACTGGAAAAGCCCTAAAATCATTAAAGACACCACAAATAATGGAATAGTACTCTGTGTGGTCAGTTGTTTTCATAGATAGCTTAAATAGCTATTTGGATCTAGCACTGAGACTGTTGATGTGACCGTTCGTTTCATTATCAGCAAGTGGATGCTCCACAAGACTACAGTAGGAACCTGAAGGTGAATAACAGTGAGCACAAACTGATCTTCACTCCCAGGTCAGAAATCATCTGGATGGTGCTTTCAGTTATTTCAGTGCTTCCAGTTTAAAACACACATGTGGATGCTGAAAGTTGCTGCTCCTTCATAGTGTCCAGGGCAGCCTGGCTTCCTGTAGCTCCCTGAGGCCCTGTGGGCCCTGGGCAGCAAGTGATGCTGGCTGCTTCCGCTCATGCAGCAGTGCCTCTGGCTAGGGATAAGGCTTCCAGCAGGCAGGGAAGCTCCATCAGCTAGGGAAGGATCCTATTCAGTGGCATTAAATGTGACCTCTTTTAAGTGGCCCTGATGAAACCACCAATTCTACTGCCTGCAATAGCTGCAGTTACCACTGCTTAGTAGCCTTGATTGCAAGAAGTCCTCTCTGGTGGCTATAGCTCAAAGATTATTTTTTTTTTTTCCCCAGTATTTTGAGGGAAAATAAAAGGCAGAGGGTGGGGAGATAAATGCTTAAAAAATGGTAGAATATTTTAGCCAGATGTTTTCCAAATGAAATTTCTTTCTTCTATTTCATGGTTGCAAGACTGATTGAAGGTAGAGAAGGGTTAGAAAAATTCTATTTTGACTGAACCTGAATTGATATATTTTTTTATCCTCAATAGCTTACACTTTGGTCTGCTATCATTCAAAACTTCTGTACAAAATGAAATATGGCCTGTCTCAGAATTTAATTTTAACATACACTAGCAAATGTGATAGATGTGACCAGATTCATGTGTTTATTCAGGCAAGCTTGCTGTAAATTCCTAGTGGCTAAAGAATGAAAGCATCTGACAGAGCAAACATCTGACATCTGGTCCATTGTTAAAGCTACAAAACTGTTTCTATGCACCCAGCAGCTTAGTGATGAATATAGTTTAATGAGCCGTAGAGTACTGCATTGCACAATATTAAAATTAATCAGTTTTTTGTTTTATTTTACTATGTTACATAATATTTCAATTTGTCCTATTGAAGTACATAACTGTATGCAGGTCTTCAGCAGGATAAATAGCTTCAGAAGGAAGGACAAGGAATTCATAGAATCATTGAATCATTGGAGTTGGAAGGGACACTTAAAGGTCTTCTAGTCCAATTCCCCTGCAATGAACAGGGAAATTTTTTACAATAGTAAAACCCATTTACAATGGAAAACCCCAGCCTCGTCCAGAATTCTTGCTACGCTTCTACCGTAACACTGAGGATTCAATTTTGTGTGTGTAAAATGTAACAGAATGCAAGATTTCAGTGATTTTAAACAAACATTAAGTAGATAATTCATTATTTTCATTAAAAAAAAAAAAAACACCGCATCTTGCTGCACAGAATTTCATTAAAATTCTACTACTTGTATGTCTTGTTTTGATAAAGACTAGAAAATGTTGCTCTTTTGATTTTTTTATATTTGCAATGTGCTAGATTCCCACCAGGACCTCAATGTAATCACTGATGATAATGTGTTTCCAACGCGATGGAGTTTTCCATGTGATAGAAAACTCTGCAACTACTCATTAAAATAGAAGGCTTGTATCTGGAGGCATTTGTTCACTGTTTTGAATGTGCGTACTGGACATAGTTATGTCCCTAAATAGAAGACACCATTAATCTGATAATTATTAGTTACAATCAATTATACAAACATTATTTGACAGAACTTCACTCTAACTTTTTGTCAATATCTTGAATTATTTCAAGTTTCCATTGTGGGATCGGTGTGTAGTAAAAATATGTAGGTTAATTTTTCAGGAGTACTGTGACTGTACTGATCCCAAGCTGATATGTGAATGATCTCTCTGTTTTGTTATTATATCAATTCTAGGAAGATATTTTATGCTTCGGTTGTTGTATGTCTCCTTGGAATACGCTTGCCTCTGGAAAATATTTTGTTAGAATCTACTATTTGCTGGTCGAATTTTTTCATTTACACATTCTATAATTTGATTGTACTATTTTTCTGGAGAACATAAAATCTTTACAGGCTCAGACCTAAGTACTACGTAGCTTGAAGTGTATCTCTAGGGCAAGGCACAGGAATGGGGCACATCTGTAGTAACCACAGAATGCAATATCCTGAGTTGGAAGTGACCCACATGGATCATGGAGCCCAACCCCTAGCACCCAAAATTCAAACCTGGGTTTGAGAGCAGTGTCTAAACAGTTCTTGAACTCTGGCAGCTCAAGGCTGTGCCCACTGCCCTGGGCAGCCTGTTGCATTCCTACCACGATCTGGCTGCTCCTCCTGCCAGGCCTCAGGTGCCACGCTGCGATATTATTGTGATGATGTAAAAGCATCATGGTGATGTGTGAGCATCTTCCAATGGAACCCCAGACAGTTCTGTTGGATTTCGCTTGCAGAATGGCAGAGCAAAAAGCAGCTCATTGCAGATATGTCTGTCTGTGAAAACTTCAGTCTATTTGAGACAAGAAGAATTAAAATTGAACTGCCTGAAGCAGAATCTTCTCTTTCTGATCCAGAGACATTGATTAAGGCCTCAGGCTCCCCTTTTCCAGCACCTCCAGGACAGGATCAAGGAACAGCTTGCAATGCTGTTGTAGTATCGGTAAAGGAAGAAAAGGATTCATAAACAGTTTCTGGTACAGAAGAAACCAAATATTTACCTCACATTTCTTCCAAGGAGAGCAAAGTCAGCATCTTCTCAGCCCTTGGCTTCCTGCAGAAACCCTGGCTATTGGCTGAACGTGACAAATTTGAGTTGGTTTGGTGGGCTTATGGTGGAAACTGTTAATTACAACTGTGTTGTAATTAATGAAGAAATGTTTAATGTAGAAGAACATGAGAAGTTACATTTGTCAGCTTAATCTGTATGGACTCATCGAAATGCACCACACCTACAAAAGACCTTACTTCATTCCTGAATTCCTGGCAGAGGAAGAAGCACTTGATGCTTGTAGGAAGGTACATCAGTTCCTTCACACATAAACCAACTCTCACAATGTTCTGGTGGGAGGAATGGAAGTCCCAGTAAAATAAGCCTTGGTAATAGAGGAGATGAGGATGACAGTATGAGTTCTGATCTTCATTTCTTTCTCTAGCTGCTGCTAGGTATTTTAGAGGTAGCATTGCTGAGTAGTAGAAATATGTATAAAATATTTTTGGATTATATCCAAGAGCAGAAAAATAAATCAAGATACGATGAGTCTATTTCCACACATGGCAACATATCCTGTTTTAGTCAGCCTAAGCTGTAGCGTAAAACTGACCAATAGACCTTTTTAATGCCCATGTTTATCTTTAGCAGTTAAAAGACTTCACTCGATACCTTCTGTTTTTCAGTTTTGACAGGCAGATGCATACGACAGCTTGTTTGATATGCATATTTTAGTTGAGATTTTATCTTTGCTCTGAAGCTCACATAAGAACATTTTGTGAATAGACTCATGAAAAAATTACTCTCAGAAAAATTCCTTTACTATAATTGTCTTTTGGTAAATAGTTTACTTTCTGAGGGATTTCCTGAGACAAAACTGATCCCTTTAAATTTTATGATGCTTTATTTATTTATTTATTTATTTATTTATTTATTGCCCCAGAACTTGTCTCCTCTTTTAATAGCATCCTGGAGCAAAGAGTTCCAATGCTTATCCCAGGGGGTTGTTGCGTGAAGAGCACTTTTGTTCAGCTAATTTTGAAACATCAGCTTGCAGACATGTAGTGATGCTTTCAGTCCAGCTTCCTGTGATTGTAATTCAGGCACTACATGACAATTTTAGCATTGAAAAACACTTGACTGATTTCTTTTAAGTGAATTTACATATCTACTTTTCTTAATCAAAGTTTGGAAATTCTACTTTACTGCACTTTCAATTCAATATTTACAAGCAAGATCTGTGATCCTGAAATTAATAGTCTCATCTAAGCCATTTTGGCTTTTTACTGCCTTGGTGTTCAATTACGCTGTGATCTGATCCATTTGCTCTGAAACTGCCAGCTGCTGGGGAACTCTGCTTCTAGGATTCCCTGCTGAGTAACGGGGAGGTCCTACTCTTACCCATTTGCAGCTGAAGCATCTGGAGTGTTAAGCAGCAAGTACAACATTCAATTCCTCCCATTCCTTCTTGTAAAACAAGAATGTAAAACTCCCCATAGAACAATTCTTTTTTTCTTCTACCAAACCAGAGCAACACTGTGACCCATACTCCTTGGTTCAAATACAAATTAGAGTCAGTAAGCATAAAACACTCACATATGCAGTACTGTACCCCAGCCACACATAGTCATAGTGACCATGCTGCTTTTTAAGGCAGTAGTGTCAGCTTCACAGCACAGCTTTCTGTGTTTTTGCTAAGCTTGCCATAAAGGGAACCCAGCCATATCTGGAGATTTGTAATTTGGAATTTGCAAAGTATATTAGAGAGCTGTAAGGATTCCTGATTCTGCACATATTGGTTACTCTACGTTATGAATTACACTGCAAAAAATTATTGTGTAGGTCATCTGAATTTATGTGACTTAGGATAGCGTGAGTTGCTTTCAACACAAGCTGTTTCAAGGAGAGACTTGTATGGGTGTATGTATTCATGTATTTATGTGTATATTTTAATTCCTAGTCATTTGGTTATAAAAGCCTCGGTTTTCTAGTAAGATCATCAATATGTATGAGGTTTCCTCAAATTAGAAAAGTCATTTCTCTCATCCTGCTGTTACTGTTGGGATTTTAAGTGTTTTGGCTGTTGTTGTTGTTGTTGTTGTTGTTGTTGCTGCATATCTTTGATACTTTCTAAGAATTTAATCCATTATTGCCATTTAATATGATAGTGCAGTTCCATCCTTGAATTTTGAATTCAGGCAATGACTACTGTTAGCAGCTTCTTGTGCCTCCTCTTCCCAGTGACTTGTTTGGCTCTGAGGTCAAAATCTTGACAGTATGGCACAAAATAGTGAAACCAGCATAGGATCAATCATTCTGAAATTGCTTGCTTCTTGCACACGTGTGATTTACAGTTCTGCGTATCCATGTCTGTGTTTAGGGGTTGGAAGAACACAAACTGCAAAGCACTGATACTTTTGCTACGCTTTTGTGATGCACTCTGATGCATCACCATTGATGTTAAAGTGAAACAAATGTTGAGGATTCCTTTGCCTCTATTTCCTGCATTACTTTGGCATGAACTTTGAGCCAGGTGAGTACTGATGAAAGCATCAGAATGAGATGAGTTTTTAGGAGGAGGTTTGGTGCCAACTTCCATTCATAATTTCTTTCTTTCCATTACAAGTAACTGTAGCTATGGAAGGAAGCAATTAAAGTTCTTTTGATTTTGTCTTCAATAACTACTGACTAAAAAAGAACAAAAAGTTTTGAGCTTGGGCTGGCAGTGAAGAAGCTGGCAATCTGTGACTGGGATTTGTAGGAAGTAGCTCACAAAATCCTAGTCCAGTCTGGGTACGTCAGAGCAAAAGTTACAAGTTCAGTATCACTTTTATCAAAACTAAAGCTATGTTAGGTAACTTTTAAATGGTTGGAAGTTTTATTACTTATGATTTTTTTCTCCTTCCTCCACTCTGCAAACTTACACCACAGTAATCACAGTGTTGCAGAATCCTCTTTTGTAAGCAAAACTATGAAAAATAGGACATACTCTCAGCTGCATAGTGAAAAATGAAACTTCTGAATAGCATTTTTTCTATTGAAAAAAAAAAAAGTAGTACGTGCAGAAATCCTGGTGCTATGGCTGTAAAAATGCTACACGGACCCTTAGAAATAATGTCTTTCTAACCCACCATATGCATAAGAGTATATTGTACCCCATTGTATAGTTTATATACATGCTCTGTGCACAGATATATTTTTATTAATAGTTGTGATCATCTGTGGGTACTGTGTGTTTCTATTCCACATCCTGTGACAAAATCACTGTTTCTCCCAACGTATATTCTCTTCATACTTACCTCAGAGATGATCCTTGCAAACACCCTTTCCTTTGGCCAAGTTAAATGTAAAGAAATGTGGCAAGGATTTTGATGTACAAATATAAAACTGACTTGAAGATCATTAATACTGTGGATTGCTCGGTCTGTGTTCCTCCTGTAGTTCATTTCTTCTCTGAAATGCTGAGAAGTAGTTACAGCCCTGCTGGAATGGGCTGTGCAAATTGAAAGTGCTTTGCTGCTCCACAACCACTGTGGTGCTTCTAACATGTCAAACCTGAGAATGAGCAAAATATCAATTTATGACTCATATTAAAACCACTGATCTAATTAGAGTGATGCATATGCAAATGTAATTAGTGAGGACATGCATGCAAACAATTTTAAATTCATCTTGATAAATAATTCACTAATTCCTTTACAAGGATGACATTTGATCAGGAAGCAGTTGCTTTGAGCTGTCTTTAATTGAAGTGCCACAAACATTTGAAGAGCAATGTCTTGGTTATAGAAGTTCTCTTATCAAGAGGATGAGTGCTGAGTTCAGTCCTTCCTTAAAAATAAGACTGATTAGAAATTAGCTTTTAATGTGCACAGTGGTTTTGAAAACTTCCACAGCTACTCAGCTGTCGGAGTTTCAGAAGACAGAGTGTGTGCTGCTTCTGCATGACCAGCCAGTGATCAGAGAGTGATGCATGGTACAATAACGGTCAAACCAACAGGAGTCTAATTATGACAGCCTGAAGCTGTTTATAATTATAATGCTTAATTAGGTGAGACACAAACAAGGATCGAGTTCATTTGGTCATCGTTCTCCACATTACTGTGTTCTGACAGGAAATAAAATCTCGATGCCAACCAAGTAATTAAAACAAAGTTTTAAACTTCTTATATCCTTTGACAAAATTAAACTTTGTCATTGTTAAACTAAATGAAAAATTAATGACAGTATTTTAGATATACACATTTTTTTAAAATGAAAATCTATAAAGTGCAACTCTTATTGTGGTGTTGTACAAACTGGTGGCCTCTCCTCTCCACCTATTTTCCTCTCTGAGCTGCATCCTGTCCCAGAGGCACTGCAATAACATGGTTCCAGATTGCTATAGTGGAAGCAACTCTTACCTTTAGAGGCTCTCAGTACAGGGCAGTAGATAGAAAACTTTGATGTAGTCCTTCCAAAGGATTAGATTCCCAAACGCAATTTGATTCCATTGAGATGGCTTGAGCTCTGCACATGTACTTCACACACACTGTGTACTCACACACGACCGTTATCACTGTGGTGGAAAAAATTCAGAGTGAAAAGGAGAAATTAATGCATATGTTCTGGATGCAGAGGACTCTTCTGCTGCAAAATGGCACTTGCTGATTCTTTAATCTTGCCTAATCGCTAGTGAGGGACAAAGGTGACTTTTTTGTTGTTGTTGTTTCAAATGATGTTGTCAGAAATGCACTGATTTACATTCTATTTTTCCCACAAACTTTTCTCGTGTTACTTTGGTTAAGGTGAAGGAGCGACAATTCCATTCAGTTTCAAAAGAAATTATCACTTAGAAGTATCTTACTTAAAAATAATAATAATGAATGCTGGCGCACTTGAAACCAAAATGAAATGTTTTGCTGCAGCCGGTGTTATTTTCAGCTACAGAGGGGAAAAAAGCCGTTTCCTTGGTTTTATGCTGCGATGGTCACCATTCACTGGTATGTCACAGACTAAGCACAATAGTGCATTGTATGTAGAGCAGAGGTAAAAGTGCTGCAAACTCAGTCAGTTTCTGGCTCCTGGCTTCAGTATGTCAGAGTGAAGTAAAACAAAAACAGAAACATACCCACCAGACTGAGGATTCATTTGATCATTTAACTTAAGTCTCAGAATAGTTCATTAATATTTGTAATTGTGCAGCCATTAGAACAGTAGAGTAAGAAAGTTAATAAAAATGACTTACAGTGGTGAGTAGTTATTTATTTATTTTTAAGTAACAACCTGTAATGCTCACTTCTGTGCTTCAGTGGTTGTTTCTTCTTTAATGCAATTAGCATTTTTATGCTGAAAGAGGCATGTTCTTACTCAGGCCATGAATTATTGAGCAACACTAAAATAAAAAATGTGAAATATGCATGTGTACATTTCTGTATGTTTCTTCAGGCAATTAATTTTTAATTTAACAATGTCATATATTGGCAATAACTTGAGCACAGTAAGGCTATTTTGTACTTTCCACTGTCATTTAGCAAATCCACTGTAGGCTACATACGCAAGGAACTGATTTTTGAGCCAGGCTGTTGAGCTGAATTATTTTATATCATTATGTATGGAGTGATAAACCTGCCTCAGAACAAACTAAAATAATTGAGGTAGCAGAGTATATTGAATGTAATTGAGTTCCTGAGCATCAGTCTTGGAACAAATATTGAAACTTAATATTTTCAGGATTGTGTTTGGCACAAAACATAGTATTCTGTTGAAATTTACTAATGGTTTAAAGTTAGGAGGTGTTATTAATAGAGGAGGTGAATTGCTGGGCAGAAAATGTGGAAATTACATTAGACAAAGAAAAAAAAAGATGAATTTCCATAATGCAGAAAATAAAATAATGTACTTGTGGGATTAAAGGGTACTCTTTGTACATTAGTCTAAGTGCCCATGATTTGAGGGAAGGAATAGTTTGTGAAGTACAATTTGATCCTGGTATGACTGTGAGTTGCTGGTGCGATGCAGCTGTGGGGGAGAAGGGAAATTCAGTAAAAGATTGTATCACTTAAGAGAGAATTACTGGCATGTTAGCTGCATGTGCAAAGCTCCATTACTCTATATAGAGTTGTATTCTCTGCTCTATAAAGGGTTGTACTCCTGATTAGGAAGCATGAATTATTGCTGATGAGGATTGAACGTGACATGGATTTTGACCATATGATACCGCAGTGCCTTTGCAACTTCTTTGTTTATTAAGTATCATGTTAGGTGCTAGCGGAGCACTCAAGTTTAATAGCCAAATCCTTAAAATTCAGTTTTACATGTGAGAAATAAAAGACACCAGTCTTTTATGTAAGATCACCAGAATTTTCAGGGGTGACCTGGAATGCTTTCACTTTAGGATAAAATTTTACTTTTTTAAATCACTTTCCTTTCTAAAAAACACTTAGTATTTCAAACTACAAAATCTGTACATTGAAGATCTGTAAAATCATATCATCTCACTTCTGAAAATTTGTACTTAAGAACAGTTGGTCTATTTTTTATGCCCTCTGAATGATAAATATACTTCATGCTTTTTTCTTTAAGAATATTGTCTCACTGATATTAATTTTAAGAATCTATATAATTTTTATATATATATGTAATATAATAGCTTTCTTTTTATTTAAAAGGACAATGCAAACACATTTTAATGTTTTGATTATCCCTGAAAGGAATAAAAATGTTCACTGTATTTATAAACATAATTTTCAATTTTTTTTCAGTATTTTTATCTGAACAAAACTGGAACATTAAGCAGTGGAATAGTTGTAAATGGGCATTTATAGATATTAACATCTGCTATGTCATTTGAATACTATGGAAATATATGGAATAGTGCAAATAGAAATAATTGTACAATAATGGAAGAGAATCAGATTGCCTGCTTGTTTATACATATTAACACTGGTTTAAATGAAAGTTGTCTATGCTTAAAATTCTTTATATATTATTATTTTCATATCAGTAAAAATAGCTTCAGTCCACATTGACCTTATTTACTTCTTTAAGTCCTATCATGGATAACTTTCAGGAACAAATGGATTTTTTTATAGTTTGACTTTTGAGTCATGATTTCTAGGAGTCAACAAATGTGATACATGACCAGAGGAAGGGCAATGAGAATGACAGAGGCGCAAGACTTATGGAGAACAGGCACAGCTCTTGGCATTTTCAACTTCAAACATAAAGAGAAGACTTGCTGTGGCTTGGGAATCCGTCCCTTAAGCCCATCTCCTGTCACAGGACAGATACTATCCAAGTCTATCTTGCACTTCTTTTCTGTTCAGAGCCACAATATTCCCATTTCCGTATAACAGTTGAGATTTGTTGTTATTTCTGTTTTTAATGCTCTTTTATTCATTATAAGCCAACCAGTGGTTGACTTAATTTTGCAAGTTAAAAACTGGAGAGTTATTGCCATATCATCCCTTTTTTTTAATTTTAAACTAGTGACCTACCTGACAAGTATTTGCTTTTTTTTTTTTTTTTTTTTTTTTAATAAATATTCTTGCTTAATATACAAGATTTTTGAAAGATTTTCTCTCCAGGACCCTTGATCATTTGTACTTTGCATATCCATCTTGCACATCCCCTCATTGGCGGGAATGGGATCAGAAATTCACAGAACTCACTCCAAATGTGTTTATATTACTACTATTGTGTGTTATTAAAGGGACTTTGGGTAAAGCATTATGCAATAAATGACAGATGTTCACCATGGTCTGTCAAAATATTTTTTTAGTTATATCACTGGTCATAAATGTTATGCTTTGCTTGCAAACCTTGGCTGCCTGTATGCCAGAATCTCAGGTATCATCTATTACCAATCTTCTGAACTGTGAATTCAAGAAAGCTTATCTTGACAGCCTGGGATAATGTTCAGTACTCAATGAAATATGCTATTTCTTAAGCAGTTTGCTTTTTTTAATGATCTGCAGAAGTTTGAAAGGCTCAGTTGTAGTTTGAAGCAATTCTCTTCAGTATAGATGGTGCTTAACCTAGAGATAAATGGATGAGCAAAACTCATAGGCATTTATTTTGTTAGTACTTTCCAATATTATCAGTTGTCATAATGTCCACTACTGTCAACCAGAAGTATCTAATTTGGTCATAAAAATACTATTTTAATGCAATCTTGTTGCCTCCAAAAAAGTTGCTTTTTTGTTTTGTTTTGTTTTAAAAGTTTTATCAATAGAACATGGGAGAGAACTGAATTGTTTTGCTCACTTGGAGATATGCAGCAGATCAGCTTAACTCTTATTACATTATTTGTAAGTGTGTTCTTAGTGGGATCCTTCTGTACTGAAAGGGGTTTTTCCAACATCTGTAAAGCTGCTTCTTGCTAGCTAGAATCTCTGCAACTCTAAATCACAACTCCTCAGCAGCAATCTTAAAATATATCTGAAGCATACGGATAATGAAGTATGAGAGTTTGGGCCATCTGGTCATCATATGTCTGCTTTGCATGCTTGGATCAGTTTGTCAAGGGTCTCAGAACTGTTTCTGAAGGATTATTAAACAAGATAAAAACAGAAGATTGGTGCAAAGCAGTGAAATGGTCTTGGGCCTCTTTTGGCACGTGTTTCTTCAGTCTTTAGCTGAAATGTAAAATGAATATGTTTAGTGTCTCCTGCTGGATGGGTTCAGAACCATTTCCTTCTGTTTTAGTTGGCTCTGATGTTCCTAAAACAAGCGTAATCCACAGGATTTACCTGCAGGCTCCTGGTGCATAGCCTTGCTCGCACAGACGAGGCCTTGCCACATGGACTTGGGGAGCAAAGCACAGCTGGGTGCTGGTTCCATTGCACTGCCTTTGCGTGGAGGAGTCTGTGTGTTTGTTGCACTGAGGCTTTGTATGTTGCTATTGAAGTTCTTTAGTGCTCCCTGTGCACTGACAATGTTACTTCTGCAGCAGTGCTGTTCAAATTAGTAGAGCTTGTTTAGGGTCAAAGCATTTAAAATGGGAGGGAAAAAGTAACCCTTGTCTGCCTCAGGCGTGCTCCTGCCTCTTGGCAATTAAATTAATTAATTTAAGATTCAAAACCTCCAACAATTATTTTTTTTACTGTGACAAGAGGAAGTTTGAGCTTACAGTTGTCTATTTCTTCCTTTTCTGTCGCTTTTTCTTGTATGGTTTCTCCTTTTCCAAGAGTATGTTCTGCCAATTTTGTCTGTGCTACAGCAAACCTCTAGTACTTTTTGGGTAAAAAGAAGAGAGAACTGACAAAAAAGAAAAACTCACAATTTTATAGTTTGGTATAATTTTTATATAAATATTTCTGTTTTGGGCAGCAAAAGGCTGTGAGGCTGTGCTCCTTGCTCTGCTTGCCCTTAAGTCTCAGAATCCTGTGACGACCAGTGCAGGGGCTCCCGGTGCTCCTGCAGCGAAGGGAAGCAGGGTGAGGTTGCTGAAAGTGTTCTGCAGTTCAAGTTTGGGCTGGTATGATAGCATTGAATAGCGCACATTCTGTGCAATAATTAGAGGCACCAAGAACCCCAAAGCTTAAAGTAAATCTACCGTGATAGGCACTTGAAAATGAATAAATTTTCTGGAAGGCAATGTTTTAATAGCTTATTGCTGTCCTTATGTTGTTGTTTTTCTGCCTTTTTAAATATTCCATTGTATACTGACCTGCTGGGATTTCAAGAGAGATCTGTGTTGAAACAGACCCTTTGCCACAGAGACTGTTAGTGTGAGGTCTGGCATTTTGTGTAATTTCCTAGCGATTCAGAACCGTATTTTTCATGTTGTGCCTGTATATGTGACAAACCAACCCTCACCTCCTGTGACTTGGTTTTGAACAAAAATTTACCAGCCGCAGAGCCAGAAGGCTTTCTCCTCACCATTTTCTCTTTGCAGTTAACTTCAGCTGGAGCATAAGCAACAAAAGCCACACTGCTGTGTCCTACTCCATCATGTGTACCTCTGTGGCTTTTGGCTCCTGTGTCCTGCCAGCATGTTACTGCAGGCTATTGGTGCTTGCACAGGTATTGGAGGTACCTCACCTGCAGAGGGCGTCGGCAGGTGTGGGACAGGTGGTGGGGTCGGGACATGGCTGTGAGCACAGCTCCTGAGCCACCGTGCTGCGGCCTCCTGTGCAGCTGGTGCCAAGATCTGGCTGAAAAATGTTCCCTGCTGTTCTACCCATGTTTGTCACTTTATTTGGAAAAGAAGTATTTATGCTGCTGAAAGAACGTCAAAATTATTAACGGTGTTTGTGCCAGAAGTAATGAAATTGACAGTTGGGTAAAATCATCCTGTGCTCATTATGCAGTAACCAAAAAGAAAGGAAAACCTGCTTCCAGCTCTAAATTAAGAGCAATCACTGACTGTGAGAATATGTATATACATTCATGTGAAATAGACAATTTCATTTATTTTTGTCTTGTATTCAGATTACTTTTTTCAAATACTTCTTATTTTGCTCTGAAATAAGATGACTCCACTGATCTGGATAGTGAAGAATAATGATCGCTGTTGTAAGAATCTGTGTAAAATATATGGATGGCAAAATATAAGTACTTGTGTTTCTATCGTAACAACATAGTTTACATACGTATTTGAAAACTAATAGGCATATAGCTCAATATTCATTTGACTTCTTGAAAATAAGCATGAATGAAAGGAGATGATAATAGAAAAAAAATAGCTCAAGATCGTGCTTCTCGAAATCCTTTCAGTTTTTCACTGAATATACATTTTTCTTCTGTAATGTCAGTTTACGACTTCAGTTTATCCACTGGAGTTGAATGTGATACTGATTGCTGAAGTCTCTCTGCCTCCAAGCATATTGTCAGCATTAACCTTGCACCTTTAATAACTTAAGACAGTCTTACTTGCAAGTCTGCTTTCTCTCTGATGCTGTACAGCCCCAGGCTAACAGCTGCACTTAGCTCAGGCATTGGGTCTGCAATCCTCTGAGTGCAGAGGGGCAATGCAAACATTTTCTGTAAAGAGATTTAATTTGTTCATCCACTCCCCCCCCCCCCCCCCCCCAGAGTCCCTCATAGCTTCTGGCTCTTCATCCACGCAAAAAAATCCCTTGTCTCCTTCTCCTGGGCTCTGGCCAGAGCAGTGGCTCCTTTGTCCTGAGCACCATTAGCCTTCCGGTCAGGCTGCAAGCAAGCAGTCCCCTGACTTTTCTCTGTGCTCTCTGTGTCCTTATGGGGTTGGCAGCTGCCTGTACCCTGCCATGCTACTTTTACCCTATCCTGTGTTATCCAATCAAAACATGAATGAAAGGATGCTTCCAGAAGCAGTAGAAAAGTAAGGGTATTTTAGAAGACAATCTGCTTTCTTTGATAATATCTCTCCTATTCTTGGCAGTATGCTTTAACACTGACAGTACCAGCCTATTTATAGCTCACGCTTCAGGCTAACGCCTTTAGGTTCAAGGCTAATGGGCTGTGATAAGGAAATGGGTTTCCCAAACTCTGCTGAAATATGACACTTCTCCTTATGCACTCTAAGTTGTAATGCCACCGCCTAATGATACTGTAGTGAGACGAAGCCAACTAGTTTCCTTGGAAAGGTCAGAAACATCCACAGGAATATTTGATTTCCTTTTCCTTTCTTCTGTGTTTCCCTCTGCTAATGAGCAGGGAGTTGCTGGATTAATATGTAGGTGGATATAATTTGATGCTTATTTGTGCTCATATTGCAGTTGGTTTCCTGTTCACAATTGCCATCCTTACAAAGGATTGGATTAAAAAAAAAAGGGACATTCTAAATTACAAAGAAGAAACTATATTCCATTAGTGACATTAGATCAGATGCACTATGCTGCCTGTGATTGCTTTTTTAAAACATAAAAGCATGAAGATACTAAGCCACATATATAACTGGAAAATTAAGACTGAAGGTGTGTATTAACTATTTAAAAAATAATTCAAACCACAGGGTAAAAATAATAAAATTGATAACCTCTTTTCCTAACATCTGTAACTGGTTTAAAGAGGTTTTTACATTTGTTTTAGTTTTATAGTTCTGAGTTGGTAATTAAAGATTTAGAATGGCAGGCAGGTGAAAGGAAGAGTAGGGTGAACAAAAGAAAGGGAAAATTCTTTAGGAGAAACACTGCTAGGGTTTATGTAGGAAATCTTTTCCTGGTCAATCAGGGTCTTTAATTCAAGTTGGTAGTTTGCCATCCAAGCATGGGGCGTCCATCAGAAAGAGATAGGAATGGTTGAGGTACAGTGGCAAAACAATTGCCTGGTTAACAGCAGGTTATCACTTGTTCAGTAATATTAGAAACATTGTTCCTTACTGTGTGGCTGATTCTAAAGCAGTTTATAAGGAACCTATGTGGGTACCATTAGATGTCCAAGGAAAAGGACATCTTTGAAAAGCCTCATGTGTCCTGAAACCTCAACTTCATTTGTTGTTGATTCTTCTTTCTTGTCAAGCCTGTGAGCTGAGAACCAGGAAACCAATACGTCTCAACTGTTTGGTGAAGTATGAGGTTGTAAACACTCTAATCTCTGCAGATACCTGATAGTATTAAGATGATTGATGCTTCCAGTGCATAGATGCAGAAATTAGAGATAAATTCTCTTTACAAAAATTTCAACTGTTGGTGGAAGGCCTTTTTGTTTGTTGCTTTTTTATTCTGAATTGGCACTTCTCTTGGGAAATTAAAAGCTCGGTAATGCTTCTCAGTATTTCTGAATAAGGAGTGCTTTCATCACTCAGTGACTTCCTACCATTGTAGCAGAACAAAGTTGAAGTCCCTTCTCACATATCTTTAACATAGAACCTGTGTTTGGGCCCTTGGGCTGCCTTCTCGAGTCTCTTACCATTTTTTGCATATCACTCCTCTTGGGACTTCCCACAACTAAAATCTTCAAAAGCCTTGGTGAATTTTGGTGGGTTTTGTTGTTTGCTTTACTTTTTGGAAAATGACCATCCTCTGCAAACAAGTTCCTCTTGAGGAACAATGGTCAGAAGGGAGATTTCTTCTCCTGTAGCTAATCTTCTCTGCATAGTTCTATTTGAGGTGTGCTGTTGTATATGATGTAAGACTTCTAATAAAGAGCAGTGAAATAAACTATGAAAATGAATTACAATACATTCTGTATGACATAACACAGTAGAATTATTTTGGCATAATAATGGTGCATGGAACGTACTCTTGCATTAAAAAAGTGTATTCAGAAAATCACAGTTATTTCTCCAGTTACTGATAAATCTAACAGAAAAGCTACATGACAGGAAAATGTAACTTATCTGTACTGCTTTCTTCTTACAACAGAATTTTAAATATATTTTAACCAAAACAGCATTATAGTAGTATATTTGAAAATTGTATTTATAAGCACATTCACTGGAAAAGGAATGAAAAATTAGGTTTCAAAGAAGACTTCTGTTCATCAACAAACAAAAATTACTTTTCTAGCTGTAATAATCTAAAATATTAGAGACTGCAATTTTAAATACAGCTTCCATTATTTGCCAAATTTCACCTGCAGTGAGGAGAAAGGGAAATTGCTGATGTGATGAATGGATTGGGCATGACAGTTTGTAACTCAGGTGTGCCGTGAACTGGCAGCAGGATTTCCAAGCTGAATAGGAAGGAATCTTTTATGTGATCAGGTTCCTAGTAGCATCATGGTGAGTTAATACTGCTTACTGATGATAAAAGTGAGTACTGTTGCACATTATAGATAAATGAAATTTGGCTGTTTGAACTGCACGGGATTGTGGGTGTTTTTGTTGTTTTTGTTTGTTTTTAGTTCTCATTGGTTCACGCAGGTTCTGATGTGATATTGATGGACATGTGAAAAAGGGGTTTGGTGCGTAGTAAAATGTTCCCTTGGGACAGTTAGTGTCTCAGAGGTGACATAGCTGTGCAAATAAAACATAAGCTTCTTACAGCCAGGATAAGTAGAAAAACGTCTTGAATCTATGATTATTGGATTAAGCATAATAATATGCTGTGCATTCCAGGTTATGGAGTTTACACAGCTATGTAAGAAAGTAAGTGTTAGGATGAAATCACAATAGAAAACTTAAATAAGAATTTTTGTTGTTGTTTTACAGGATTACTTGAACAATACTTGCATGTACTCAAAATAAACTCATGAATACATACTGAAAATGAAAAAAATATTTACGTTGTTAGGATGAGAGGCAGATAAGGACAATCTTCCATGGAAAAAATTGGATTGTTACTGATGGAAGTTATTTACCCATATTAGCAGATGCTAGCTGATCCCACCTTTCATTTCTATTTCACAGCCTGTGAAAGAGAGTGTGAAAAATGCTGAGTATATAACACTGGAAGTTGATCTATATTCAACCAAACTCCTCAGTTAAACTAGCGTATTACTTATGCTACCTCATAGCAGCTCCACTGAAGTGGGTTAAAGCTTGCAGATTTGGTGGGGTAACAATGGAGTGCACATTTTATCATTTTTTCATATACATAATCTCTCCAGGTCCATAAAATCGCCATGAGTTTTATTAAGCTTGAACCAACTATCAGAACTGTGAATAATAGCATATGTTACTGTTTCTGTAACTTTCACAGGTAAACAGAAACAATGCTACACAAATGAGCTCCATTACTCTATTTATCTGCAGAGTAATATAGTGTGTCACCATATTGTGTTCATGTAATAGCACAGAGGAGTGAAAGACTGTCAGTTTGTCCAACCTGCAGACAGGAGACAATTGAAGGTTTCATCTCCTGTGACATTGGGGTGGATACCTGCCTGCTGGCTGGGGCTCTGAAAAATCTTGTTGCTGAGGAGCACTGCTGCTGCAAACCTGCTGTCTTGGAAGTTTCTGTTTCCCACCAATCTCATTTGGCTCATTTGGAGGACTAGAAAAAAAACTTCCTTTCTGTTTAATCTCTAAGGTATCACTGCCAGTAGCCAGATTGAGGAAAATACTGATTGCTTTCAAGAATGCATTTGTTGGTTTGAGTGTGCAAGCCTGTAAAAGTGTTATTGTCTAGCAATGGTAGCATATGCAGATAAAGCATCTTTATCTTGAAGGGCTGCTTTAACAGTTGGTATTCCTCCACTAACTCTGGAAAAAAAGGGAATGAGTGCTGTGATTCTATCAGCTGTGCAAGAAGTACCTGGTGACACAAAGGCTCTGGGGTGACATCTGTCAACTCTGCAGCAGGTGTTAAGAGCAGAGCTACTGATGTTAAAATGCTTCTGATGCTGCTTATTGTGGAAGCAGAGCCCAACCTGTTATAAACACATCCTCCTTTCTTGAGTGGGGTTTGTTTTAGCTCTTGGTGATTTCTTAGGCAGCTTGTTAATTTCCTGGGTTCTGCAAGTCATTTTTGAGATATGTCTCCTGAGACTGTGATCCAAACAGTCTTCTGACATACTTGCTGCAGCTGGCCGAACAGCTCTTCTATGGGTATGCAATTAGGTGTTGACAAAGAGAGACAAATAGTTCAGTAATAAAAACCTGACTTTTCCCCATTTCTTAAAGTCTCTGCAATGTTTGCAAGGGGAACACCAGCTGTGGGCATGTTTCAGTGTGGATGGAGCAACTGAGCAGCAGCTAGACAGCACTTTGTGATAACTGTGCTGGAACGATGTCCTGGAGGAGACCCAGGGCAGGTATGGCTCTGAGTGAGCAGGGCAGGCGAGGGGGTGGCTGCGACCTCACAGCAGTATCAGTCTGCAGCAAACAAGTTGTTTTGGCCTTTCAGTGAGGATAATGACGCTTTGAGATCACTGGGGTGTATTTTTCTTGTTGGCAAATAATCAGACCAAGTATTTATTTATGTATTTATTTATTTAATTAATTGGTTAGTGCTTCACACCACCTGCCTGTTGATGTGTGTGAGGAAGAGGCCTGGCTTTTTCTGATGCCACAGATGAGACGCTCACCTTGGCTGCAGATCCTGCTCCTCTTCCTACCAGTTGCTCTTGGTGCTGCTGCGGACCTTGCTGCTGTGCAGCTCCAGAACAATGGGAGGAGGACAGCCTTTGTACCCCGTGATGGGATGGTGTAGAAATGCTTTTTGCTGGTGGCAAGATGATGTAACTGGCTTCCCCACAGCTGTCCCTCCTGGCATTCCTACTAATCCAGCAGGAGATGCTTTTGCCCCAGTGGATGTGACCTACCAAAGGTTGAGGAGGAAGACATTTTTTGGTGTCCTGCTCTGTCTGGGTGATGGCCAGGCTTGGTTTCAAATACCTCTGCAAGGAGAGGTTGCTTGCAGCATTCTCTATCAGGGTGAGGTGGCTCAGAACCCTAAGCCCTTTCAGCTTACACAAAGTGCTGAGTAGAGTTTTTCAGGGCCTACACTGGGATATCATTTGTTCACTGACTCAGTTTCTCCTTTGGGATAGAATTCATGACTGGGTGGACATCCGGGAGGATTTTGTCCAGGTTAATGATGCTGATAGCGCCAGGGAGAAGATGTGTGGTCCTCCAGAGGCATACGGCCAACCATTAAGAAAGCTTATCTGGGCTGCTGCCAGCAGTCAGGCTGCCTTAGAGCAGCTTGAGCAAGGCACAGAAGATGCTTGTCTTGTCAGATTTTATCAGGACCCTTCTCACAAGGACACTGATGCTTCTGTTCTTCCCCTCAGTTCCCCTACAGGCAGCATAGCCTGAAGGAGGTAAGGAGGTTGTGTAGTACATCCTTCAGCACCTCCATGGAGGCCTCCTGAGCCAGTCTCTTCTCCTAGAAGAGAAGCATCAAGGCCTGGATGACATAGTTGCCTCACAGGATGATTTTGGCCTTCCCCCTTTTTTCATCACTTTGCTTTTGCTGTTGGATAAGCTTGAGAGGTTGGAAGCTGGCTATGAGGAACTCATTCTTGTGTCCAGATGTGGCTTCTGCTTTGTGCTTCTGACTCAGGATCTTATCTAATTCTTTCACTGCCTGCATGCTGCTGTCAGGATCACTATTGCTAATGCAGTGAATGAGGGAATTAATAGTGGATTTGATGTTCTGACACATGTCATCAGTGTTTGAGGAGGTAGGTAAGGTACGGTGTTCAGGGATTGTTTCTAACTGTGAACAATATTCTTCTGTTTAATGGGACTGTGTTTTCTGGAGACCAGCTTGCTCTTGTGCTCTTCTGCAAGTGGAGGCAGAGTCTGGGGAGAGACTCTTAAGCCTACCAGCTTGCTGCTGTTTGTTGCCAACATCGCTCAGAGTAATCCTCATTTGTGCTTTTAGCTTGGCTCCACCCTTGTCTTTCATCTCTTCTCCTGACTGGGGTTCCTTCAAACCCTGCTTCTGTTTGCTGGTTTTGTGTGCTGGCTCTTTAGTTGATGCTTGTGAAGAAGAGCTGGTTGCCACAGGAGGGAAACTGTGCTGTTGACTGCAGGGTGCCTGGGAAGTCAGTCAGCAGAGGCAGTGGATGGAACTGACAGACTGGTGTTGGCATTCCTCATTGTCAAAAGTATGTGGCCCTTTGTAGCAGCCTTCAAGTCAGTGGTGACTTCAGCCATCTTTTCAAAGATAATGAGCATTAAGAAGGGCAAGGCTGCCTGCAAGGCTATGCACATGGCCATGTTGTAATCCTGCAGGCAGGAGTAGAGGTGAGGCACACACGGAAGCAGGTCTGAGGGAACTGAACAGAGGATGGATAGCTGTTGGGCCAGTTGTTTGACGTCTACCCTTCTGGGATCCTTGTGGTCCTCCTGGGTCTTATGTCCTGGCTTGTGGCTGGCAAAACTAGGAACCAGTGAGATTTGCTCATGTACTTTCTCCAGCTCAGCATCTATACTGGGGATGAATGGGCAGCTTTTCACTCTCCATCAGCTCTGCGAGTGAGTCTTGCACGTACAGGTAAATAATCCCTCGTAAAGTGATGGCTGGTTTCTGCACAAAGGGCTATACAGCAGCAAGAGCTACCTTCAGGATATTTACCAGCAGCTTGGCATCCATTCCAGCAAAGTTAAACTCTAGAATTGCCTTTGACAGCCAGTCTAAGATCTTGGTCTGGATCCTGGAGTTCTTTTGGGAGAAGGCCAATAACAAGTCTTTGCAGCTGAAGGCAGTGAACATGCATCTGTTATAGCTGTCAGGGTGCCTTGAGCACTCTTGCTGCACAGCACATCTCCCACCATTTAAACTACATTGTAGAGAATAATTTGAGCAGATTTTTGGGAGAAGTCACTTTTGGGGGCTAAAAGGGTGATGGTATCAAGCTTCATCTTCACTATCTGGGTTGTTGTCTCCCTGCATCCCTGTGACAGCAGTCTCACCATGGCTTGGCACAGGATTTCACTTTTCTTAGTCTCCCTGACCACCTTGGAATCAAAGAATCACAGAATCATTAAGATTATAAAAGACCACAAAGATCATCTAGTCCAACCATCAACCCATCCATGCCCACTAAACCATGTCCCTCAGTGCCACATTTATACCCTTTTGTTGAAAACCTCCAGGGATGCTGGCTCCACCACCTTCCTGGGCAGCCTGTTTCAATACTTCAACAGTCTTTCCTGAGAAGAAATTTTTCCTAGTGTCCAACCTGAACCTCCTCTGCTGCAACTTGAGGCCATTCCTTCCTGTCCTATCGCTAGTTACCTGGGATAAGAGACCAACTCTCACCTCACCACAAACTCCTTTCAGGCAGTTGTAGAAAGCAATAAAGTCTCCCCTGGGCATCCCCTTCTCCAGACTAAATGATCTCCGTTCCTTTAGTTGTTCCCCATAAGATCTGTGCTCCACACCTTTCACAGCTTCATTGCTCTTCTCTGGACATACTCCAGGGCTTCAATATCTTTCTTACAGTGAGAGTCTCAAAACTGAACTTGGTACTCAAATTGCAGCATCACCAGTGCTTCTATTCCATCCTAACAGAGAATGAAATTAAGACAAAAAAGGTGGAGAACAAGATTACATAAATTTTGCAAGATATGAGATCAACTATTTTACATAATGTTTTTGTTATTATTTATCTAGCTGACGGCATTGCAGTGAATTTATTCAGAGACCAGGTCATTGAACCACTGTTGGAGATGCAAAAGTGCTGAGCATTTGCTGAATTAGGGAGGGAAACAAAGGTCATGTTTGCCTGTAGATGCATCAGCATCATCTCTTTGCACCAACCCTGCCAGCACCCAGAGATTCCTAGTATGGCGTGGCAGCAGAAGACAGCAGCATGGCAATGGAAGGGCTGGTGGCCAGGAGGAACTGCAGCTCCAGCACCATGGCACTACTTTGCCCAGCCCCACCATGCTGAGCACCAGTCCTCATCTAGCTCCCCACACTAGCAGATCTGAAAATCCCCCAACTGATGAATATGGACTGCCATTAAAGCCCTTTCCACAGATGTAAAATGGGATATTTATCACTCCTGTACAGGATTTGGCACTGCTGATAGCAGTGTGATAGGACAATGTATGAAAATAAGATATTATTGATAAACTGTAGTCAGTGCAGACTAAAACTAAATGATCTGCTTGATGGAGGTAACAATACCTTAACAAATCTATCTTAAGGGCCTTTTTTTGTTTTTGTTTTTTTTTTTTTTTTGTACTTTGTTAATGGTCTTTGTTAGTTTTAACAAAGAACGAATAGAACGAATACTCTTTGTTAGTTAAATGTCAGCTTAGTGCTCACTTTACATCTCTGTAAATAACAGCAGCGTTTAGAGTTTATTTTTAATAAAAGCTTCTGAAAGTAAAAGGATCTTTTGGTACAAAGAGAAAAAACAAGTAATTATATTGCATTTCTGCAATATTATCATTGTATTATTCAATATTTCACTGTTAGAGCAGCACAGAACAGGCACGTTTCCTGAAACCAGCAGACAGGCTCCATTTCAAGTGTTGTGCTGAGCATGTTGGTTACAGCTTTATGTAAAGTCATCAATGGGCTAGATATTCATTTGAAGCTTGGCCTTGTGTGTGTTTGGAATAAATTGCTTTTTAGAGGCCATATCAGAAAGCATATAAAATGAGATACAAGGCCCTTTGAATAACTTATACATGCCATAACTGAAGCATTTGCTGGTCCAAATACAGACAGGTAAATAGATACATATGAAAACACTTGCAAAAATGCATTTAAATACTGTTTTTTGTTTTCCAAAGGGTCGGTCCTCAGGTTATGAAAATATTTCATTTATTTAGAGTGTGAATACCGAGCATTTAAAGCAGTATGCCCGGTATCATAATGTACCTGAATGGAAACAGAACACACAGGGATGATTCAGACAATCAGCTCTGCTGCTGTGCAGTAGATTAATTCATCTGAAACTGCTGATATGTACCAACTACTACATATCCCTTATGAAAAATACATAAGCCCGCCTCCTCTGAATTTATTCTTTATAACTGAAGTAATGCTCAGAAAAGGATTCAAATAGTAATCCCCAAGAAAATACACAGCTGTGCACTTGCCTAAATATGCCAGAATGCCTTGGGGTAATTAAAAACCATTGGGTTACCAGTGAATGCATGTGACAAACAAGAAAATCCAGACCACAAGCTGCACCCTTAATAAGGTCTCAACAAAACGGTCGTGGCATGTAAAAAGCCTTGTTTCCCAGCTTAGAAATGAGGATATTTACTAGGATCGAGTTTACGGAAATATTCTACTGCTATTTTTTTTCTGCTGTCTTTTTTTGCTGGGGATAAATAGAATGCTTTAGTTCCTGGTCTGAAAATCCACTTAAGAAACACAAAAAAAGTAAAAAACCAAATAAAAAACTGGCAGCAGTCTTCCAAGAAGAAACATAGATTAAAAGGAATAACAAGAGCAAATCTCAATAAATCTCTGTGAATTTAAATATAAGGCCTCTAGCATGGAAAGTGGTTATACACAAGCAATCCACATACACAAAACAACAATTAAAAGCATTTGGTAATCAGTTCTGTACAAACTTAAGAGTTCCTCCTGAGCAAACAGACTGCTAGAACAGGAGTTTCAACAACTCTCACAGAAGAGGGTCCCATGTGTCAGGTTTTCTACAGATTGACAGATACCTTTTGTCTGTAATCTAAAAGCACTTTTATGGACAACTTTAAGTGCTTATGTCACAAGAGTTTATAATTAGTTTTCAGAAGTCTATTTCCATTAACACAATAGTTAGCGTAAAGTTACTTTGTTGTAGAACTAACCATACATTAAAAATTGAACACAGTACTCAAGATGGTGACTAAGTTATCCTGACACACAGTGGCTTCAAGCTTCTCTTGTTTGTTGCCCATGCTGCTTGCACTGGCGTAGATCCACTTTAGCCCAGTGCAAGCAGTCTAATCCTAGCATGCAGCCCCCAGGCTCATCTCTTGCTAGCCTGGTTTTATCCCCCTCCCCCCAAACATAATTTAAATTAGTTCCAGACTGGGGACCTTCCTAGTAATGTCTCAGACTTGGGCCCCAGGGAGGCAGCTCCTGGTAGGGGGTTTGCCTGCCATCCTCAGAACGGGCGTATTTCCACTCCTTCCTCTCTCTTAGGTTCCCCTCCTTCTGCCTAATGATGATGGGGGTAGGGGCCACACCACTTACCTTCTGAATGGTGTCTGTGATTCACATCTGTTCTTCTCACTAATAGCTTTCCAATACTGAATACAGATGTTAGGGAGAACAGCTGCTGTCTTTTTCTCACACTCCTCTGCTGTGAGCTCATGTTCATCCACATTGGTTGGGCTCACTCTTCCCAATTGCCTTTGGCCTCCCTCCTTCTGGAGAGTGGAAGACTTCTTTGCAAGGATAGTATTACAGGGTGCCCTCACCAGTACCAGTGGATCACAATGTACCACCACCAGCAGGGTGCCTGAAGAACATGAGCAGCCAATTACAAGTGATGGTACACGTGTCTGGGCTGCCTTAAATGGACACAGCAAACCCTGCTTTGCCGGTGGGTCTGGGCCAGCAGCAGGATGGGCAGCATTGCTTCTAGCCTTCGCTGCTCAAAGGGGTGGGTGACTCAGGCTAAGGAAGATGTGTTCTTTCTGCAGGCTGAAAATGGTGGCTGCTCTACATTGTACCAAAGTGCCACCAAGATGTGACATGGGATCCCCTGAGCCTTTAACTGGGTGTAGCCTTCCTCCTTCCTCCGCTATTCCTGCTTAGAGGTTCTGGACGGCTGAGTGAATAAGGGGTTCATATAAATATTCAGAGCCTGCTGATATTTTCTAGACAGAAGATAGTGCTATTTCTGCAATTAAATAGGTAATGTTTGGAGAAGTTGAACTCTGCCAACTTCATATGCTGCTTAATATGAGTCAAATCAATAAAGTGATTATTAAATCACTTTAATAAAGGTGATGAGTCTGATTAAAGCTGCAGTCGCTTTGGGTCACTGCAGAACTGATTACATTCTGCTTCCATTAAATAAAAACTGGATTTAAAGTTTTTAGCAATTACTGGGGCTTTGGAGAAGAAGCTGTAGCCATGAAGGAATAAATGAAGGAATATGGTCTTTTATGCTCAATTCTGGAGCAGAATCTTGAACAATGCTAAGTTAGTACTGAATTCAAAGACACCTTTTGTTGAAGTTGTCAGCAGTTGTTTATTTTGGAGGAAAAAAAATAGGAAGTTACGTCTTGAAGGAAGTACTGAATTAGAAGTGAAGCACAAACACAACAAACTGAAGATGAAAATGAGATTGTGCACTACACAATTATCTTGACAGAATCCTTGCAACAAATAACCCCTAGTTTTACAGTTCTACTGGAATCTAACCTATAGATAATGCAACTGCTTGTAATGGATAAGATTAGAAGCTTTGCAGTCATTTAAACGTGAAAATATTAAACACATGTCTGGGAATTATCTGGTACTTACAGCAGATGGAAAAGGCAGTAGTTTGGTTGCTAGGGAAATAATTAATTGACATCTGTATGATTATATTTCAGCTAAATCACAGCTATTTCAGACTCTGCAAATTTGGGATGACATTGATGCATTTTTTGCTTTTGTTTCCCTTTGGTAATATATTTTTAGGAATTAATAAGCCTTCAAAATCTCATTTCTCCTGACCCTAAGTACTGTGGCAGGAATTGTGCTGCTTCAGTGATCACAGAATGCAGTCAGTAAACACAGAACATGCATTTCCTAAGTGACATGGAATGAGTTTTCGAAAGAAAAGAACTTTGTTTCCAGTAGCACTATTTCTGGATGGCCAATGATATTTGGATTCACTACTTGTTAGGACCAATGTTTCTTTCTAGAAAATGCATACTTAACTGAGGTAATTCCAGAATACTGATTCTTTGCATGTCTAAATATAACTAGTCTGAGTGAGTGTAGGTGGTCAGTAATGCTGCTTGTTCATTGTAATGGATTCATTGTCCTGTGTATCAAATAGGCTAATGTTATTTTTAGTGATTTCAAGGGAGATTGTTATAGCAGAATAAGGGAAGGGTTTTTTTCTGCACAGCCACAGTTGTGCCATAAGCCTACTGAAAGGCCATGCAAAGTATTTGACAGGATTTTTTTTCTTTGCTCAAATGGGCAGTGACATTCAGTGATTCTTCAGAGACTCAAATAAAACCAGATGGGCACTCACATCCATTGTTTTTTATACAGTAAAGGGACATGTAGTCAATGCAATTATTGAATTATAATTTTCTTCCTCTATCTTAGGGTGGCTCAATAGAACTAAAGCTCTGTTAATATCTGGCTTACATAGTTCTTTTCTTCCTCCTTTTCCCATGACTGAAATCTAACCATTATTTGTTTTAAATTTAATCTCTTTAGCTTGTTGTTTTTACTGCTGTAACAATAATTGTTCTGTTACTGCTTGTAGAATCTCATAGGGTGGCTTCACTGCTGGACAGGATTGGAACACAGGCACAGCTTAGCTCCCTCAGGGCATCCCTATGACCTGGAAAGGCCATTGAAGACTCCAGAGCAGCTTTTTTGCTTTCAGCAGCTTCATTCCAGAACTGCAGCACACAGGCCTCAAAGTGCATCTTGTTATGACCGCGTCAGGGACAGAAGAGTGGTGAGAATGGGTGGCTGTATAAAACTTCCAGATTAAGGAAAAAAAGTGGTTTAATAGAAGTCCCATACAACCTCTGTCTCCCCAATCTTCTGGTGTATTCATCAGGACTTTGATTCTGTTTCGTAGTCACTGAAAAAGTCACTGGTTGAGTATATTGACCCAATTATTAGCACTACATAAGGAGGACATATGTCAGACTTCTGCTTGAGCGTAGGGCATTTTTTATTAGAAAATAATACAATCTTTTTCAAAGAAAGCATGGGTCAAGTTTGGGTTTTGTCGTCTTTTCTAATTCTCTTTTTTTGTTTGTTTGTTTGTTTTGAAATGTGTTTTAGTACCAGTAATTTTGTTCCTTCTCCACTTGTGGTTTGCCTGTTCCATCCTCAGGCGTACCTTTGTTTTCCAAAGCTAGAACCTAAATTAAAACAAATGCTGAAAGTGGACAAATGCTTCTGTAAATTCTGCTGATAACTCTGACAGCACTAGTGATAACTTGTGTTTTGACAGCTGAAAAGTGAACCTAAAGCAGGACAGATCTTTGAGATTAACTCTGCATGACGGTGACTAAGCTGACTTCAGCTTACTGGCATGTAGCTCTTATGGAACGATGTGCTGTAGTTCACATATGAGCATGGCAGGTAGTTTAAAAATATAAATACATTGATGATTTAGAGGTGATAGCTATTAGCAATCTTTTAGATTCTCTTTGTATGTAGAACTACAGGATTTTCTGAGGTAGAATGCTCACACAGTGTACAACTGAGCAAAACACTCAGTGAGCCAACATCTACTTTCTTCTGGCTTGAGGTTTTGGGACTATGGTTTTTCTGAGCTTCAAACTGTGTTCCCTGACACCACATAAATTTCATCTGAGGCTTTTCAGCAGACTTCTTAAATCTCCTCTTCGTCTGCAGAGCCTCATTTGTCCTCCGGCACTCTCTTGGCTGCACTTCTGTGGCTGGGTGGGCTGCAGTTCTGAGCTGGCAAGTGGCACTGGGTAACTATTTGGAGGCATTGCTCAGTACAGTCTTCTAGTCTCCTTCTAAGACATCTTGTAGGGAAGTGGAATCAGGAGGTGGACCAATATTTCAGAGGCCATTTGGCATATGGAGGGCGACTACAATAGCAAATCTTGTACATATTGATTTCAACTGAAAAGACAGAAGTACGAACAGCTCAAGACCTTTTGAAGCTGGGAACCATCAGCTAAAACCTATTACAAAATATTGCCAGAGGTTCCTCTTATGAGCTCAAATCCAAGCACAGGCAAACAGGTTTTCTTTGCTGTTTTTTTTTCCACCCCTAATTTTAGATATTATTGAGATGATAACCAAAAGACTTACATTTTTGTCGACATTCCTTGGGTTTAATTTCCACGATATTTATGTAGCTTTGCTCAGAATATCTTCTGTACTTACAGGAATAGGGTAAATGCTTCAAAAATCCAATACAATGGTTCCCGTGGTCCTTATGATGCTTTGTATGTGTCTTCTATACCCCTAACTGATTTTTAGCTTTTGGCTTCATGCATCTAAATGCCTTGCTTCATTTAGGCCATGAAGAATTTGTCCTGTACATATAGAAAATGAACAGTGGACATTCTTTCAAGCACTTTCAATCCAGTTGTCTGTATACAAAAATTGCAAGTCTGAAATTTAACTGACTTCCATCATCAGCATTGCTGCACTTTGCAATTGCTTTGCTGCTAGGAACAAATGAGATCCATAGTGTCTTCCGTGTATTGAAGAAACCAGCTTGACCATATTCTAGCAAGATTTTAGATTTCTTCTGTACAGCTCTAGTGGGCAAAAATCATTTTTATGCATAGTTTACTGAATCAAAAAGCAGGAAATATTTCTCTCTGTATTTTAGTTGTGTTTTTTTTTTTATGGAGTATTTTACAGGAAAATTGTAATGAAATAAGAGACATAAGAAAGTATGTTCAAAATAACTATAATCACTTGAAGAATTTAAGTTATCGTAGTCAAATGGCATGAAAAAATTAATTTGGGAGATAACTGTATATAATTAAAATACAGTTCTAGTGGGGATTAACTTCTTCCTATATTATTACTTGGGTAGGGTTTATTAAATTAGCAGGTGAAAATGTGCTGCTATCCCTTCCCTGTGAAATGAAAATTTGACCTACTTTTTTTCCTTAAAACAATCATTGTTCTAAAATATTTTTAAAAGTGAAAGAAAATGAAAAGTAGCTTTGATGCAAATATTTATTTAAGAATTAGTATTTTTTCTGATAAATACTGAAGTCTATATTACTTACAAATAAAAGAAAAAGTTCATTTTAAAGTAAATGCCTTTTGATTAAAATGAGAAAACATTTCAGTGGTATGTACAGAAAAAAAAGTTTAAAGAAAGGAAGTGGTTGTTTACTTTTTTTTAATCAATTATGAAACAAAAGCTCAAATTCATTCAGCTAATAGCTTAAATAAATTTTAAACGGACAGTATAGGCATTCCAACAACATACAGAACTCATTGCAATATTTCTGGCAAGGGCAATACAGTCCGTATGTGATGCTGCCTTCAAAATGTAAGAGACATAGTTTACTTGCAGGGGGAAGCAGGTTCATTAAGAAGGGCCATCTTGTCACAGATGACATTAATTAGTTCTGACACAGTTTCCAGAAGAGCAACAAGAAGGAGTAGTTCACAAAACCAGTGTGTGCACTGGACTTAATTATCTTTCCTTTTGCTGTTTGTTGTTGTCTGTTCCTCAAATCACAGCAGACCCCAGGCAAGCTCTGCCTGTTCTGCAACATCCATTTGAGCTGAGCAGCCAACAGTGGCTTTGTGTCTTCCTCACGGCTCATTTACTTGTCAGTTGCCACTAAGTGTTAGGTTTACCTGCTAAGGCTTTTCCAACATAGAGTTTTGCAGTAAGGAATTTGGTTGATCCATGTCAGAAGTGGGCAAAGTCATTTTAAGGGCGGAGGGATGCCTTGAAGAAGGACATGGTTAGCAGAAGCTCCCTTTTAACGGGCACCTTGAGGGTAGCTGTAGTGTAGGCAAGGACACCTAGAGGGTGTGTGGTATCAGCATGGCTCACACTGCCCCAAATTCTGTCCTGAGAAGCTGGTGTTTGAAACATGACATATTAAGCCATCTGTGTGTGCAGGAATATGACATTCCAAAGTATTTGAAAACACAAAATTTCTTACGTATCCATTGCAACAGATTTCTGTGCAATAATGTTTTACCATAAGCCCTGGTAATCCTGCATTCACTGGCTAATCAACCCCAGGTTTCTTTCACTATCAGGACAGCTTAGAAGTTGAATAAGTTGAGTACAATAAACATTGACATGTTTACGGACTGTATCCTGTTCATTGGAGCTACTGCTGTGATACTGAGTCATCTTGTCACACAGCTGCCTCTGAGCTGTTCTTTTTATTTAAAATTGATTTTCTATTACTTTTCAATTTTTCATTTTCCATTTTCAGCTTTATCCAAATTTTCATAATAACCCTTTCTTTCAGTGTCCTTCCTGTTCATTCATTTTCTTTATTCAATGCACTGACAAAGGCATTGTTGCCTAAGGCCCACTATCTTCTGCTGTAAATCTGCTGCATGTCTAATTTTTGGTTTAACAGAAGCTGTCTGGGCTATATGTTACATTATACATAGCTACAAAGCTATTTTGAACAGCCACTAACAACAGATGCATATAGTTATATGTTCAGGTGTATGATCAGGCAGGTCTAGGGAGCTCAGTACTTGGGGAGTTGTTTCTAGGCTAGAATAGTATACGAATTTAAGGCTTGGTCAGTTCTTAAAGAAATGAAAAGCAAACCTTGTGACTCACACTGGCATATAAACAAAGGACAGGCTGTGGAGTAAATCATCGACATCTCAGTTACATTTCCATTTTCCTTCTAAAAATCTCACATATCTTCAGAGAGATGTGCTTTGCAACAGGCTGTGGGAAGGTAATGCCAGATGCAACTTGATGTTCATATCTGGCAGCAAAAGGTGCACCTGCATGGTTTATGAGCAGCCTCATAAATATGACAAAGCTTTTCATCCTGAGACTTGTTTGTGTCCCTGTCCCAACTGCTAACTCTGACCATAATGTTGTTCCACCCTGAGCAGGAGTTTGTGATATCTGATAACAGCAAAGTGTATTAATCTTCAGAAAGTTGGAAATGTGTATTATTGGATATAGTTTTCTATATATTGCCAAGCTTTCATATGCAAATTATTCCTTTGAAGAATGTTTGCTTTTGTTTTAGTTTTCTCTCCATTATTCTACCTGTGGTTTCTTTAATCTGCTTAAATCTCTGTCAGAACTACAGAAATGCAAAAACTTGGCTGTGAAGAGGTACAGTTACGTGAGAACTGGGCTGTGCCTGGTCAGGTTTCCTTACTTTTATTGTAGTCTCCTGGTATAGTCTATGTCTTACTCTCCTTAAAACAGCAAGAGAACGATACGTATCAGCATTCATGGCCAATTGTCAAATCTCACATATAATTCCTTGTGAATTAGGTGTAATTCTACTAATTTTTTTTCTTTGGTGCTATGGACTAATGCTTTTATGAACTCAATTTTCTAAATTACACTGGTAACAGCAAGAAAATAAAGATATTTAAAAGATATTTGGTTCATACATATGTGTTTGTAATTATAGAAGAGATATTATAACATCTACAGAATATGAATTACCAGATTATCTAGCTGCTTTTTCAAAATAATGCTTTCTTAGAATACAAAGAAATACACATGTTAGTGTCACGGTATTTAAAATTAGCCAATGCATTAGAGACTGTTTAAGTAGGTAGGTGCAACTTAATGTCAAACTTCTGACTAGAGCATTTAAATTTAAATGTAATCCATGAAGCGATAAATGCATCTCTAATTAGCATTAATGTAACATGATTACAGAATAAACATTTGATTAGTGCATTTAAATTTCAGTGTAATAAACTTCTGAACTAATTAGTAATAAAGTGCTGTTAATGCCAGCCTTTAGATGAGATGTTTATCTGTTGTATAAAGAGAGGGTGTTTATATTTGAAACTCAAAACAGAACCCTATCCCTACCTGCGGGCATTGAAGCTAAATAGCCCAGTCAGTAACTGAAACCTTTGGAAATAACTTTCCAGTCTTCAATTGGATTATGTTTTTAATGCAAATTTAGTAAGAGATTCAGAAGGCTCATGGCTTTATAAATTTTTCTGACAAGTATTCAAGCCGAGAGCATAAGCAACAGCCCCAGATCCATTCCTGTCGCCTGGGCAGAGAGAGGCATGGAATCCCCACCTGATCAATTAGCTGAACATCTGAATCTGCTATGGTTTGGGAGAAACATGGTGCTATGAATAAAAGGAAGAGTTGATGAAAAGCACTGACTTGGTAGCAATATTCATGTCTCCAGCTTGTGATTCTTCCAACTGATTGTTAAGTCTTTGAGAGGCTTAACAATGAAATGTGGACTGGGAATCTCAAAAGGCATCAGTTATTATTTGAAAACCGAAGTGGAGGAGGCATTGTTAAAAGTTTTGACAACATTTGTTGCAGCCAATGGCTTCCATTTTTCACTTTGCATTTCAGGTGGACTTTTGTCAGTAGAGTTGCAATTTCATATGGAATCTGTCTGATGTTGCAAAACACAGTATTCTCAGCTCTTTAGGAACATCCAAATACTGATTATTGAATGAAAGGAAATTTAGAAAATCATGCTAGAGAGAGTATTACTACAATCATTTGAGAATACTGGGTCCTGAGTGAAAAAAACTGAACAAAACACAGCATTTATGTAAGTAATCACTTTGTTCTAAAGTATAAGCTCCACAGAGGAACCCCATACCACAGAGCAAACAAAGCCATTTCCCAGTTCTTCAGCCCTGCACTGAGTGTCTGTTCAGAAACATTTCAGAACAGCACACATATCTTTCAGTACACAAAAAGCTTTTTTGGACAGCATTCTTACTCTCTGTAAAGCTTTCTTTATCTCTTTTGGCATAAGGGGCGTTCAGGAACTGTAAAAGAAATCTTTGTTGTAGTCATTATTTTCTCACTAGCTTCAATCACTGAATGTGTTTGGATTCCCTGTTGTAAGAGAAACTTATTTGAGCATTCTATTTTTGCAGTTAACTAATTTAATATAAGGAGAAAGCAATTCTTCCAAACAGCTTTTTTGGGTTCCCAGTGTCATTTGCGGTATCAGTGTACCTATAAATAAATCAAAGCTCTTTTTAATGGGAAGTCAATCTCAAGGGACAATATCTTTGTTGCCATGAAGTATTAGCTATTCTGTAGTGACTTAAAATCTGTAACAGGGAATATGTAATTAGCTCATTTCAAGAATATTTACAGTGGGATTGAATTTCAGTCTATGATCTTCTGGGATAGCTGCACTTATTTACATTGCACAAACGTATATGTTGTGGATGTAAGGTTTTGTGCACTCCTTACAATAAGCTTTGCAATAGCTGCAAACATTCTCATGTGTTTTCAAAATGGAGATTCTCAAAACATAAATCTTGGGTGAATAGTGAATTTCACTGTTTGCATATTCGGAACTGACTGTACTTCAAATGTACATTAAGTAGAGCTTACAGCTTTAACCTGCAGGTAAAGCAGTGTCAGTGCCAACTCTTAGCTCTCACTCAAAATATTCTTCTGTAGGTGTAATTTTCCCACTCTTTCTTCAGATCGGTGTGAAGCACTGTCCTCTACTGTCCTCTTTCTTCTCCATTCTCTTTTTCAGTAAAACCAGTCATTTTCCCTCATCTAAATTTCGCTCATTATTTGGATTCATCAGCAAATGTTAATTCAGTGGCACTGTGAAGTAAATCAACTCGGTGGGAATGACATATCTGTTCCAGTAGCACAGTACTGTGGTTTTTATCCTACCTACTGCTTGGCTATTGAGTCTTTTGTGCGTGTCAGATTTTGGATGGGGACATGGCTTTGTGTGTGGAGAAGAGTTCTCATGCACATACTGGAGTCTTTGTTTTTCTGGGGTCTCAAGACCATAGTGTAGCACAAAAATATTACCCTATCTGCTGACAGATCACAACTGATAAGCTGCAGAGCTGTTACGTTCAAAGGGTTTGTGATTTCTTCCTGAACAGTCATTAGCGTATTGTTGCCATCTGTACATCAGGCATACCAACACACATCTCCCTGAAGAGCTTTTTTCTCTTCACTTCTTATTGGAATTGTGTGGATTTTCCTAGATATAATCACTGCTTAGATAAAATCACATGGATAAATTAAGAATATTAAATTATTTTATAAATGAAAGTATAATGGTATCAGTTTTTTCCAGTTGCCTTTACTTATGCATGTGGTATGTAACTACTAAGATTGTTTCTTCTGCAAGTACTAGTTCTGCATTTTTAAACTCAAGCAATGGCAATGCATTACACGCATTAAATATGCTGCTTGTGCCAAAAAATACATACTGGACGTATTTGATGTTCAGGAGTATATATTTGGATCTCATCCTATGGCCTACCACTTTTATATTCATCTAATTTATCTTTTGCTACTCTTACTATGTTAACTAATTTTGATATATTGAATTTATGTATATCCCTGCTACATTTGGAAAGAAGAGTTTCCTGCTTGATGCAGACAGCTCAAGCAGGTTTTCACAGCATGAAATCTTGTATTTTAAATCATTACAGTTGTTAATTTACATATTACAGGTTGATATTTTAGATTGCTTTTCCTTTATCAGCTTTTGAACACTGTCACTTCAAGTCCAACGGATGCTAGCTAGTTAAGCTGAAGATGACACTGTCAGCCAGATGAACCCTCCATGAAGGAGTGTTCATTGGCCCTATGTCTTCTGTGCTACTTGGGGGAAGTAGTTCCTATCCTATATGCTGTAGGAAGATGCTGTTCCTAGTGATATTTTGATATTCATCTATGCGTTATCTCTGATCAATGAAGTAAGAATTATGGGATAGATTTAGGGAAAGTATTTTGTTCTTCACAGTTTGACTATTAAAGCTCACCCACATTTTCTGAAGCCTGTACAAAATGAATGCATTTCTGTAAATTCAGACTTAAATTTTCTAGTAGTTCCAGTTCCTCCAGACATCAAATCATACTTAGAGATCATTCTGTGCAGTTATACTCAAGGCATATCTGAATATTTGTTTAAAAGGTTGCAGTTGTATTTTAAGTATATTGTAACCTTCCAAATCAGAAACAAACTAGACACAATTTTTTCTGTCTTTGTTCCTTCTTCAGTATAATTGAAGATAGCAAGCGGTAAGCTTACAAAAGAAAAAGAGTTGGTGGGTGGGAAAAAAAACCCTAACCCCAAGAACCCAGTCTGAATTTGTCTGAAGAGTTTTCTCTGAGCCATTCTTCATTCTACTGCATTATTCAGCAGTAGAAAAGTGAACTGTATCATACTGACACTTTCTATGAATTTCAGTTAAATTTAAACTCAAGATCATACCACCCATAGTGGTATGTGCTTACTGCTGAATGTAGGCATCATACTGCCATGGAGGAATTAATGATCCAGAATACAACACTTTCTTTTTAGAGATGCCAAAGTGCTTTATAAATTTCAGATAACTGACCATCAGCACCACTGTGCAGCGCAGCTGGTCTCTATTTCACCACACAGGGCTCTGAGGGAGTTGCTGCTCCTGCCCAGCAGTGGACATTTACCTTGTAGGCCTCAGGGGGATGATGGGTTTTCAAAGTAAAAGTTTTACTTTCTCAGTAATCTGGAACAGCAGGTTGTGGTTCAGCTACTTTTCCTTCTTCCTTTTTTTTTTTCCAGAGACTGGTTGGCACAATTATTTTTGGTCTTGCTTCATTTTCTGGATGCTAAACAAAATGGAAATGGAAAAAAAAGTCTCTCCCCCCCCCCCCTTAACTTTTCTCTAATACAATTGGCTTTCCCCCTTGATTTAAACAGTCTTCACCTGTGCTTGCTCCCCAGCTGCTCAGCCAGCTTTTTAGGTGCCTATTGTGCAGGCTGCCTTCTATGCCCAGTGGGATATCTGTGATACTGTTGTGTTAATGTGCTTCAGCTTTCTGCAGTTTTTACTGCCACATTTTCCTCCTCTGGCTGCAATCAACCTGAAGTTTCTGGTGTGTCAGTGGTAAGTCAATCTGCATGCAGATAAACATTAATTACTACTATTGATGTTTCTCTCAAGGCTGGCTCTTGGAAGGGCACTTGGGACTGTGTCTTAAGACTTTTTTTTTCTCCCTACAAGTTTGGGACATGTCTAAATACAGAGGCCAGTTGTTTCTCATTCTCCTGTTCTGTAGTGATTTGTCACAAAAAGGTGGTTATTGTCTGTGATTTGTGCACGAATTTATCCTGAATCTCTCATCCTCCTTTCTCCCTCCAGTTCTTCTCTAACCTTTGGTAAGCCTTGTAGCTAGCAAACAGGGCATATGGAAGAAGATCAAAAATTGTCAAACACTATAGTAGAGAAAAAGGAAATAGCAGGTGCTGAACACTAGGAGTTCATGTGAACAGGGCATGGAGTGCAGAGGTAAATCTGCAGTATTTCTGTGCATACAGCCCTGGTTGGATAATTTCTAGAATGTATACAGCTGGAGAAAAGGAGCTGTGCCAAGACAATGACTCATTTGCATGGTTTTATTAATCAAGTCAAAGGATTCTTGAGATGACGGCAGCAAGTTCTCACTGCTTTTAGCAACACCTTCCTTTGTACTGAACCTTTTAGAAATAGTCTTTCCATCAATATATAGAACTCTTAACATCAGAAAATCCTCTCTAGAGTAGCCACAAGGGAAAGATGTGTCCAGATTAGAAATGTAGAAATGTATTCTAATCTAGAGACCAAATGCTGACTGATTGATTTATACACCCTTTATAATTTCACTGAAGGTTTTCAAAGGCTGATCCTGACCCTCAATAGATTGAACCTGTCTCATACCTTCACCTGTAACAGCATCCACGCCTCTGTGAGTCCTTTATACCTTTTAACTTCCCTGTCTGGAAAAGGTCATTTAACCAAATGGGCCATTTTGTCTGGCATTTGGTGGGGGTAGCTTTTGGTATAGGTATATAGGTATACATTTGGCGTGGAGGCAGCTCCGATGAAAACAACCTCAGTCCTTCATTCTTTCAGTATTCAGTAAACCCAAACCAATTAGATTCTTGGAACCTGAGGGGTTATTCAGGTGCTAATTAGAAGCCTCCCAGAGGACAAGGCTTGTATGTATTAGTGCAGGTAAAGCGGGTGCAGCTTCAGCTCCTTATTGTTGCTATTAGTTTTGTGTGAGACAGCTTGAAATAATTAGATGAAAACCCAGTAGTTAAGAAAAACAAATGTAAACCAGTGGGCAAAATTTAAAGTAATTTATGGCTGAACAGCACATAGTAAAACGTGAATAGCCTTCATCACTTTCTGTGTGAACTGAAGGTTCGTGTATTTATGCTAAATGTCTCATGATAATTCTTTCCTAAAAGAGGTGATTTGTAAGCTAAAGCAATAAGCTGAATTTGGCCGGTCATTTTCATTCCCTGATCCACTATTTTTTTTTTATTTTCCTCATGAAGTTCTTCTGAACACTTTAGAGCTATCTGCACTTTATAATTTATACTTTGCTCTTGATATAAGTCATTTGTAAATACAGGCTTCCAGTATTTGGTGTTACTCAGATTTATGTATCACTTGACTGGAATATTGATTCTTCTTATATCTCTTTTTTTGTAGCCTAGGTTTTACGGATATAAAAATGGAGGTGACATAATCTTCTGTTTTTAAATTCACACTATAGAATTAAATTCACACTAGAATTTCTATACTTGTATATATCTTTACAAGTTTGAGAATGTTGTCTAGACTTACATAATGGAAAGATGAGATTAGGGGAAAATATACTGTAGTTAAAGAAAAATATGGAAATGTGTGCTATTGAAGATGAATTGAGTATCACTTATGACCAATACATCTTAACTTGTTATTTTATTAGTTTTTGTTTAAATCATTTCTTTTGCTATTCACAAATTATTCTTATTTATCACTACCTGTTATATAACTGATAGCAGATCTAACGTTTAGGATATGCAGTATACTAAATCAAATATTGAAGCAGCATGAGAAATCTCACTGCACGTGTAAATTTTTTTATATTGTCCATTGTAATACAGTTTAGTTCTTCTGGATGCCTGTGGGACTGTTTGCAGTACTTCCAAGTACAGCCTGACCCAGTATGTTTTTTTTTATGATGTACAATAAAGTGAATGGATTTTTAAGACGCAGAAAAGGCTGTCCTTAACAGTATGTTATTAAGGCAGTATTTTATTTGTGATAGCCTTGATGTTGGAACCAGGAATTTCAGGGCATAGATTTCTATCCTGTTAAGCAATTCTTATTTTTCTCTCTCTCTAAATATTTCTTTTTGGCAACAGTGCTTAAATTTGGATTTCTTTTAGAAGACTTATTCTTGATATGTATTCTTCTTGGTCAACCTAAACGGCTTTACCTTGAGACAGCTATTGGCAGCAATACAAATTATCTGGCTTCTTTAATGATCCGTTAGAAGAAGAGTATGAGAATCCAGTGCAAATTAGCAATAAAAAATGCTAAAGCTATATATCATTGGCAACATTTTAGGAATAATATCTCTGCCTGAAGCAAATTCTGGTGATTCACTGGTAATTTGCTAGAAGCCTTTTAACTTGATTCTCATTTGTAAAGTTAATGGTAGGTTATTTTGCGTTGTGATTGAAAGACCTGAAATCTTAGTTATTTAAGAGTATTGATTTCTTAAAATGGAATTTTACCCTTATATTGAAGATCTTCCTGTCATAAATGATAAAAATAATAGTGAGAATGTCACTTCCACATGTTTTAAAATACTACTCTGGAGTAGATGGTATCTTTGTTTGGCACAGGGTTAGCACCTGCTGGTTGGCAAATAGAAGAAGATGCTGTGCTCAGTTTAGCATGCCTGCTTTTATGACAAACATTAAGAACCAGCATTTTTTTGCTTTAAAAGGACTGGATTCCATTCTGATGTAAAGGGCTTATGCAATTTCTGCAGTCAGAACTAGGAAGATAGGCAGTTGCCTGGAGTGGCAGGCTGTTGGCGGCAGCAAAATGGATGCTGTGATGTTTTGCCTGTGCCTCAGTGCTACAGATCCATCTCTCTAACTTCTATGCCTTGTGATGAGGAGAGAGATGGCTGCACCAGGAGGAGGCTTTCTCAATACAGTCACTGTCTTGCCTTCTCTTTGCTGGGCACCACAGGGATCCAAAGGTCCATGACTACTTTGTGGTCCACTAACCCTGGCTGAGGTTGTCTCCTTCCCATAGCTTGGCAGGAGAAACATAGTTCTGGTCTCGTGCTGTAACCTATACTGGTAAAGAACCTTGAGCTGACTCTTTATTCATTGTGCTCTGTACATTTGTGGGGGGTACAGAGGAATGTTGGTAGTGATATAACCAAGCATCCCTTAGCACCAGGAGAGCAGGCAGTTGGGCTTTTCCCCAGCTCTGCTGATGGGCACAATGCAACTTAAAAGTAAAGTACTCTACTGCCTGTAAGGGGAATATGGGCCCTGCTGGACCTTTATACAACTCTTCAAGCTGTATCACAGGGACCAGGGGTTAAAATTGTGATGCATATGGGAATAATTAATTTATAAAAAGTCAAATATAAAACAGGCAGGTTCTACATAAATGTTTTTAGTATAATGAGCTCATGTCAAATAGAATGTAGCAGAGATATCTCTTCTGTTTCATTTCAGACAGGTGTTTCTGTCTTAGTAACAAATTTTAGCATGTTTCCGCAAAAACAAATTTTTAATATAGCACTTCTGACACTTCTATGCCACATGGGCATGCAAAGGTGGATACATTCAGAGGTGGAGATGTGACTGTGAGGGTGCCAGATTAAATCATGGTCTACAGGAAGGGGTGATGGGCACAGAGGATTCCTAAGCACAAGCCGTGGCACTGGATCGGGCCAGTGAGCTCTCCGTGAGAACTACACTACTGTCATGATGCTGAGTGGGCTTCTTTCCAAAGGTTACTGAAATAAAATAACATCAACTGTTTGGGGGAATATATAGAGTTTGGTTTTCAAAGGTCAAAACCACTATGCTAGCTGCTTTGTTTAATTCTGCTCGTTATTCACAGAACAAAATCAGTCATAGTTGATTGTGGCATAATGCAATGAACTCTGTATAATGAAGTTTTATTTGAGCTAAAAAAGAAGGCTCAAACACTTAACATTTAAAAAATAATTAGCTCTGTGACTTGTCCTTTTCATCCATTGTCTGATATGTCTATGCAAAATCTGTAGGTATGTACTTCTGTTTAGAGGTCATGAAATCAGCTGTTCACTGTGTGTATGTTTTTCTTAAATAGTGTTAAAGGCAAACAGGGAATTTAATCACCTTCCTACTGAAATGCACTCTGACTGCCTTTTTCATGGGAAGTCATCAAGCTCAGTTCTCTGCGTGCTGTGTAATTTGCTTAGGAAATACTGCAGCGAACTGAGGAATCCATGTGGTAGAAAGGGAACTTTTTCATAATGAGGCATGTTTGAAGAAATAGTATTTTGTGCTCCATTCCTGGTTATACTGCAGTAAACTCAAAGTAATATTTAACAGAGTAGTCTTTTTCTTACACAATGATAACACCTTCAGTCTTTGTCACTGGTTTCCTGTCAAGCGGATGGAAAAGCGCAAACTGCCATGAGTTGTGCATGTATATCTTTACTCTTGATTTCTATGTTTTGGTTCTTGTTAGCAGAGAATTAATATGCACCTGCATTTTTTATTTTCTTGGAGGATATCCTGACTTTGGTGAGGCCAAGAATGTACTCCTAAATACAGGATGACATACACGGAGAAAATCTGTTTGCCTTTTGTTGCAAATGTTTCAGTTCTAATAGCTCTGTTTTTGTATTGCTCAAATGTCAGCCCATCTCTGTCAGCATTATGGATGAGGAAGTCCATACAACAGAGCACACCAGCAGTCAGACCTTATCTATCTTGGGATCAGAAAAATGCTTTTCCGTTTTAATAGATCCTGAGATACCATCATCTTAGTGGTTTTGTGAAATGAAGTGCTAAGAAAGTGCTAAAGCTAAATATACTATTATTAATGTTAGGAACTGAACACAAAATTCTGCTTTTAGTGTCTTGGAGGATTCTGCACGTCCTCTTGATTCCTCAGTTCCTACAATGTATTAGCTACTGTCAATACAGCACACTGTGACATATGTTTCATTGAATGAAGAAAAATAGTTGTGGTGGTTTATTTTGATATATTTTTAAAGTATTTTAGAGAATAATTGTCTTACATGAGCATCTGTGCGCATTTTATGATGGGTAATAGAACTGTGAAACATTTAAAGTACAGTAAAAGATTGCGAAAAAGGTCATGTGGGCCTATTTTTCATATTTCCATCAGAAGGGAAGTACTCTTACAGGCACATTTTCTGGTGTATTATCACTTCACATTTGTCTTTGTGTAGCCTGTTAATAAGAAAGTTTGGGGAAACTTAGTAGATCTGTGGTCAGCTTAAATGTGCAGGTTTCTGAGACAGTGCTGTTAGTGTCTGTTGTTTCCTTTAAGTGTTACACTGCCAGATGCTGTTTCTATAACACACAAGGAAAGTGTCCTTTTCCCCCTAGAAATCTGAGTTCAGCATCAGGAAAATTTACCCAATCCAGAAAAATGCTCAAATCCCTGAAATTAATTTATAATAACGTACCTTCTTTCATTGTAATGCTTTCCCCAGTGGAAGTGACTTTTTAAGCGTTACAGATGGTATCAGCAGAAAAACAGTAATTATAAGGATATGTCTGAGACCCAGGAGATCTGGATTTTAATTCTGTTCATCATCTGTTTGCCCATAGGCAAGTTACTTCACTTCCAGTTTTGTCACCTGAGACCTCTGGGTCTGATTGTGATACAGATAGGGCGGTAATAACTTTTGTAATGATTTAATAGCAATAAAGAAATGTAGTTTGTCCTTCAGCTCTTTCATGGACTGCACATTTCTGTTTCTTTTACATTTGTATGCTTACATCCCACAGCTTATGAGTTCAAAAGGGCTCCACTAAACAGGCACAGTTTTTTCCACTGTTGTTTCCATTGCCTTGTTAAAGCAGAAGTCTTAAAACATGTCTCCCCTTCTGCAATGCTATGTCCCAGTTATCATCTACAACATCTGAAGGTAACTGTGGTGTTGCAAGCAAGCATTAACAGAATATTTGGTGTATTACTTCTTCAAATCACTTGCTAGAGAAGCTCTAAAATTTCACTGTAGGTCAATGGACATTTTTGGATACTCATGCCTGTTGAGTACATTCCTCAGAATGTGAGTTAGGATGGCTGTCAAAGGGAAGCAGCCATCCTTCTGTTATGGGGAAGCATTGGGACTGCCAGCAGAAATACCAGCCTCTGAGTCTGTACTGACTTATACATGTAGCTAAACCTAAGCATGTTACATAGCCCGCTCTTAAGTGTTTGCATAATTAAAACTTAGGGTTTTTTTCCTCAAATAGGTTGATCTAACAGTTGTCCTTTGGATTACAAGGCAAAAGCAGTAATTTTAAATGCAGCGGGTGATCAAGAGGAAAAAGATAGAAAATGATTGTTCTCGTTTTTCATGTCAGATGTTTCCATGCTCTCAGGATGTTGCCCCACGTAACCAGTATTCACGGAACTGCACGGTGGCGATGAGTGCAGGAGCACTCTATGGCGTTTCCAGCCCTGGTGAAGCAAGTTTCACTTCCATCCGCTTCAGCAGGCTCCCAGATTTCTCTCTAGCACAGCGTGTCATCTGCTATTCTTCCTCTTCAAAATATTGCTATGAGTATCTGCTGAGATAGGTATCCTTCTGTTGTCTTCACTCCAGTGGATCCGTTTGGTCACCTCTCGTGTATACAGTAGGTTTTGTACGGAAGTAAAGCCTTACTTCATCAGTAAAGAGTCCTTAATTTTAAATGTTGCATTTCACAAGGTTTGAGGGGATGTTTCTCTTCTAGTGCAGCCACTTTTCAGAGCCTGCCTCCCAATTTGCACAAATAATTGACAGCTCATTAACAACTCAGTAGGAGCTCTGAAAGCCAACTGAGAAAAACAACTTCAGTACAACAGGGGGAACAAAGTATCTGCTCGTCAATTATGCTGAAAGTCTCCAACCAGATTTAAAATGAGGTTAGGAAAACAACCTCGGTAATAAATTATATAGGCAGAGAAAATTATGCCTGCATAGGCAACTCCTGCAAGCTTTCACCAGGCTGTGCTGGGTAACTCCTCTGCAGTGTGGGGCTGTGCAGTGCTTCCTGATTGCACTTGCTTGCAGGCTCTGCGGATAACTGGGCAGGTCTGTGGCTTCTCTGCACCTGCTCTGGCAATGCTGAAGGCATTGGAATGGCCGTTCTTTGCACTCAGCATCTGCTATACTTTCTGTTGGATTTCATTCCACGTCTTGTCAAGTTAGTTAACAGTTCTGCTTTTATCGGGATACTGGAATGTCAGGATAATTTATCACTGTTGTTGTTGTTGAAGTGCTGGACTTGAGGAAGACCTCTTGTACGTATGGAAAGGTGGTGTCCCTTATGTCAGAGGCAGTATCAATAGAGTCTGCATCTGGCTCTGCTCCCAGGTCCGCTGGTTTCTCTTGCTATCTGACAGTTCCTCTCTCTGTGAAATGTAATTTGATCCTTCATTTCTTACCCTGGGACGCAGACCAGCTCTGCCCCTAGCCAAGCATGCACTGCAGGTTCTGGCAGTTCTGGAACCTTCTGCCAGCAGGAACTTGCACCAGTCTTGCATGGGAGAAAGGTAATCCCATTCTGCTCTTGCTTTCCTTTTGTGGAGTTCTGTTGGTGTTGTTACGTGCATATTGAAGATTTAGTCTGGATGCTACAAAAAGGAGAATGCATTTTGCTCAGAAAGAAAAGGTTTCTTGGGTAGACTTCTAAAAAAGAAATCATGACCTTTATCTATAGAATCAAATTCATAATTCACATGCAGTTTTGTGGCAGTGTCCCCCCAGCTGTTAGTCTGATATGATGAATAGAAAGACACTGGAGATCATCAAGAAAGGAATTCAACGCAGCACTTTCTAATCTTGTAAAGAGCCTAATTACTGGCAGGCCCGAGGAGCTGCAGCCCCAGTTGCCGCCTGTGTTATTTCAGGAATACAGCACGCCCACAGAGCTCGAGCTTTGGGCCTGGGACATTGAGTTCAGATCATCAGAGTATACTGGTGAGGAAAATACATGAGCAGAAAGTTGAATTTGGGGAATAGGTACTCTTTCATTCATTTTTTGGAGTGTACTAGCAATGAAATGCTGTTCTTGAAATAACTTATTTCCCAGGGAATCAAATGGAGATCGCAGCAGCATGTGTTTTTAGCTGTAGTAAATGAAGAAAACTGTAGTTAATGATTTTATCAATATTTTATGACCTTGTTCTTTAATGTGTAATTGGTGATCCACGAGGCACTGAGTAGAGCCATTCCCATAAGCAAATATTTTGATAAATTCAAAAGGCAGCGGGCTGTGCAGAAGGAAAAGAAATATTACTTGGAAACATAACCATTGGCAGCACTTCTCTTCTTGGAGTATTAGTATTGATTGGTTTTGTGTGGTACTTTTAATAATGCAAAGAAATTCAAAGGAAACTTAAGTATTTAGTCCAGGAAAAGGCTACTTTGCATGTTATAGTGGCTTTTAAGAAGAAGACAAAAGTGAAGTGCTTGAATGTAATGCTGTGATCAGTTTGCTCAGCCCAGAGCAGAGGAGCTGAGGGGAGCCCTCGTGGCAGCTGCAGCTCCTCACAGGGAGCAGAGGGGCAGCGCTGCTCTCACAGGTTTCATTTTTGGGTGATCCTGTGTGGAGCTGAACTTAAAGGGCCTTTGAGGGTCCCTTCCAACTTGGGATATTCTATGATTAATGAATTGAAGTGGTATAGTGCTATTGCAGTAATGTGATATACGGTGGATGGTGTTCCCAGTAGTTACCGAAATTGTTAACCACCTGATGATAAACAAGGTAATTTATAACTACCTTTATACAAGGGCTGCTCCAAAACTAATGCTTTCTATTTTATTATGTTGTCCCACAACATTGGAGGTGGATGGTGGTGATACAGCGATAGAGGCTGAACATTCCCAGCAATAATTTCAATACATTTCATTGACAGATGGCAGCAGAGGGGCAGTCTGGCAAAATGGCATCTGACATGGACGTGTGAGTGAAGCAAAAATGTGGAATTGAATTCCTTCAGAAGGAAAAAAATTGCCCCCACTGATGTTCTTTAATGCTTTCTGAGTGTTAATGGAGCCCAAACAATGGATGAGAGCTCAGTGAGGTGGTAGGTGATTGTGCCTTGAAACAGTGGCAGCAGCAACAGTGAGTCACCTCTGCTTACAAGCAGAGCATGCAGGCTGTTATTCATCACTGATGAAAATGCACAGCTGATGGTGGTGACTGTGTTGAGAATAGTGTTTCATAGCTGAGAATTTGCTCTGTCTTCAATTTTTGATCAATTATTGTTGAAAACTGGGTATGAGGCCAATTGAGCTAAATAGCACATGCTTAGTCTCAAATACTCTATCAAAAGTCAAATTACTGCATAACATGCTGAACTCAGGAAAGATGTAGTCTCCAGACTGACTTCTTTCCTCAGCAGTGGGGATGCTGTCGCCAGGCCGGAGCTCTGTAGCGAAGACTTCTGTGTTGCCTTTTGCTATTCTGATGGGGGAACAGGCAAGGAGTTTGCTGCTTCTGATGCTGTAGGTGAGGTAGCTTTGAATATCTTGTATGTTTCTAAATTCTAAATTAAAAAAACGAACAGAGCTTTACACAATTAGGTATTGCGTAGAGAAGTCTGGGCCTATTTTAGTTACATTACTTTGTGTGCTACATTCTTGTCTCTACTCTTCACTAGGCAAATAGTGGTTTCTTCATTATTTTTTGTTTTCAGTCTTGCGTTATTCACAAACTTGTGTTGAATCCCAGAGCACAAGAAAAAATTCATCTTGCATTCAGATCCATGCATGTATTATAAGAACATCCACTGGTGTTGAGCATCATTGGCAGCTTTCACAAGCTAGCATTAATTACGCACGTAACTAAAAAGCAGCATGACTGGGAATCATCATTTCTAATAAAAACAGTGACTTCTAGTCATGGATCATTTTATCCCTCCTTGGGGCTATAAATCACTCACGTCAGTAAGATGTATGCTTCTGTTCATTTTACTTTTTTCATTATAGAAAGCTGATGTTGAATATGTGCTGGTATGGTGAAGGGAAGAGGAGGAAACTGTCTCATTTTGTGTGTGTGTGTGTGTGTGTGTGAGTGAACGTCTTGGTCTACAGTGAGCTGCAGGGTGGGTTATATGCCTGTGGGCTAGCCCAGAACAGTAAATTCTGAGACAGAGTGCAGTGAAACAAAGCAAAGATACCAGATCACAAATATTCAGCAGTTCATTTTCTGTCTCTCAGATGCTGTGATGACACTTTCTTTCTGATCTATTCTTTTAAGGCCTGTGTTGCTTCCCAATCCTATTGCATTACATCACTTTCCTTCATAGAGTTTAAGAAAGGTGCAACAATAAAGTGGAGGGTAGATTCTGTGCAGTTGCTACACTTTGCCTTCTCAAGGCAGAAGCATTTCTTAGGAGAGAGTTACATTTTTAGTATTCAGAGCTGTGACCCACCCTTCCTCTGCTCTTACACTTGTGGGGCAGAAAGAAGCTTGCTTTCTGGCATAGGACCTTTTCCAGAGGAAGAGATTCTTTTGGTATTCTTTGAAGTTGGGCAGGTGTAGGATTAATTAGCTGTTCGCTGAGGGCCTGCTCCTCTGAGACGTTTTTACTCCAGCAGAACTTTTCCATATGTACTTGGGCTCCTGAACTTTGTAATGTAATAGTATTTCATAAAGTGACCTCATTGCATTAATCAGTTGAAAGAGGAATTCCAGATTTCCTTCAGCATATCAGTTAAGTCTTTTGTGTATGTTTCTTACCTATTATTTGTTTTCTTACTTTCCTTAGAATTTTTAGATTAGGTGTATAGACAAGTTGTTCTAATCTCTGTATGGGAAAATAGAGTAAAATATCTTTATTTTCTAGGAATCAGAGTTAACAAGTCACATTTCTTACTCCATTTTCATCTGAAACTTTTTACTGTACCGGCTTTATAAGATTTCCAAGTCCTCTTTGCAGTATCTACTGCTATGATCTATGTTTAGAGAAGCTGTCTGCTTTAACTTGGCATTCACTAAGTGTGAAGACCTCATCTGGTCCACAGTTCTGTTGTAGCTTCCAGAAAATTTACAGTTATTTTAAAACATGTATGCTTTGTATTACAGCACTATTCAAGCTGTGAGCACACCTTAATTGACTTTCATCCAAGCAGTTGAAAGTGGAGAGCAATGACCAGTTAATTCCACAAATATTTGATATTCCTTATTACAAGGAGGGCTTAAGAAAATGTTTCCTGTTCAAACATCAGGCCCTTGAAACAAATTGCTTCAATTTCACTTATTAAAAAGAAAAAATATATAAAACTTCGAGTCTGTAAGCCTTAGGGTGGCTTAATTAAAACTGAATGTAATTTCATATTATCAGAATTTAGGGCAAGAGAGAAAGAAAGGATAGGTAGGAAATTTCAGGCAGTTCTAAGACAAGAAATAGCTTTCAGTCTCTTGGTAATTGTAGAGTAAAACTAATCTGGTGTGTTGTGTTGGCTGAGGTTATTACATGACCCAAATCTCTCTGAAGCATCAAGGTCTTAACCTGAAATTAAACATTTAATGTATGGTTAGTTCTATAATACAGTAACTTCACATTCCTTTAACTACTTCCGTTAATGGAAATGGATCGTGACTGTAGTTCTTAAAGAGCTTTTGGATTACAAAGAAGTGGTTTCTGTTAGTCTGTTGTACTGAAAGAATACTGTTTCTCTTCAAGGTAGTAGTTAGTGTTTTGCATAAGCCTTTGAATGTTCCAGGTTGCTTAATCATCTGAAAGTGAGACTCAGCTGCTGAGCTTTTGTTTTCTACCCATAGCTGTTGCCTTATGGATTTAATTGCTGTGAACATCTTCAGTTTGATAACAAGATATGTAACGAGGCATCTGGCCATCTTTGTGTCTATGTACACAGCAGCCTCAGGAACATCTACATCTTAATAATCTAATTGTATAACTTATGTATCTTTAGGTATTTTCCAAATCCTTCTTTTAGTAGACTATCCTTGTTCTCTATTTCAACAGAATCATAATTGAAAATACGTTTGTCATGCATAGGGTATGTTATATTTTACTGCATTGTATAAACTGAGATGCATGAAAATGTCATAGTAACAAATGTAAGAACTTCTATTTGACAGCTCTCAAACTGGCCTTGTGTCCTATTAGAGGCCTGCCTATGCAGACCGAAGAGTGGATGTCTTTACTGTTAGGTAGTTACTACCTCATTGTAATTTCCAGTGGACTGAAGCAAATTAGGATTCTGTAACACGTAAAATAGTTGTCATGGAATGCTTCTTCCTTTCGCTCTTAAAAATGCAATCTTCACATATTTTGCTGCCTGATAACAGCAGATTAGGAATTAATATTTTCTAAGTTTCCCACTCTGATTTTCTTATAGCTTTTCTGCCTAGACATGGCTGAATATTATTCCAAGTAATAGTAATGACTCTCTTAATGAAGTTAATGTTTTCTTTAGTGTTTAGCATGTACACCTTTATTCTTCATAAAAGAAAACAAGCAGACTTTTTTTAGTCTATTGCCAAATAATTTAAATCACTGTTAGAGGGCTCCTTTCATTCATTGCAAGATCAAAAATTATCTTTTTAAAAACAGTTTCAAGGTATTGCTCACTTTTATTTCTGTCTCTTTTTGCCACCTAAAGTCTGTCAGTTTTATGTTCCGGGAATAATTTGTCCTTTATCTTTCCTTTTTTAGTGTTTGGTCCTTGTGAAGAATTAAAGTATCTTGCATAATTAAAAGCCATATGCAATATGAACTGAAGTTGATTAGCTTACAACTCTTTCTTCTGGGTTGGGTTACTGCAGCTGCTATAATTGTTAAAGGCAAAATTATAAAAAGGGAAGAAAACAGAATGCCATAATCAGTCTTCAAGCTACCAGCATAGTAAAAAGGCTTAATTGCCTTGGTTGGCTGCATCGCTAATGAGTACGGTTTCATTAGAAGTTCCACGGGCTATTTAATTACAACTGGTAACTTGTATCTCTGTTTCTTCCAAAAGATTACGTTTCCTTAGTGCACCTCCCTGGTGAAAACCATATGGCAGACCCAGGGCTGTCGTTATATTTGGGAAACCTCAGGAGACTGGAGCCCATTTCTGCCACTCTGATTAGGTGAATGTTTCAAATTTGGAAAACAATTTTAGATTAAGGGGGATAATTAATGCCTACCTTAAAAGTTGTTTTTATCCCGCCTTGTGCTTATCCTCTTTGGAATGCCAGAATTGGTCAGGTCTGGATGCATAAAACAATGCCTGGGTTTTGTCTTGTGACTTTTTTCAATTAAGGGAATAACGAGTTTTTAAGAAACATATATAGAAGTATATCCCCCGAATAAAACTGAAAATAAAAGTGAATGCATTAGGACAGAGATCTGAACATACAAGGAATAGGAGAGCAGAGCCATCCAATCATGCACAAACCAGTTCAGCATTAGTTAAAATGAAGGAGGCTAATTACATGAACCCTTTTTGATCCTCTCTTAAAATATTAATTATTAATCCCCAACTCTCATCTTCACCCTCCCCCTCCCCAAAATAAATTCTGACTTATTTTGCTTTTATGTAAGTAAGCTTTTTCATTCTCTCCTGGTGTCTAGACAGACTTCTAAAATGGGTAGGTGACTTTTTTCCAAATGATAATTTTATGTACAAAGTGCCTGGCATAGCTGCATTTGCCGGAAGGACAGTGGTATCTGCGTGGTCTCAACGGTCTGACTGTTAACTAAACCTCTGAGCAAATTCAGCTTGTCCAACTCCAGTTGGTGGTTTGTTGTGGTTTCATTGGGATTTTTCCCTCCTCTAGTTGCCAGTCATCATCGACAAAAGAGAATAAGATATTAGGCATTATCAAGTATTTTAACAGGAGACTGAGAACCTTAAAACCATCTGTGGACCTCTGTTGTGCAGTTACTTTTGCAGCGATCTGTTACAGCCCTCTCCCCACCCTACCTAACCCCATGTACTGTTGAAGACTATTGCATTTGTGCAAGGTCAGTTGTAACGTGTTACTTGTTGTGCATCTCAGAGTGAATCATGTGATGGTGATGACCATAGGTGTTGGCTCTGCCTTGCGATACAGATATCTTTGATTCTATTACCTGTTACTTAAAAGCTTATTGTAGCCCCCAAGGCTGCTGCAATTGTATCCATTCTAAGAGAGATGTATAATCTTTCAAAGTTGATAGATGACTTTCTTGTTTCATAAAAAGAGCTCGAAGGAACACACGGTGATAATACATTGAAAAAACAATTAACAATTAATGACAGTGATACACTGAGCTGTGACTCCATCTGGTAAAATAACTGGTACTTTCTGAGATCCATAGGATCTTTATTTTTAATTCTTTGCAATAGAATTAAATGTGTAACTGTTCTGTTGCTTCTTCTGTTTTCCTTCAGTCTCTGTTATGAAAGTCCAGGTTTTGCCATTTTGAAGGTTTTTTCCATGAGTCGCTCCAGAAGTAATGCCTTTTATTTATTTCCATGTAAAATACACCAGATACAAAAGAGCACAATAACACTGTTTCATAGGGCAAATTCTCAGCTCCAAAACACTGCTTTTCAGCATAGTCACCGCCATTGCTGGTGAAGATGAACTAAAGCTGGCATGCCACACTTGTAAATATCTGCACCAGCAGAGGTGACCCTCTGTCACCACTGTTGAAGTCCGTCACCTACTGCCTCACTGTGCTCACACCCAATCTTTGGTCTTTGTAAACACTCAGCAAGGGTTGATGGATGTCAGTGGGGGCAATGTTTTCCTCTTGGAGAAATCTAAATTCCACCTGTTTGCTCTACATGCACTCCCATGTCAGACAGACTGCCCCTCTGCTGCAGTCTGTTGTACAGCAGTGAAAATGTAATGAGACATTGGTGGGAAGGTTCAGCCTCTACTGCTGTACCACCACCATCTGCTTCTGATGCTGTGGGCCAACATAATCAAATAGGAGACATCACTTCTGGAGCAGCCTATGAATTCCTCACTCAAATTCCCCAATGCTCTCAGCTGTGCTCTCAGTGATGTGCAACATGGGAAACGCAGGCTGTAGCAGTGCTTTGGAGAGAATCTGTGAAACTGTCTGCATTTCCTCTTCCTCCATGTGTCAAAAGAATAACAACTGAAGGTATAACAGTGTTCAAGCCTACTTCTGCAGCTATTTCAACATCTGGAAGCTGAGTTATTGTGTTTGTTGCCTGAACAGTCAAAATCTGTCTCTTCTCTGGTGGTTAAGAGTGGTGGCAGTGTTGAGTGGAACTAGTGCTCAGAAACAGTTCTCTGTCAATCCCACCCCCCCCCCCCCCCCCCCCAACATATGTTGTCTGTAATCAATCCTGTTGTCTAGTTATCTCATATAGCCTTTTTTTTTTCAAAATGCAAACGGTGCTCCTAGGCTCTGAGTGTTTTGCTGAATTTGCCTTTGTTATATGAGAGCTTTAAATTATACTTGAGAAACAATATGATTAGTATCTGTTTTCCGGTATGATGTGGTTTGTGCTCTCTTATGGTGAGGGAAGACATCTAGAAGCAAAGATGGCTGGCATTCAGTAGGGAGCTCTATGATGTACTAAGATGTCGTTCTTTTCTCTCACTAAAAAATGAATAAATGCAGGAAGTTAATTTTCCAAGCAAAGATACCTTTAAGTTGTTACATGCTTCTTTATAGCACATGTATTAAATTCCTCAAAATGTGACTTTTTGTTTAAAGAATGAGACTTGTATTTTCATTTTTGGAGTGTATCTCTGAGTTGTTTGACGTTAACAGTGACATGTTTAATAGATACGAGGTACGTAATTGGTGACAGTTTTGTTGAGACTGAACTTTGGAAGAATTCATTTCCCATTTGTTACATTCAACCTCTCAAGCATATGGTCTGTGTTTCTCAAGATGTTTTGCATTAAACTGCCTGACTGAGTGCATTAAAACATGAGTTTTCTCAAATATAAAAGGCTGTAGCACAAAGCTACTTTTATTCCCCAAGAAGTCCTGTCCCCTGGTGATACCATGCAATAGAGTATCTGTCCCTCATCTCACATTTTAGATGCATGTAATAAAGTATTATCCTGGCAGTAAATTATTGTATTGAAAACTATCTCTCTATTGTCTATGAAGCATTTATTTTCTGTTATCTTCTGTAGGCTGAGGATGCTGATCTTTGCGTAGTGTTGGGTTGATGATAAACATGAAAAATCATAGTCATTTTCTTCCTTGTGACACATTGAATTAAGTTGCAGCATTCAGATGTGAATTGTATTTTCTTTTGAGCACAAACCTGTCTGTAATACCTTCAAGTTTTTTACTTCAGCACACAGAGGACTAATGTTTAGGATGTGTACTACTTTAACTGTACCAATTCCCAAGTTGTGAAATTTAGATTGAGATTCAGATTTTAGGTTTAGATCTCTGTATTTTGAGATCTTGAGATTTTCTTTCTCAATTTGATATTTTTGCTCTTTAAAAGGTTCTGTTTGAGGTCTTACCCTTCCTGCTCACACGAAGATGTTAATGCTTTACTATATCATCTTCCTCATTAACATGGTTGAATGCTATCTGTGAATTTTGTATTTTGAATGTGAAAAACATGGATTTATGATTCCTAATGTGAGCCATACAGCATGGTCTTCGTATTTGAAACAGTGCATTTCACCATCTTTCCTGTGTATGTCTATATGGAAATGCTCACAGCTCTTCATCTCATAGGGCTGTTCTGCAGTTTGTTGGGATTCCGTGATTCTATTGCAAAAATTTATGTTACTTGTGACTATCTCCAACAAACAACCATTTCTACTGCATTCTCCAAGGCCAACTTGTTGAGCTCCTTTTTCCACATCATGTGTTCCTTGTTCCTTTACTAATTGTTTCCCTTTCTCACTCTGTTCACAAAGGCAGAAGCTCTCTCTCAATATTCTTTATAGAAAGGCCATCTTTCCCTCATTACCTGATTGTCAGCTTTTATGTGCTCTTTAAACATAGGAGAGATAAACCAAGTTTCCCCAGTGGCTGGGCATGTATTTTAAGTTCTTTCTGGAGTGAAGGGAGTGTGTGTGGGGGAATGACTCCTTGTCATTATTCAAATGTATTCTTCACGTAATATATTTTTTTCTCAGTATACATATTGTGCACTAGGTGTTCATCATAAATGCTGTATACTTTACCTGTCGTCCTTGTTTCTTTAGCCTTAAGACAGAAAGACAAAATCTGTGCTTTTGAGTAAGAATAATCTCAGTTGCGTAAATTCTGCTTTAATATCTTCTTTATGAGAGTGTGAAGGTTTTTTTTTCCTGCTTTCAGTCTAGAAGATTCTCAGCCTGTTATCAAACAACTATACCTGTAGCTATTATGTTATGAAGCTTAATCTGACTTTCAATATGATTAACTTTTGATCTGATGTTTATAAAATCATAGCAGAGTGTGATAAAAATGTATCATTTTTAGAGGAAAAAATGTATCATTTTTAGAGGAAAAAATTTTTCCTCAAGAAATCTTTTGTTCAAGTTTTCCAGAAAACTTTGGGAACTTTTTTCTTGCCCTTTAAGATAAAAATTCTGTATCACAAAAGCAGATATGCAGTACAGGCACTCTGGGATATGCTAACCCTCCTGCCTTGTTGGTAGTGCTTATGGCTGATGTGCAGGGTGCGGGGGGATCTCCAGGCTGCTCACTTAGGCCGCAGCCTGGCTAGAAAGGACCGGGGGCTGCTAGCCAGCCTGAGCGTGCTCTCCAAGGAGGCAGTGTGGTATCAGTGTCCACTTGTGAGTGTGGAGAGAGGGGAAGAAAACCATGGTGCTGGAGAGGTTTCACTATTATAGAAAGGATGGAACGTGCAGGCTGTGCCAGAATCCAGTGAAATAGGTATAACCATAGGTTCTTAAGTTCATGATTTTGATTTCTTTTAGGGTCAGAATCAAGATGAGGTAGCCCTCAGACTGTTTATAGTGGAAATGAAAGATGCAGATTTCAGGCAAAGATGGCAAAAGGTAGCAAACTACCCAAGGATCTTGCTACCTACGTGGCTGCGTAGGAGAAAGTAGTGAATGTACTTCTCTAACAATAGAAGACAATACCCTCAGGTGGTATAAACTGTTTTCCCATCAAAAAAGCTCCTGAGGATGAGTCAAGCGCTGTTTAAAGGCCATTCTGTGCAGAAGCAGATGGCTTACTGTGCTCCGAAATTTTGCCTAGCACAAGTGTGAGAAGGTCTAAATATGTCTTAAACTGCTATGACTATTAAGCTTCACAGACAGTCCTGCCTGCCTCCTGCAAACGCTCCTTTCAAAGTCACATCGACATCTTTCCTTCAGCGTGGATGAGGGCACTGCTGAACTGCACCAACAGGCTGAGCGTTTTACATAACCTGCAAAACACAGCAGTTTTGTTTGTTTTGATATCAAAGTGACTCTATATGACAATGTGCAAAGTACGTACAGATGGCAAGAACAGTTATGTTATCAAGTTTGTTTCCTCTGCAGATGCTTGCAGAAAAATATTTCTAGCTCCCTATCTAAAAGTATAAATAAACGATGAAAGAAAATAGCTTTTCCTTTCACCGGCAAAAACACTTCAAAGTTGTTGTTTCTTTCCCAGAAACAAATGTGGGATTAAATGGGACAAGTTTACTTCTGCAGATCACCGTATCCTTACTCATATGCCCTTCAAATTACATCATCTGTTTAGCCCTTCTTTTATATGAATTAAGTGTCCTGTTACAATCATTGTTGGAACACTATTCATTGAGCCTGCAATGAAGTACTTAGCACAAAAGGTTGATGGAGGGAAGCCTCATTTTCCTGCACATCTGTGTCTAACTGTAGGTCCTTAGGATGCTTGATCTTGTCAGAACTTGCTAGGAAACCTTGTTTGTTTGCAGTTTTCCAGGAAATGTTCTGGGGTGTGCACAGCTGCAAATGCTTGGTTTGTAATAGAGGAAGTTGAAAAGCTCAAATGCGAGAACCCTCCCAAATTAATTCCAAAAAGCCCTTAATCCCTGCCCTTCAAATGGAAGAGGTTCAGCAAGGATCGAAGTTTTCATTCTAACGAACTTTATTTTTATACCGCTTTAAATAGACATGTCAAATAAAGAGATCCTACTTACATGCTTGTATAAGTACAGCTGTATTGGAGAGCTTTCAAAAAAAGAGGAAGAAAATAGGAGTCTGGGACGCAGTTAAAGCTACCAAACTTTTTTTGCTGCAGAAAGAAAAAACAAAAACTGAAATGAGAATGTAATATCTGTGGATTCTTTATTCTGAATATTTTTTTTTTTTTTTTTTTTTTTTTCTGAAAAGGAAGTATTAGTTCCTGTGCTTGGGAATGTTGCAGGAGCCAATACTGTGTGTATGTTTTGTTCTGATGGAGTTGCTTTATGTTGGCGCTTTGACATTCACATTATCATAGCTGGAAAATAATTTGTGCAAAAAATGAAGGTGCGGAATAAGAATAAAGCAGTATGAAATATCAACAGGAAACCAAAGTCTTTTGCCATCTTTGTGGTCCTGCAATAAATAATACATGCAATATTTTTAAATTTCCTCATCTGTAGTTCTCTTGTTGCATTTATATCCCTCAACATACAAAAATGTTCATTAGCTGTTTCATTTATATTTAAGATAATATATATATATTTTTTTGACTGGTAGTGAAACATTTCTTACAAATTCTACTCAGACAAGTACTGAAAAATTAATGATTAATTTTTCTTTCTTGTAATGTATAGCACAAGAGGAAAATATTCATTTTTGTGATGGAATTCAAGAAGGATTCTGTAAACATCTGCAGTCTTTATATCCCAAGTAATTGATGAGACAAAAATACTTCATTTACTTCAAACATAATGAAAGTGAAATCCTTGTTTGATGTAGGTATTTTGAAAATATCAAATGAACTAGGAGTAAATCAGGGAATGGTTTGTAGAGAAATGATATTTATGCAATTTTTGAAATAATTTAGTTAATGAGCTTAATTCTTGACAATATATATAAAACATAAAAAATAATATACAAAATATATAATTATATAAAGTATATTCTTTTCTTACAGAATTTTTAACCATTACAAAATTTAAATTCTGATTTTTGCACTTGTTCTGATGGTAAGACATAGCTGAAAGATGTTAGATAGTGTAAGTCAAGTGAATCTCACTGGAAAAAATCTCTCCCTGAAATATTAAAACTACAAGTTGAAAGCCAGAAGAGAGAGAATCCAAGATGATTGACGCAAAGCAGAGCTTTCCTCTTCTCATGTACTGATACATTTCAGAAACAGGGGTTCCAATACCAGTTTGAAACATGAGTAGCAATAATTTGCAAAGCTGTTCATGGTAATGCGTTTCTCAGTGGTTGTACGTCATGTCTTAAGCATAGTCAGGTTGTATTAATTTTATCTTCTAGAGGGAGAAAATCATGGATCATACAACCATCGGGGACTATAAATTGGAACATCAGTGTTCAGTCTTTAATATGAATTATGTCAAGACTTACAAGTTAGGAACAAACTGAAGTTGTGGTACTGGCTCCCGGGATTATGTTTTCATTTATAACATGAGAGAAATACTGAATTTAGTTCAAGAAGGGCCATTTTCACAGAATACAGAAATAGACATGTGGGGCCCATATCACTCCACTGCAGTAGGGACCACTGTGTATTTTCCATTACTTTTCATAAAACTGTAAACAAACTGCTTTCTCTTTAGGCACTTTTGATCTAGTGAATAACCCTGCACTTCATAACACTTGATTGGGATTTTAGCAGTTGCTTTGAATTTAACTACTTTGGTTTCGTCCAGTGAGAATTAGAAGAGGGATTTTTGAGGAAGCAATGCTAAATCAATGAGAACGTATGATATTTCCAAACAAATCACCCTGTAAAGTCTGGTGTATGTTTAGTGTCATGTGGGTTTTGCTTTCTGAAAGAAATGTAGCTACTTATGTAAAAACAAACAAAAAAACCCAAGTCAATGCTGTTTTCTTAGCTTCTTCATAACTAGTGCTAATGGATAGAGATAAGGAATTTCAGAGAGAGAGTTCAGAAGTGTACCTTTGCTTTTCCATTTTGATTTATTGAAGTTTGGAGTCTAGATAAAAACGGAAGCGCTTTCCCCCCCCCCCCCCCCCCCCCAGCTTTAGTGAAGGTTATAAAACAATGGAATAATTTTGACAAATGGAATTTAAAGACAATTCAATAAACATCAGAATAACTGAGTTTTCTACATGAGCTGTATGTTGTGGTGGAAAATAACAATTTTTTACAAGATTAATTAAAAACTATATTATTATGTGAAAAAATTTTTCTAAATTAAAGAAGATTAATCTTAATGAGGAACTGAAAATTTCAAAGGATTCATTGCTGTAAATTGGTAGAAATAAGGAATATAGAGAAGGAATGGCTGAAGAACTGCCTGTTTTAGGAGCTTGTATTTTGTGTGAAATCAGTGTTCTATGCACTGTAACACAGTCCTCTCCTAGTAGGATAAGCAGACTTCTAAAATAGTCTTGTTCCATAGGTTCATCGAAGAGGTTATATTTGCCTTAGGGGAAAAAAATAAATAAAGCTCAGCATATGTCTGTATGGGTTTATTGAGGAGCAGGCACCAGGTGCATAGGGCAACAAGTTTCTGAGGTGAAAGTGACAAGGCATTGTTCTGGAGATTAAGGACCATCTGATGTAGAATCATGCGGTAGCATCGCCTACCTGTGCAGTTTCATAAATAGATGGAAATAAGGTCAGCTGGGGGCTTTGAAGTGGGCACAAGTGAGATGGGGAGTGAGGTGGCCTCGGATACTGGCTAGAATGGCTATACCTGTCTTACGATAACTGTTTTTAGTGTATTGCAGTTCTTAGCTCTAGTTGCTTGAAAATGTTCTGGTGTCATGTGGTGAGTATTGCACTGCGTTTCATCCCTGCTCTGCTTCATTTTTCTCTTGAAGATATATCTTTGTTTTTAATAATTTGCAAGTTGTTACTGAGCAGGGCAGGGGTTACACTCAAGTTATGAAGGTGTTGTTTATGCATGAACTATTTAATGGTGTGACATCTTGATAAGATGAATACTAAACTTAATGTGTAATGTATTTTAAATGGCTTTCATAAGCCCAAATAAAATACAGGTACTATGAAAGTTAGTTTTACATAAAAACAAAATTCAAAGTCTCCTGTCTGAATTATGAATATTTGAATTGCTGAATCCCTGAATGTTTTCCTATTCACTGTTGTATCTTCTCAGCTAGGAGAGATGCAGGGAATGCTGCAAAGAAATGATAGTTGCTTGAGATTAAAAACTGCCACTGGGGAATTTAAACAAAGACTCACTCACCAGATCAAGCCCACCAGCCTTTGTTGTAGAAAACAATGCAGTCCTCTGTCTTTGTCTCAGCTTACTTTTCTTTCAAGCAGATTAGACAATTCCTTTTCATTGCCTTTGAAGTCTAATCACACCCTTTTCCCATTTCGCTCTTTTCATGTGCTGTTTCTGAGAAAACTGACTACAAATGATCTGGTTTACCCCAACCCTTGGCTCACCTTCCCTTACCCTCACAATTCTGCCTTTTTATCTCTTGGCAATGGTTGTAGAAATTGATTGCCCACACTGCACCTGATCCTATCTTCCCCAGCACCCCGGTGACCTGCAGTTAACTCTTCTCCACATCTCTCCCATGGCCCAGCCTTTCTCTCCCATATCATTCCTCTGAATGTCTGCTTTTTTTTTTTTTTTTTTGCTGCCCACAGCACAATGCAGCATCTCCGCAGTAAAATCTTGTGGCCTATGTGAGTACCCCAAATCCATCTTCTGCCACTGAGCTCAGCTGACACACGCATTACTATTCTTTTCTTCCAAGGTGGATTAACCTGTACAATGTACTGCTTAGGCATCCAGGTCTGATGTATTAGAAATGATAAGAATATCCCCATACGTTTTTGCCTAGAACAGTCTGCTTTTCTAATGAACTCAATAAAAAGAGGAAGTGTGTGTGTGCGCAAAATACCTACATATTTATGTTTTAAAATACACCATGCCTTTTAGACTGTTAGGATGTATTAGCTCTGTCTCTTCTGTCCTAGCTGGTACCAATTAATAGGGAATACTTCCTCTGTGCTCTTGTACTTGGAAGGTATGTACTTTGTAGGAGAGGGTTGGTTGTTTTTTTGGGTCTTCCCACACAGTCACCATCTACTTTTTTTTTTTTCCCCAATCTTCCTACATATGCAAAAGCTTACCTTTCATGTGTGGGTTTCTTGCTAAGTCTTGTCTGTTCCCATGAGAAGTTTAGTATCTCCCTATTTCTGCTAGATTACAAATCTAGACAGATGTGATTAGAAAACATAATAAACTGTTCAAGATCAAAGCCTTTGAAATGGTTTTAATTCTGGCCATCCTTAAGTTCAGTTTCTCATTCCTTTTTTCTAAAGTGCTTCCTTTGGAAAAAGGGTATTTTCTCGTTGCTGGAAGCCATATACCTACAAGTAGAAAATGTGTCTATCCTTGCATTTCATCAGGCTGTTGATTTTATAGATACATAAAATAAATGCAAAGCCTTTAATTTCTCAGAGGTCTTTAATTTCGTTTTTAACAGAGTCTGTTCCATCTCTGATTTCTGTTGTTATATCACTCTGGTGATGCCTCCACAGCCCTACAAAAGCAGAAAATCAGAGATTCATTAAATGTGGAAGGGTTTTCAAAAAACAGACATAACTATTTCCAACAGCCCGCAACAGTAATGTGTTGCTTAGGGGAGCCTAGGTATAAATGCAAAATATTTGTGTGTGAAAGAAAATAGCTGAAGAGAGAAGTATAAGCATTTTCGATTCATCATAGTTTAGTTGCTGTCTGTGTGCTGTAAAATAAAATGTGCCAATTTTCTGCTGTTTCCTAACTCTCCCTTCTGGTATGCTGCAAGAAGCTAGTGCTCTGTCTAATGTCCTACAAGGAATCCTACTATGAAACTCTGAAACAGTTAACAAACTGCCTTGTTCCAGCTCACTTAAAGTGATTTTTTTTTCTTCATAAGGAAAAAAATGATGCCTGACCTTCACTAAGTAGGATTTCATAACATTGGAATTGTGCAGAGTTCATTTAAGCACAAAGTTATATGGATAAACAGCCCATGGAATGAAGTTTCAGAATGGTTTTTTACTACAGTAATACAAGTATGTAGAAAATCTATGCTTTAAGAATGAAAAAGAACACTCTAGTGAAATAATGATTTTAAAAAACAAAACATTATTGCATGGTTCCGAAACTTAGGCATTCAGAAAACATGCTCAGCTGCTCACTGACACTGGAATCCCTCAGTTCTGATGCTTCATCAAAGGGATTTGTGAAATACAGCCAGGACTGCATGCATCTAACTGTGCTGAATGGTGTGCAGAAGAGCATGGGGCCCACGTCTCTATTCTTACAGGCGTATGCTTTAGGCTGGAGGACAAAAGAGGGAGAATAATAATGTCTGTGTGTTGAGCTTAAATATAGTTCCATCCTGTGAAAGGTTGCTGTATTTTGTACTTGGGCCAGAAATCAATGAAAGCATCAGAGTTTCCTTCTAATGCTGTAGTCATTTCCCATTCTGTCTAACAAACTGATTTGCTGGAGATCTGGGGTTTGTCACTCAGCTAATATTTCAATATTCTGAGATTTCTCCTGGTAGCATTTCTCCTTTAGTCCATACGTGTCAATTGGCGTGGAGAAACTACTAGTATATGTGTGTTATACAATCCATAGAAAATCTCTATATGGTTGTAATAATTTACTTTTTTTTTTAGTTCTGATGTAAAAATTCACCCCATTTTATCTTTTCCTTGAGATGTGACATTAACTCATTTTGTTATACCAGTTTCATTTTAAATATGGTGTATACAATTTCTTTAAAGGGGAAAAAACCTGTTTCTTCTGAAAGCGGGCAAAACAGGGAGATATTGATGCTTTTGCATAACGGTGTGGTGTTTGGGGGCAGTTTGTCTGTACTAATTTTTATATTTTACTTTGTTCTGGATGAAGCCTTCGTTTCCCCAGTTATACTGCATACTTTAGGTATGGCATTTTACCAGTGATTCTTTCAGTAAGGCATTTTTCTGCAAGTAATTTTTTCATAAGCCTACTTGTGAAACATTCTTACGTGACCTCCAAAGCAAACACAAAATCTCAACTAAAATATGCATACCAAACAAGCTGCCGTGGGCATTTGCCTGTCCATATGATAGAGCTCGTCTTTTGGCAATTTATTGCATCTCTAATGGGTTCCTCTGACTTGCTAATAGATGGAAAAGATTCCCACAGGGTTAGATTAACACTGCCATAGGGCAGCTCAGGCTTGATAGCAGTATGAATCAGGAAGTACCACTCAAAAGACCCAGTAAGGGAAGCTATCTATTGAAACTAACAGTTTTCTTGTTAATATTTGTGTATCTCTACAATTAAGAATCCAGAGCTTGATTCTTACAGGAAATCATCAAATTGATGTTAGGACCACTGCTTCTGCTTCCTTTGAGACAGAAAATCCTATCTGAGATCTCACCATTAAATGAATGAATGAATGTCTGAAAGGAGGTGAAAACTAGAACGGTTCATTGTTCAGACATTTTATTTCCAGAACTATTAAATAAATAAATGGGTAAATAAAATGACACAACAATGGAGGGGGGCAGAGTCTGGTACTTCTCCCTCCCTCCTACTGCAGCATGGCCTGGCAGGGTTGGAGCAGCTCTGGCTTAGGCGGTGACTTTCACCTGCTTGAGTGGTAGAGGCCTTGTGGGTGCCACTGTGTCTGCTTGCTTCTGCTGCCATCAGGCTTCTCTCTGGCCCAGTGGCTGCTCCCTGCATGGCCTGGGCACCTGGGTCCAGGTTTCCAGTTTAGGTCTCCCTGCAGGGCAGGGACAGTCAGGGCTCTTGTCGAGGTGACTCTTCTCTTGCAATGTTCAAAATAATCAGTTCAATTTTATTATTATTATTATTATCTTCATTTTCATGTTTTTAATTAAAGTAGCTTCTCATTTTATATTCTAACGTTTATAGACCATACACCTGGGTATATGATACGTTGGATATATGATTTAAAATTCACCATTCAATGCCCCATTAAAGTGAGTCAGCACTGTTTAAAATAAAAGAAGTAAGCACCATCTCATATTTACCTGGCCACCATGAAAAATATAATAATTTAAGAAACCTTAAAAACATAATTCCCATTGGGCTCTGCTTGAGTAAAAGAAAATGGTTTGAAATTTGTGATATTTGGAACAGGATAACAAACGTACCAGGAATTTAAATTTTTTATCTGTGTATGTGAACCCTTTTACAATGATGTTTTTTTTAAGTCAGTGTAAATGTCAACAGATGTTGTTGATTTAACTTGGATTCCGTAACAGATCTGTTTAGCCAACACACTCTCAAACAGTAGTTTAATTGGCCTATCCTTCACTGTAGTAGAAAAGTTGTTTTGAAACGAATTCCGTAACATGGTTATGGATAAGAACATAGAATAAGGGTATTCAGAAATGAAATCACACTGTATTTTCATTATGAAAGGACCTATACATCAGAGAATCTGTCCAGGGATTTGGATTTGACGCTTGTGCGTTGGCCAGTATTTCATTCCCTGAAGAAAACCACACCAGAAACCAAAACTGACCACTTGGTTTTTCATGAACCCAGCAAGCCATTACTAGGAACAATTACACAGAAAGAAAAATAACCAATCAGACTGACATAGCTGTGCAAGAAAAAATTAGTTGAAAGAATTGCCCTCATTTGAAAGGGCTTTTTATTCTAATTATTGTTCAAAAGTAAGCACCTCTTATTTTGCCACAAATTCTGAATGAAGAAAAATTGAAATGAAGTTTCAGAAATTCATTCATTCATCCCTAAATAGGCAAGTACAAAAGTTTCTGACTTGAACTGGTAATAACCAAAAGGCTTGTCCAGTTGGCGCATTTTGCAAGCTCATATTTTCACCTGAGCACCAGCCATTAGAAAAGGACATATTTACACTCCACTCTGTCACATGGTTAGTAAATTCAGTAGCCTTATTGAGACATGGGGAATTACTGAAGAAGCAGTTTTAAACTGAAGTGATTATCTCTTGAGCTCCTACAGACCCTGTAAGCAGAAGGATTTCTTTGCAGCATTGATTTTTCCCTTCCTGTGGTGAGTATAGTCAAACTGTCTTGGCTGCGTGGAATAAATATGCCAAAGCCTTTATCTCACAGCTGAACTGATATGAGACTCAGCAAGTTGTACTGTCTGCTCCTTTGGCCCCTAATGGTGAAAGGAATTAGGGGTCATGGAAAATGGCACTTAATGCTGTTTGCTTTTTGTTGGATTTCATCTGGATTGTCAAGGTACCTAAACTGGAACTGATCAGAAACTTTCTGTTCATATTAAATAGACACTTTGTCAGGAAAATGTTAATGGAGCGCAGGAATATCAGTTTTAAGACTTTTTGGTTTAGACTTAGCTCAGTCATGGAGTTGTGGTCTAATTTGATAATGATACTGTAAAATCTTCCATTATACAACTTCAATTAACTTGCTGGACAACAGGCTCGCGATAGTTGTGCACTCACACAGAATTTCATTCAGTGCGTAAGGTGACTCCATAGTTGCTGTTTGTAGGAGGCATGGGAGACATTGGTTTGGAAACAAGCTCTTTTTCTTACCTATCTTTTTGCAGTAAAGCAACTTCAGTGGGAAATTTTTACATCTAGGAAGGCAAAAACATGACAGTACTCTTTTTCAGGTATCAGGCAGTACAGGGATTTCATTTCAGACACTATAGTTCTAGTGCTTTTAGCACAGAGTAGTTTTTTGTTTGTTTGTTTTCATGTGTGGAATTTGGAAGTCTCTTGTATGCATGCTAATACAAAGGAGGGGAACTTTGTGAATGTAATGTTTTTCAACATGTGACTATAGTTTTCTATTCAACATTATTTTCAGCCTGTGTTAGGATTGCACGTGTTTGGGATTCTCTAATAAATTTTTATTACATCATGTGACCAGATTCTGGGATATGTAAAAGAATGTATAAATTGCAGTGGGGTCTTGATCCGTCCATTTGTATATGCATCATTTGCATGGGTATGTTTTGTGGATGTTGATGTTGAAACTTTAAGACTGTGAACTAATGCTACAAAGGAAAAGTAATTTGGGCAGAAATAATGTGTTACATTGCCAAATTCCATTTAGGTTTTTGTTGCATTTTGATTAAGCGCAAATTGGTACACCTTCCAAGTTATGATCTTCTCTCCAGAGACTTAATTAAACCTTTGATTGGTATACTCAATTACATAAGCATGAAAATAAATAAGAACTGAACCAATACCTGTCTAGCACTAAATCATCCTACAGTATAGTTTTCTTCAGCAATAAACCAGCTTTAATAAAAATATGTTTCAGATACCAGTAAAGCTGGGCATTAGCTGGAAATTGAAAAGAGTTAACAATTTGAATAGCAGTGGCTACTAAATCTTTGATACAAAAATAAAAGTCTTAATCTCACATCTGGTATTTGCATCTTTGTCTTACAATGAAACTCACATTATTTGCAGCTGAATACTGAAGTCTGACAACATTAACTTGGTGTTGTTAGCTAATCTGATTCTTTTGTCATCTATCTTTCAAGTAAGTAAAGATATCTAAACGCACTATTCTCGCAGTGTAGAGAAACAGGTCGTCTCTCTAAAGAATACCTCCCATCATTAACAGTGAACATGTTTTATTAGCATACGGTTCTGAATAAGAATAATGTGAATAACGTCAGAAGGCTCATTAAAAGAATTGAATGGGCAGCAGTTTAATGGAGAATGTGTCACTGTATCTCTTGTTCATACAGAAACTTTCCAGTGGCAGGGAAACGCAGGCAGATTGTTTCAGTCTATTTAAGCAGTTTAGCAGCTTAAATGTTACCCAGCAATTCAAACAACTTCTGGGGCAGCTTCAGGAACAACTGAGGAAAGTAGAATGAAGCTGTACACTTCAGCATTGTCAAGGATTCGCTTAACAGCCATTCAGATTTCTCTTTAAAATTCCTTTTCTGCTTAATCTCTACTGCATTTCCACTTTGTTTTAAAGAAATCTGCTTGTCTAACCCTAAAACCAGAATGTTGGTTTTAATATCTTGGTGAAGAAATTTATTTATCAGATTTCTGAGGTTACTGCTTTTGAGTTCTGGAATTGTTTTTGAAGACCTTCAGTTGAAATATTGTCTCAGCCTGATTGTTTATCTCATGAGACTTGTTGAGATAACACTCAAAACTGGTATGTCTGGATGCCTCAAGAAAATGTCAACAGGCTTTCAAGTTTTCTGTTCTGTTGCCGCAATGCTCCTAGTACATAAATGGCACTACTAGTCTTTAAAATGAGAATAGAGCTTAGGGAACAGAGGCATGCAAATATGGGCTTCCTTTCGAAGTACCTTGTTGGGTAAATGAATTAAATCTTTGAAATTTTAAGCCTGTAAATTTTTCATAAAGTCTACTGAAGGAAATACATGCATAAAGGTGGTCAATTTTACAGGGCATCTGTGCTCGTATGAACTAACGACAGAATTACAAGTCATCAACAAGATTAATAGACTAAAAATTATATATTAGGGATGCCAAATGTAATTAAAACAAACAAGAAAAAAAAACCCAAATTTTCCAATGTTACTGCACTGTTAAGTCATAAGAAATAAATAGACTTTTAAAATATTTGAATTGTCACGGCCAGCCCAGACTTTCAGCAAGGCTTATTGTTTGCTGTCGGTACAGAATCTGGACATCTCTAATGCTAAATTTTGGTGTTCTGTCTATTAAAAAAAATGCCTAATTTAAATGACAGTTCTAGTGCTGAAATGGATATTACTTTGTATGAAATTAACATTTGAAAGAGAATAGGAAAACAGACTCTGAAATAATTTCTGCCAAATGAAGTACTTTCTATATTAGATAAGTGTATTTCAAGAGGTATTATTTTAGATAAACTAATAAGACAAATGTCAACAAAGCCCTTTAATTATGACATATGTATATTTATTTAATAACAACAACAAAACTGATCAAAATTAAGATCAGGGAAATGACAACAGAAATCTGTAATTTGTTAGTGCAAAATCCAAGCACAGCATCTACTCTCATGCTTCACAACAGCAAAAAAAAAGTAAGGCCATATTTTCAACACAGCAAAGAAATAATTCATACTGAGGATGCAACACCATTCTCTCTTCTCACCTCTGTATTTTGCTAGATTAGCAGTTCAAATGGAAAAATGCTTTTAGTGGATTAAGAACCCCTGGAGGCAGTACAGGAATCCAGAATTTCTGCTACAGGCTTTTTATCCACTACATATTTTTCTCTGTATATATAATAAACCACGGAATGACCCTTTAACCTGGAAAATATCAAAACACTTTGGTCTCCGCTCTGTGCAGTTCAACTTAATTTAGTAGCATTTCTGTCCTTTTTAAATGGTTGTATTTTCTTTCTCATCCCCAGTTAAAACTGGATTTTTTTTGTATCTCTAAGAGGATTTGCAGCAGGTTTTATCTGTTTCATAGCACATTGTAACAAATGGTACTTTATCCTGATTAAGAAATTACACATTCAAATACTATATAGAAAAAAAATTAATAGTCTCTAACATTTACATTTACCTGTGTTTATTCCATTGTTAAAAATTGTATATCAACAGTACAAATTAATTATCAGTAAAACAGAAGTGTGGTCACTGCATTTAAATATTTCATTATACTGTCCAGGACAGTGAATTAATTAAGCTATATTATTACAGCATACATAATATTATAGAACTGGAACTCTATTTCATAAACCTTAAAAACTTATTGGACAGCATTTTTAATTGGTGCGTATGATGAATTAGGTCAACATGATAAAAATCTAGACTTGAATGTCATAGAATCACCAAGGTTGGAAAAGACTTCCAAGATCATCCAGTGCAACTGTCCACCTACCACCAGTACAACCCTACTAAACCACTTTCCTTAGTATCGCATCTGAACATTTCTTGAACATCTGCAGGGTTTTCTTTGGGTGGGCGATCGCGCAACTTCTGCCAGCTGCTCCTAGAATGCCTCGTCCATCTCACTATTCTCATCATTTGTCCTCAGTAAAGTGTTACTTTAGCTATTACATTGAATATAGAAAGTTAACAGGGAATTTCTGATTGCAATTGCAAAGTACTGAGGACTGCTTCTACAGATTTATTCACTACCTGACTACTAAGCAAATAATATTTTCTCTTTTTTACACCTTCAGAGTGCCAGGAACCTCTTTTAATTTGGATTTCTCAAATTTCTTTCCGTTTTGGCAGCCTGTTTTCTGTACTGGAGTGTTTATTCAAATCCTAAAGCAAATATCTGTCCTGTCATGATCTTTTTGCACTTGCTTTTGAGTCTTAGAGCATTTGAGCTTCTCATGCATGAATATTATTAAAGGAAAAGTTTAAATGAAATGCTTGTGTAAGCAAATTCTGAGTTACATAACCAACTGTAAAATCTGTGGTTGTGCTGAGTAGTTACATATGCCACTTAGAACAGCACTGTGTAGTTTGCGTATTTTACAAATGGCTAAGCCGTCAGATGAAGATGCGTTATCTCCTGTATGGATACAGTTTGCTTTCCATGAACTCGTAACTCACATCTAAGCTATCAGGCCTACTTTACAGGTAATTGTTACATGAACAGCCAGAAAATAGGAGGGTAGAAAATCTGAGTTCTGTCTTAAACCATTGCCTGTGTTATTACAGATCTCTTCTAAAGAGAGGAAAATATTGCCATCTGTTGTTAGGAAGGAGCTTAGAGTCTTTGAGGTCTTGTGAAAGCCTCTCTTTGTAATGAGTCTGGCAATGATAAGCAACTTGGAGTCCTGGATAGAGATCTGTCATACATCTTGCTGAAAATCGTGTCTTTTCAAGGTGTTCCATGCACTGATGTTATATCTCTTTGCAAATTTTACTAGTAAAATATGTTGTCTGCGAGTGTCTGAGTTCGTAGTAAGAAATCAGTTGTATCCTTTGGAATAGAAAAAGAGCAGAAGGCAGAGATATTCTTTATAAAAATACCAGGATGAACAAGTTAATTCTGTTCTCATACGTTTATATTGTCTGGTACCCCTAGAAATAGAAGAGTAAACTTAAGTAAACTGTGTTACACATGTCTACTAAGTAAATTTAGTTGTTTGAATTGTTTTTACAATGTACTTCTTTACTAGAGCACTGTGTTCTTTCCTTCCCTTTTCTGAACGGCTCCGCCTGTGGTTACAGATAGCCATGGTGAAAAGTAGAAAGGGAGGTATATGTCCATTATGTTATTTGAAGAGGCTATTAGATCTCACTAACTGTTATGGTCTAAGTACTGTGGGAGCAAAACAAAAAAAATCTGTTTTCCTGTAAAAGATTCTTTCTTGTTTGCAAATTCTGTAACTGTTAATAACTGTTATTACTGCAAACTGTTACTGCAAATCTGTCAAAAGAGAAGGACAGAGGAACTGGATGACCTAGAATTAATTTCTGTTAAGGCCAGGCTGGGCCAGATGGTGGTCAGAATGCCAGAGTTGTTTGGACAGTGCTGCACTCTGTGCATGTGCATTGTTCTTGAATTACCCTTTGGATGTGAGATGTGGTTGTTGAGGTTCATAGTACAGATGCATCTTTTTTGTATGGCTGTAACAGGGTGGTAAAAAGTGAACTTATCATATAAGAAATTAATACGCATTGTTTTCACTTGGAAGTTAATTATTCTCAGATCAGCCTTCCTACTTTTTTGATAACCATTTTGATTAAATAGAGAATTGATTTTGCATGGAATACTTCCTAGCTTCCAGCAAAGTTGTTTTCCAAGCACTATCATCTGAAATTTCAGGAAAGTAACACTCAGTTTTCCCACAGTAATTACAATGCCACATTCAAAACCTTAGATAAAATATAGTCTTCAGATGAGACGCTTTCCGAGAGTTGTTACAATACCTTTAATTGTGTGTGGAGTAGAAAGGAACGTTTGAAGCCTTTCATTTTCCTCAGTATTGGCTAAAAATAATATATTTGAGCTATAGAAGAACAAAAATAGGTTTGGGTTATAAATGAACAAGACTGGGAGCTGGGCATAAAAAAGAATAGAGTGTACTCTGCAGTCATATTACTAATCCCAATTTTCCAACCTCAACTGGTATTCAATTATAGCAGTTTTTGGGAAATAATTTGGAATACTCTTTTCTGATTATAATAGTATAACGAGCACATCTCTTCCTTCAGAACGGGACAGATTTTTTTCACGTTGTCTAATTTTTGTCTTACTTAATCAACAAAGCTGCCAAAAAATGCAAAAAGTAATTCAGGATAATCAAATAGATAAATAAGCAAATATATAGATGTTTGATCTGTACTGGGACAGGTTACATCCTCACATGAAACTTTACTAGCCAACATACTGTGTTTTATATTTATTTGAGCACTTACAGTGATTGATAGAGATTAAGTAAGGCTGCATATAGTTGCGGGTACCTTTTACTGACTCCATGAAAATTCAATAGGTCAAAGGTCTTCTGGTTCTCTCTATTTCAGATCTACAGCTAATCTCTGAAAATCTACTGCAGAGTAAATAATGCACGTTGAGAGACACATGGAGCTAGAGAAATGAATTCAGAGTTGTGGAGGATGTCACGCTGGCAAAGAATCTAAGTAAATCTGAATGCTACTCCTCAGTATAACTAGGGATGACCATTGGCCCCGAGGGTTGAGGGCCTTTGTGCGGTTTAAAACACTATTTCATTATTGAATATGTAGTTAAATATCCTTACAGTTGTGTGTCTTCATATTTGATAAGGTGTGTAACCCCTCTCTGCTTGCTTAGTTGGGATTATGGCCTTTCAGTCTCTGCTTGAGTGAGTTCTCTGTGGTGACAAAGGGGCAGCTTCTGCTTCCTGCTTCTGGATACCAAAAATGTAATACTTGTATTCAGCCACTGAGTAAAATTGCCACTGGTGATGTTAATAAATAAAAGAAATAGGGGTCATTTTAAAAGCAAACAGTTTACAAAAGCTGCTTGCAGTTTGGAAATCTTCCACAAAAGATCCTGACTACTAAACCAGAATGATGTAATGGTCTATTGCTTACAAGAGCTCTCACAATACAAAAACCTGAAAAAATCAATATCTGTTTTCAGTACAGTCAAAACTTGATATATTTCATTTCAGTGAACGGTGGTAGATTTTCTTATATAAAGAAAGCAAGCAATTTCTCATGCCAAGATTAAGTATTTTTTGTTTGCCTTTTTTGCAGTACAACGGATTAAAAACCCTGAAGTAGATAGTTTAATGTAGGTACGAGTGGCAGAAAGGGGCCACAAATCAGAGTTAACGTGTGAGTCCAGAGTAGGCTTCCCATCTTCCAAGGAGCTGAGAAAGGGGTATATTGATGTGAATAATAGTAATGATGATGATAAAAATAGTGAAAACTGTAATAACAGAAAGCCGTGCCTTGCAAAATGGTGCAGTGCATGACAGCACATTTCTACAACTTCAGTGTGTATCAGCCAGGAGAGCATGTTGCAGCCAGGCAGATGATCAATACTTGGTTTAGCATTTATATAACTTTAATTTATTCATTATAGTTTTATTCCTTCTTCTGTTTTCATTCTTATTTAAATGAAGCTGTAAGGTCTTACACAAAGCGCTTTTCTCACGCTGGTGAGAGCTAGGGTATGGACTGGTTAAGTGGAAAGCATAGCCAAAATGCATGTGTTTTTTTGTAATGGTTTTTTTGTAATCCTGGGCAGTACTCCTTAGTTTTGTCCAGCTAAAATAGGAAGTCTGTCACGTGTTTTGTGCACAGAGTAATACTGTGTGAGTGCGTGTCTCACCTAGGTGAGGAGAATGATCGCTGTGGTTAAAGAGGTTGAGGACTTCTGAAATTTCTCAAAGCAATTTGTTAGGGCTAGCTACTAAGAAATGTGTTTTGATGTATACTGAAATAAACGGGAGTGGGATCTAAAATATTTAATTAAATGGATTTCCTTCTATTTTATGAGTGAAATTTCTCCCCAGTACTAACCTAACACAGGTTTGGAGCTTCAGTATTTACAGTTTATTGCTCACTGTACTCTTTCTAAATTCTCACTTTGTCTATCCAAATTCTCTAAATTGGCCATAGTTGTTTAATCCCTCATGGATCATAAAGAATTAACTAACTCTAGTTACATAGGTTGAGATATCAGCATAAAAGACATTGTAAAACCGGAGTTATACATATTACTGTAAAATTACATAGGCTGTAAGGTGAAACTTTTATTGGACAATATACTGCCCAATGAACTTTCCATTTGAGTTGTCGCTAAAGAGCTGTTTTTAGTAGGTCATTATACACCAACAAATGCGAGCTCAGAGGAAAGCATAAAAGCGTATCTTTGCAATTCAAATGAAGAGTACCGTGTTTATAATTTCATTATTAATTTATTGCTGTATGACTTCTGCTGTTTGTAAATGTCAAATACAGAAAACAGTACTTTGATTTAACCTTCCCAGTTATAAAATAAAAGCTCTACTTCTACTGTCCTTTAGGAAGTATCTCATTTCTCGGCGTAAAAAAGAATAGACTTAGCTCAATAAAGAGTAGTCTTGATGTGATTGGAAATGGAGAAGGATGGCATTTTTTCTTTTAAAGCTGATTTCATCCACACAAGACATACAAGCACGCAGTGTTCCTGACTGAGCTTAATCAGGAGATGGTTCAAACAGGCAATGATTTTATTCTCCTTCTGTTCGTTTTCTCCTGTTCTGTTTGGAAAGTAGGCAATTCATGCAACAGGCTTTATGCAACATGCTGCTCTAAAGAAGGAAAACGTATTTCTGTATCTCAACGTGTTACATGCATCCTGTCAACAGCACACTTTTTTTGTTGCTTTTCATCAAAACCAATTGAAAAACCAAAGTTCTCACAATAGGCCCATCATGAATGCCAGGAAAAGAAGTCTGTCTTTCAGCTGTGAGTATACCCAGCTAGAAAAGGTTGCATCCATCTCTGCTGTCTAATTTTCCTCTTTTTCTAAGTAATGATTTCTTCATTTCACACATACACTTAAGCATTCTATTAAGGGTATACTTGGCCCTACATACTCTAACCAAGAGTTCAGGAGAAGGTATTTGTTAGTGTCAAAAAGGACTTCTAACTGTTCCAGCTGGTTCTGGTTATTTCTGACTATACTTGACAAGAAGTATTCCCTGAGGAGCTTTTCATGCTAGAAAAAAAAAAGTGTTGTCTATGAAGGAGTGTTAACTGGATGAGAATGAACTGCTTTGAGGAACGGTGTTTATTTCTGTATTTTATCTTTTTTTTTTTCATGAAGTGTTGCTGAAACCTATTAGATGACTATTTGTCATTGTTAGTTTGACCATTCCATTATATATCTGCAGGGGGAAAAAAAGGATGTGCTTTCAGCTTGTTAAAATAAAGAATATCAGCAATGTCGTTTTTATGTTCCCTGAATAAATATTTCTTGGAATTGTCTTTTTTTGTTGTTATTGGAAGTTTCAACCTACTCTTCCAAAACAAAGTCAGAATATGGAAATTTAGCATTGAATTGGATTATTAAGATGTTACTAGTGCGTTACCTGTGTTTATCCAGCCAGGCACTTTGGCATATCCATTGCAAGATGACTAGCATCCACTTCACTGAGCAATTCTGAAGTTATCACATGTATCTCACTGTGGGTCAGGTGATCTGAGCAGCTGATAAACTCAGGCTTTTCCTGATAGATTCCTAAATGTATAGCAAGTCTAAACTTACAGTAATATAATTTGTGAAAGAGTAAACTTATTGGTATTTTTTCATAGGAATTATTCACAAGGTAATAATATCTGTTGAAGAAATATTTTGTAGTTGTTAATGAGATCTTAGGAAGACTTACCTGGACATTTTAGAGTTCTCTTTTAGGACAGTATGACTACAATATTTTTTTTTTCTTGGACAAATGCTGTAATCAATAAAATAAAAAAAAAATGCAGAGGAAGCCAGCTGTTAGAGAAGGGCTGAATCTTTTAATAATAGAAGTTAATGTTTTTCTCCTAGCATACAGTGCTCATCTCCATATAATTTAAAATGCATTCAGCATTTCCTACTTTTTATGTACTTGAGTATGTTATGGGGTTGGCATGATAATTATGTTAACTCAGTTGCAAACTGTTTAGTATTCATCAGGATTGCCCTGTCTGCCACCTCAGCTCCTAACTGAAAAATGAAACTTGGAATTGTCCTGTATGATCAATTACATTTTCAAGATTTATTGTTAGTTGGGAGTTACTCTGCAGAAGGAGCTGAAGGCAGAGGAGCTTATGCTAACCTGACTTCAATCATCTTAAAAAGGGAGGGAACAAAATTAATTATCTTAAAGTCAGCAGTAAACTGGAATAATAGCTGCAGTACTTTTATTGGTGCTAAAGCCCTGACATCCTTCTGATTTTAATTTTTTTTTGCATACTTTGTTTCTGTAACTGATGCTTACAGCAGTCATTGTCTGGCTAGATCTGGTTTATCAGCGTGGGCAGCCGGGCTCCAGCAGGTACTAAATAATAACTGACTTGGTCATTTTCATTGGGCTGAACTAACAGCCCTGGAGGAAGACATTCTGCTTCACTGCAAGGCTGTTAATTGCTTGCTTTCTTAAGTTGTTCTGAATGCTACATATGAATTTCCAGCAAGCTTCTAAGGTATTGACATTTCTTTTCATCTATTGAGATAAACCAGCAATGTATGTTGTATATAAGTTGTATGAACCTGCTATGTTATGAAGTTAATATTCTAAACCATTTTGGAGCATATCTGACCCCCTTGGAACCAGAGTACTGTGAGGGGTTCAGAGGGCAAGGGGCACAGAGACAGGAGCTTTTCCCTTTTCAGGTTAAGGAGGGTCCTCACATCTCTGTACAGCTTGTGTCTAGGGAGAGAAGGAAGCATGCAAAGAAGGGATATTTAGAAATAAAGATTGTAGAGACGTAGAATCATAGAATGAATCGTAGAATGGCTTGGATTGGAAGTGATCTCAAGGATTGTGAAGTTCCAACCCTCTGCCCCAGGCAGGGTTGCCAGCCACTAGATTAAGCACCAGCTTGTCTGCCCAGGGCCTCATCCATCCTGGCCTTGAACCCTCCAGGGATGGGGCATCCACAGCCTCTCTGGGCAGCTGTGCCAGAACCTCACCACCCTCATAATATATGATTAACATATTAACATTACTTATGATAAGAGAACAGAAAAACTTCTGCTGCTCTTTTGTGCTGGTGCTGTGGTGTCTTTTGTTGTTGTTGTTGTTGTTTGTTTGTTTTGCTTTGTTTATTGTTTTGCTTTATTTTTTGGTGGGTTTTTTCACTGATCATGTAGAATGTATTTTCTAATCTGAAATTTATCAAGCAAATGAAATTCTGTAAGGTACATTTGAAAACCAGATCTGAAACTTTTTTTCCTGGCAATGTTATTAATGAACTTCAGTTGAGGAAGTCCATCTCTGAAGGTACTTGAGCTAGCATTCTTAATCTAGTAAAAAAAAAAAAAGTACTTTTATCTAAACTTCCAGGTGTTTTTTGACTCATTGGGCCTAAGTATGAATTTATTTGAATTGATATTAGGAAAGTTGATTCCTAAGTGAAGGGGACTATGTGAAAAACCCCATGTGCATTCACATTTCTCTTCTGAATTTCAGAGTAAATAAATGAGGTACAATTGGATTTTTAATAAAAGATCAGATTTGTTTTTCCTGAAACGCTGTTTGCATCATTCAGTGGCTGTAACTGTTTGGTTGTAGTACGTAATAGAGCAAATAACAGTTAGCAGGCTGTCATATGAAAATGCAGGACAAATCTGTGTGTGATGACATAGTGAATAACTAAGTTCCCTTTCAGGTTAAATATTTATAATGACAAGATGGGAATCTCCTTTACTTAATACAAAAGAGGTAGAAATGTGTCTACTATGAATAGCAGGATTAAGGAAAGTAAAAAATAAATATTGAGCACATAGAGAACAGAACAGCACGTAGAGCATCCTATTTGCTGCAGATAATTAAATCTTGCAAAGAAACTTGAGCAATTCATTAACTATAAAAACTATTTAGTGGAGAGGGAAAATGACTATGCTAAGATGAAGGACCAGAGTGGGAGATAACGTGACTTTTTGTCCTGTAACATTGGATGTAACTGTGCTATTAGTTTATTTTTGAAACAATTTGCATAACTGTTTTTCTTAAAGCGGCTTTGATATGTTAATGACAACTCTGAAGACAACCCTGTAGAAATCAAATAATGGAGCTGGATATGCTTGGACAGAGCCCTGGGATTGCCTTTAGAGAAAAAGCATGCAAAGCAATTTCACTTGAGCTAATAGGAATGTGTTTATAATGAGAAATAACTTGTGTTCCTCATATCTGATTTTCAGAATTGTTCAAACTTGTAATGTCTTAAGTAAAATTACTTATTCAATTACTTTTCTTGTCTCTAGGACAGGAAAGTAAAAACCACATAATAAGAAATAGCTACGTACCTGTACAGAAGTAATCAACAGTCTTTTCACTGTATGTGAGAACTCCCCGTATAGTAGTAAAGGTTTTAATGTGTGAGACAAGAGAGGGGTAGAGATGCTTACTTCAGGAGTGTAGAGTTATTTCTACAAAAATGTAAAGAGCCCTTCAGTTCAGCATTATATGAAGGCTATTTCGGGGTTGCAGGTCTTTAAATGTTTTTACTGGAGGGAAGAATTGGTAGTTGGTGGGAGGGAATAGCAATATTAGTATTATCAAAAGGTATATTTTGCAAAATCTGTGTTCTGGTCCATATTCTGCTTAACGCTAATCATCTTGCTCCTCGAGACTGCATTTCTGTACTAAGAATTTGTGTTTTTTTTCAGAAGTTAGAGAACTCTGGAGATAGTTGATGTCAATTCATTTCAGGTTGTGTGCATTTTTCTTTGAATATATTTCAGGTCATTTCCAATAATAATAATTTCAGAAAAAATAATTTATTTTTCAGATATACCTCAGAAAAGTCCAATTTTCTTTTTATTTTTAGTACACAGTACTTCTGCATATTAATATCCTAAGACTAAAATTCCACTAATAACAGATCAATATAATGGGAAGAAGATGTAAGGCTTATGGAATAGCTTTCTAATGGCACATACAAGTTCTAGATTTTCAAATCACTGCAGCTAAAAGAAGAAAGCACCACTTATGTACTATCTGAGCTGTTGAGAATAGGGCCACTTTATATTTGGAAGAGTTTGTAGGATGAATCTGAGAATCTTTCACAGATGATCTTTCTCATTTGTTAAAGTCTCAGTTTGTGACCATCAGATCGTTTCTGTCTTCAGGGACTTTTCCCAGCACATTGTTATTGGTTCACACATTCACGTGTTTATTGATGTTAATTGCCCCTTCTGAGAAGGAAGAATGCCATCGCAGTGAATGTAGGGTAATTTGTGCTTTCATGGTGACTTTTCTTTAGGATTTCTTTCTAATTGCATGTTTTTTGTTTTTGTTTTCAACTTAGCAGGATAAAGATTCCTCTTTTAAAATGCCAAGAATAAATGAATACAAAATAAAATGCATACTGGCAGGCAAGTACAGTTACAGGACAAAGGGAAAAAAGATTGATGGAAACAGGAAGGGGTAAAGAATTGATAGCAATCCAAAAGTGAGGGTTAGCAATGTGTAGAACTCTCCAGGAGTCACAGGGTTTAGGCAGAAGGGCATTTGCATTTTACAAAGAAACTGGTATCATTCTTGAATGAATGATTGATTTTGTTTTTCTTCAATTTTGGAGTTATATGGAGAAATGTTTAAAAGCATCTAGCAGCTGAGAAGCGCAGCAACTCTGTGCGATTGTGTGGTTTTGATTTTATTTTTCTTGCAGAGAATTTCAGTTTCCATTTAAGTAATGAGAATCTACTGATAGACATACCGTGGCAGAATTCAAGTGTGAGGGCAGCTGGTGGGAACTGTGGTCTGTGAATCTTCTGTTTAGTGGGAAAATACTGCACATTCTCAGCATTGTCTTATTTACTGATTCTTGTGAGGGAAGGCAGTTGAAGTCTGCAGCTGAGGATGCTGGAAAAAGATCTTCCTCCTTCCAACCGCTGTTGAATTCCTAATGCACTTTGCTGTAGGTCATACACCTCCCCATGCTGTTTCTGTTGCAGTGAATCTTTCATTATTATCTTTGAAGTGAAATAAATGCAACAGTAAGAAATGGGAGTACCAGTACCAGTCCACCCAGGGTGCAAGCAAGCGTAATTTTTGTATTTCTGCAATCCTGGGTTTTGATGAGAACACGAATTTGAGTTTGCCTTTTCCAAAGTTACTGTTTGCTCGCTTCTGAGAATGCAGTAAAGATCAGAAAAATCCTTCGTTTTAAGAATCTTCTGCAGAGCAAATTAGAGTACAAAAGGCTTCTCTTGCCCAGTTGTTTGATTTTCTTAGTATGACCAATTTTGTAGTTTATTTTTCTTTTGTCTGAAGAAAGCAATTATGTCACTATATTTATTAGCAGTTTGCCGGTTACACAAAGAGATTAATTAATCATTGGCAATCCTTTTTATTGTCATCTTCTAAACCAAAATTAAAAGTTAAATAACTCGTGAGAATGTGAGTATTAATACTTATTTTATCAAGTAATACTATTTATGCATCTGTTCCATTTAATGTTTATATTACTTTCTAATTTATGGCACGTGTATTATTTTCAGTAAAGCTGTTGGGTTGGTTCCTTGTTCTTGTCTCAAGAGCAGCACTGAGGAATGGCACTTCTGCTTTAGGAAGTATTTCTGAAACTGCTCTTAATAAATAACAAAATAAAAATTCTAAAGAACAACTCCTGTGACTTTAAAATGCTGACATAGCTGTTTATCTGCATATCAGACATGGTGGAAATGATGAGGCTTTCTTTAGATTGTCTGATAAATCAGCGAAGCATTGATTTGGAAGGTCCATTTGTCTCCTGAAGCTGAAAGATAATTCAATATCTATTGGAGGACACCTGCTGCCCTCTACCATGCCAGAATTTCTCTGTCTGCTGATATGCCTTGCTTATAAATGCATTCTCCAATCAGACCAACAAGTCCTAATCAAAATTTATTAAACTAAAGACTTGAGTCATATTGAGGTGGAAAAGAAGATAAGGAGACAAAACAAATAAACAACAAACAAGCTATTTGTTTTATACCACCTCATTCAACGGTTAAGTATATTCTAACATAACTTTAGATGAATAATACTTTTTTTCCTCGAATACTTGTAGGCTATTCATCAGAAAGAAAGTGAAAAAATAAGCTTGGAAAGCTGTTAATAGCTTTTGAAAACTAGTAACTAAGGAAGGATGGAAAGAATATTGGTTTTCTTCCAGTTTACTTTTTTAATGAGACCAAATAATACTCTTTTAGTGACATTGATGAAGTCACTTATGTCAATGAGAATTTAAAAATATATTGAGAACCAGAAACCTATTGAGCAGTTTGTCTAAAGTAATTATTTCACCTAATATTGACAAATGCCTCAATTCTTTTTGTCTGTCAAAGAAAAAAGGGTCATATCCCATTACAATTGGCTTTTAAGATAAAAAAGATGTTACAGAATTAGAGCTTAAGAGAGTACTATTCAGAGCAAACGTGTGAACGGCTAAAAAGGTGAGAACTAAAACGCTGGAATCCTCATACAGAGAGACTATGGTTTCATGCTTTGGAATTTTCCTGAGTTGTCAGTTAATCAACTATTAGTATCCACATCAGTTACTCCTGCTGTGGGTGGCTTTGGGAGAATAGAACCTTTTTTTTTTACAGAATACTTGATTTTTCTACTGGCTGTGGATTCATCCTGTGGTCAAATCTGCCATTTATTTCAACAAGAGCATAGATTGATTTCTGTTTGCATTTCTCTGTAGATGTATGTTGGACGTCCAAAATCAATGTTGAACAAATAAGTCTAATTTCCAGTAGCTAGACTTTTGGACTGTCTAATTCTCTTCCCTGCCAAGGGGGAAATCTACCCATTGTCACAATGACATGCTTATCATTTCCAGTTTCCAGCTTCAGTCTTACTGAGATATTAAGAAGTTATTTCCACTGTGTCATAAGATACAAGCCTATACCTCCCATTACAGCTCAGTGTGAGAATTCTGACATTTAGTTGTTTCTCCTTTTTTTTTTTTCTTCAAGCACAGCAGAATCATTTCTTCAGCGGTTTCAATTAATGAGCTGCACAGAACAGGAAGGTTCCTAAAAACACTTAGTAACTGACTTACAGAAAGTGCCACAGAACATTCATTTCTTTGTGTACGCATCTGCCCCTTCTCTTTCTGCAGTAGTGGTTGATTTGTCAAGAAATATGTCTGCTGAAGACAGAAGAAAAAATCCATCTTCCCAACAAAACTTTCTTGAAGATTCTAGGAAAACGATAAAATTTGCTGTGTTGTGCTTGTCTTTTGTGTCAAAGGAAAGAGGAAACTTCTTCTCAATTAGAATAGAATTTGTGCTACTGTGACATTTTCATGTGAATGAGTTTTCAGAACACAGTATGTGCATACTCTAAATCAGAAATACTGAGAGAACAGTCATTTGCTTTTAAATTTTAAATATGATTTGACTGACAAGGGTTGAAACAAATAGAAGATAGCATTGGATACAAATGGAATTACAGTAAAATCTAATTTGTCATAATAACTTCAATGAATCAGTACTAAAGAGTATATAAAGATGCATATACTGACATTTAGAAGAATCTTTTTTTGCTAAGTCAAACTGTTTGTCAAGAGCTATGTTTTGATCATGCTTTCGAAAATACTGCATTAATCAGTTTGTATAGTAAAGCAAATGTAGTACTTCCTCTGTAGGTCTCAAGTGTTAAGGTTTGCTATGTATTTGATATGCTATTCCCGTGATAACTGGTTAGTTCTGGAAAGGACACAAAAGCATCACCTCTGCCCACATAGGCTTGCATTCTGATGCCTTTTGGTGACAGCTGAATCAGTTCATTTGAAGGGCAAATGTCAGTCAAGCTTGTGTTGTTGAAAAGAAAAAAAGGAAAAATGCTGTGTATGATATTTGATAGTATTTGACAGGAGGTGAATAACCCCAACTGGTAATTCTGAGCTCACCTGATTAGAGCACACAGATGACAAATGTCAGCATAGCATCTTTTTCCTGACATCTGAAAATAGCTGCATTTATCTAAGTTTTGCATTCATCTAAGTTTTGCATTCTGCTTCTCATTGTAAACTTGAATAAATGTTTAAATTATGACATCTACAAAACTGATTATGCATTTTTCAAAATAGTAGTCCCTCTGCAACTTAATGAACATTTCCATTTTCCTTTAAAACAGATGAAAAAATTCTTTGTTTCTAATTTCTAGTGCATTTACATTTCTCTCTGAGAACCTTTGCAGTTTTACTTGCTCCAAAATAGCTCAATTTGAAGCTCCCAGCAAATACTTAGAGATTTGCTTGATATTCACTGATGTAAATGTCTAATCAAATATTATGTTGAATAACCAGCACAGGGGTCATAAATGTTAATTTTCCACTTTCAATATTCTGTTTGAGTGGTTTGAGGGTTTGAGTGAACAAAAACTCTTCCAGATTGCAAATTAGCACAAATTTTAGATCATCTTTTTAATGTTGGTGATCTGGTACCCAGCTACACTCCCAGTTGGTAATGCAGATAAGCTGTATCACTGAAAAGTGATTTGGTTTGGCTTTCTGTTGTTTTTTACTAGTCGGGAAAAGAAAGTATAGCAAAACTAAAACTATTTTCCCTTAGGAAGAACCATAGGAATAACTGGGGGGCAATCTCCATATTTTCTCTACACTATGACAAGAAAGGCAAAGGACTCCTTTATGCAAAACAATATGTGTTTCAGTTCATCTTGTGTTCCTGCTCTCACAGGGTGATATTTCTTTGGACTATAAAGCCTACTCCTTATTATTATTTTATTTTTAAACAGAGGAGAAAAAAAAATAAAAAAAGAAAAAAAAACAACCCAAACCGAGCAGAACTTCAAAAACAAATGCTGCCAAAAAAGCCCGATAGCAATGCCTTCTCTCCCCATATGATGTGACATCGTCAGAGAAAGGAGTTGAGGAGAATAAAATCTTGCTCCACAGTAAAGTTTATGCATGACGTTGAGTCAAGAGGGGATTTTTTTTATGCATCTTTAACACGTTCAGTAATGTCTGTACTTGATTTTTCACTTTCCTGATTCTTGTTGGTGTCTTTAGTTGCATCTGCCTTGCACCAGTGGAAGGCTGATAACCTTGATAACCAACCTGCAAACTCAAACTGAGAGGCTCACAATTTATGATCACCAGTAAGCAATGTTATTGGGTGATAAATCAATTAATTGTGCGCCAGTTTTGACTGTGTGATGGCAAATACATTGTCTTGTATGAACAGTTGCTTAAAGGACAAGCAGTGGCTGGGAGCTAGCAATTTTCTCATGCATATCATGTTCTATATTTTGGTGTTAACAGTGTAATTTGCACTATTTATATTTGCGTGCATTTTAAGACAGCCCATAGGATTCTTCAGAGCTGAAGAACAACTGGCCATAAAGGAGAACTTAGGAAAAAAATATGTAATCTACATTATACCTGACATAACCATTTGTGTAATGTTATTTTTAGTTATATGTGATATGGAGGGGATTCGCGTTTCTTTGAATTGAAGAGGAGCCCATGCGCAATGAACGGCTAAGGCAGTATTTTGGAACGTTATAATGCAGTGTCATGCTTGTTCATCTGCCCTGCTGTGTCCTGCTGATGTAGTATCACATTTTTATTTAGCCTGAGTTGCCATAGCAGCCACAGTACTCATGAGATCACATTTTAATTAGGAATTTCCTAGCAATCTTGATTCTAACATGTGTGCCTTATATACATAGTATGCTAATAAGCCTATTAAATGCAGAAGAGATTGATAAATGTGCTGTTTTCTAGGATTTCAGTTTGCTTGCAGGAAGGTACGTCTAGCCTCGGTGTGTTATGGAAACCTCTTTCAATCTTAAGTATTACCTGGAATGTAGCAGGAAGAGTAAAAAACAGTCTTTACCAGACAGTAGTGTAGAAAAAGAAGTATAAAGTGAGAAATATTGCTGTGTCTTCACACATGTTGGCGTCTGCACATAGTATGATGGTAACAGTATGTGCTACATTTGACTGCAGGACTTGCACCTCTTCCTAAGTGGGGAACAGATTTCATGGCTAGTGAATTTAGACGTGACTGCTGCATAAACAGAATCAGAAACCAGGAAGCATGCTACCTGGGACATTGTATGTGTTCCTCAGAATGAAATACTGAATGTTGTCACTCTGCTGGTTAGAAGGCTATCTAGTTAAAATGCAAAACAATTTATGGAAGAAAATAAGAATCAGTTTGGAATTGTCTGAATTCAGCTTCTTCCTGTGTCCCTTCTGGTAAGCCAAACACTTCACGTGTTAATCATGTATCTCTTCCAACTTCAGTGTCAGCATAACTATGAATGCTAAGCTGTCAGTGTACCTGTGGGTACCCAACATGTCTTGAAACTCCTAATTAAACTACATAAAGATCAAATTGTTTGTTTGTGAGGTATGACTTTTTTTCTTTTTCTTTCATTTTATCAAGGTTTTTACAAATCCTAAAATGAAACTAAACATTTAAACAAAACAATCTCAAAATATCAAAAATCAGTTCAACATTAATGTTTATTGTGAAGAATGGAGATCTAGATATTAAATGTTGAGACAACTTTCCAGTGTGCTTACTTGAACATTCACTTGAAAAAAATATTTTGGGGAGGAAGAAGCTTATATTGGAGGACTTGATCCACTGCTGCTACTCGTGCAGTCTCAGAAAGGAACAGAAATGACAGAATTCAATTTCCCAACGCAGCATAAACTGGAAAAGGTTAAAATGTCATTGCTAATTTGCTATTTAGAAACATTCTTATTTAGAAACTTCTACCTTGCTGATTACAACCTAGAATTCTGCTCTTTAACCCGCTCATGTTTTTATCCTCTTTGATCAAGATGTTTAACAACTCGGGGGTTTCTGAATTACTGTTTGTAATGATTTCTGGATGGGGCTTTGCATGAACATTTCAAGGATAATACCTTTTTTTCATGTAGTTCAGCAATAATTTCCTATCCTCAAGTAATTTTGATGAACACGTGTCTAACCTCTTTGTCTTTAAACCAGTATGAGGTACTGGTACAGTGCTTTCTTGGTAAAAATAGTGTTAAAGTGCAGCCAGATGTTCCAGCAGGACCGTTGTACCACAGCTGCTTTTAAGTGCTCACATAGGATTCATATTCAAAGAAGAAATCAAGAAATAAGATTTGTTTTTGGTTTGAAAGTGGGCAGAAATAGGAAATTAATGGCTGGATCGCCACCGGATGATTTAGTTAATCCTCTCTCTGTTGTACTGAATAGTGTTTTAATGATGGATACAAGTATTTCATACTGACCTGGTTATGACACTTCATTCTTCATACTGTGCAGTTCCAAAGTGTTATAATTCAATATGCTCTGCACAATCCATTAGCTACTTAATTAATTGCACTAATGACATTGTCCACTGTTTGACACTTAGTGATAGAAGATTAGGTTGAAGTAACGTTCAGCCTAAAACCAATTCATATAAAAATTCACTAATATTATCCCAAGATACCATCTGCAATACGAGCAGCTATGAATATCTATGGCAGACTATAATGAAAGCACTCCAGTGAAAACAGCAATTCTAACAAGTCTTATAGTTACATAGTTGTGTGCTTCCTGCCTATGCTATTTTATACCTTTTTTGCTGTGCCATTTCCACTTAAAAAAGAAAAAAAAAAAAAAAAAAAAGGAAGAGAACAACATAGAAACAAGAAAGACTTCTGAAACAGAGATTGATACGATTGCTTTCACCATATAAACTTCTTTTCTTCTGCTTGTGTGGAACACCACTTTATCAAAGTTCATTACTGCTGCACAGTGGCAGTTAAGACAACTCATTTTCACAACTAATTAAAGAGAAAAGAGTTAAATGTAGCTTTTCTTTGTATCCTACTTAGCATGGGGAAAAACAGGTAGAACTTTAAATTGAACTTCATGTTCTCTATTATTCTCTCCAGACGTGGTGTTTGAGTGATCTACTTCTTAAAAAACATTTGGGACATCACAGCAAAATAGTCAGATCCTAGAAACTCTTATTCTTTAATTTCAGGCTCTTTTCTTTAGATGTCAACATGAACCCTAAAACTGCGTTTTGATTACTGCAAAGGAGATGTAAAGCCCACAGAAAGCTTAAAGAACTCCTGTGGTGGAATAAAAGGTTAAATACAGGCTGTTCTTCTCCAGGAAATGAAAGAGATTGAGAGAAAAATATGTAAAGGTGCTAAATAGATATTAAGGATGTTTCATGTTTTGATGTTAAATGATAACAAAACCTAAACAAGAAATGTAGTATGGAGCTAGTGAATGGGTTACAGATGCATGTTAGTACAAGGAGCAGTAAACTTTTCCAGCTCATGCTAAGGAGAATTAATTAGGCTAAATCCTACACTTGTGACTGCAGAAATCAATGTGTATTGGCAATTTAAACTGATTCTGTGATTAGTAACTAAGAAAATAGATGGTTAGGAATTGCATCAAGAATGTAGGCACATATGAATATGAATGTCTACAAAAATAATTTCTAAATCATAAGGAGCTTTCATCAGCATCTAGAAATGTTTTTCTGATGCAGAAGAAAACAATTTTCTGTATGATGTTTTCTCTCTGACTCAAAACATTGGCTTTCATGTACAGAAAGGTTTTTTTTCATGTTTGTGCTATCTTTATGCCACTAGGATAAAAGTGATATTATCATTAGTTATCTTCAGTAAGTAACTAAACATTAGGGAAGCTGTTATTAGTGTCTTATTGTTGTGTGATTACCTGCTGTTAAAACAGATAATATTTTCCCTTTAAAGTAGCTGAGGGGAAACAAAAACCAAAAAAACCTTTGTGAGAGTCAATGCTGAGAGATTTCCAACATGTGCAATGCATGTGTGATAGTACAAATTTGAACTTTTTTTGTACTGTACAGTCTCTGCAAATGTGACTTACATGGAGTTGTGTAGACAATGATACAAGAATTTGATATTGAAGTAATTCCTTGTGTTTTGTAGAATTCAGGGTTTCAAGGTGTGTTCCTTGAAAATGGATTTTCAGTCTCGTGAATAAACACACTTTCTTTCTTTCTCTCTCTCTTTTTTATTTTCATGTCAGAGTGTTACTTCTTCATTTTTCTTCATGTTTAATTTTACTGCTGTAGTTTATGGCCATTACATACAGTGATGATCTGAATTATAAATTGTTGATTTATTGACATCCAAAGGTTTTCCATGTGTGTGAAACTTTTCCTGACAGAAAAGAATATAATGAAAAATTTTCCTTCTTTCCAATCAGAAAATTTTGGAAAAATGTAGGAACAGGTGTAACTAATTACAGCAATAATGATTTGTTTGAACATGGAATTTCTTATGGCTTAGTGTTGCAGAAATGGCTGTAGTTGATAACTGGGATTAAAGAAGCTTAATTTTATGTAATTTCTGCTGCTTGACACTTAGTAATTAACTTTTTTTTTTTTCAATATTCTATTTAGGAATAAAAGAGAAAGAGGTGGGATGTATATAGCAAGCCAGACTGGAAGTAGAGTAATAACAAAGTGTGAGTAGAAATCTATTCAAGTTTTTTGTTTGATTTTGCTTTATAATATTCATCTATGATAAGGACATGCAATATGTGTTTTTAAAAAATGGATTTTTAAAAAGCATGATATAGAATCATAGACTCATTTGAGTTGGAAGGGGCCTCGAAGATCATCTAGTCCAACTGCCCTGCAATGAATAGGAGAAAAAGATATTTCCATTACTATTTGAAAATCATATTTATTTTCATTTCCACAAATCTAATCTTCTTACATTCAGTGTTTTGTGTGTGAATAGCAGACTGGATTTCAGATCTGGAATGAATTCTTTGTGTATATTGAAGGTATCTGGAGATTAATTGCAAGAAGAATGGGACTGCAAATCCCTGAACTCCAACACCTTGAGTTCTATCTCCAATCTAAATCTGAATGCTGTACAAGTCATACATAAAGGATGGTTAAGGAAGTGAGGACCTTCCTATAGTAAGCCATAAAAAATGGTGAATGATGAGTGTTCATGTGTGGCTACAGGACTTTTCTCTGCTGTAAAGAAAAAAAGCTAATTTATAGGTAATGCATTTTGCTTGTTACTCTTTTATAATCTAATTTCAAATGTATGTCTGACTGTATTTTCCTGTCAGAGCCTGCAAAATATGAAAAAAAAACCCTAGATCTTTTTATGGTTTTACTAGAAACACAGCCATATAATTCAATGTTAGCATATTGTGGTCTCTCACTTTAAGGTACGGTACATTAATTTTCTATGATGCTGGCTTGCTGTGCAGATGGATTTCTCAGCCTACCAGCTATAGTAAACCAGGGACTTTCCACACTGATTAATTTTTTTCTCTACATTCGATGGCATAAATATATTGGGAACATAGTTATCAAAGCTCGATACTCCATTAAATGTTTGAAATTTTACAGTAGTATGTATTCAATCTTGTTACCGTAGTAATAATGGCCTGTTAAAACAAAAACAAAACTTAATATAGTTTTACTATTGAGCTTTGTATTATATTTTATTTTACTTTTCCCTTGAATCATTTAAATTTAACAGTGATCAAAGCTCTCTGTCCCACAATGAGGATACATTTTAAAATATCTGTGCAGTACTTTTTTGCATCTACTGAGTGTGCCCTGATGATAAAGAACACAGGTTTCAAATTCTGTTCGTTGGTTTTATTTTCTACTTGTTGGGTCAGTGATTCTAGAATGAAATAGGAGGTTTCTGTTTTGTATTTCCTATTGCTTTTCTTAAGCAAATATTGCTGGGACATACCTTCTGTGTGTTCATGTTACCAGACTGTTCCCTGGGCATCTCATGATTTTGCTTAAGTGCCAATATTAGTTAAGATAGTCTTTTCCTGGGTTCTTTACAGCATAAAGAAGAATTTCTACCCCTAAGAGTTTGCTGTAAAAGGTGAGAGGCAACAGAGTAGGAAGATTAAGGAACTGTAGATGGATATTAGTATGCTGATAGAATAAGCATTCTATACAGGGCATTTTCAATATTGTCCTTACATCTGCACTTCCTTTTTGGATCACTTCTAGCGATGTCAGTGAAGGAAAATCTTCCAAACCACTTTTCGTATTTTTTGTGAGAAATTACTTAAAAGAATACATGATATGCACTGACTTTGCCTTCAAGAGAATTCTAGAATCCAAACTGAACTTTTCAGATCTTAATAAATGGAATATGTATGGCAGGAGGAGTGGCTGAAGGCAAAGATAGAGATGTGGAAGGAAGCAAAGAAATGAGTGACATGATCCAGTCACTTTACAGCATAATTCTCTAGAATTTGCTGTCATAGACTGTAAAAAGGAGCTGAAATATTACATGTATCTACTGAGAATAAAGGATATTATAAGAATAAAATATGGGATCATATTGTGAGCAAATATTTCAAGTGCAAGGGATTGAATGAATTAGAATAAGAGTGATATCTACAGCATGACTTTACCTGATTTGGATAAAGTACCCAGCATAAATCCTGCCAAGGTGGAGAGAATGGAGAAAGACGAGCCTTTTAGATAGCTACAAAATACTCACTGTAAGAGAATATCCATTATATTTCTAATTTGTTATGTTGCAGAGGTTTTTCTCATTTCACTACAATTCATATTCAAAGGACAAAATGTATATGGTGAGTAAAAGATTGTGTAGGCAACAAGGTGGTCTATTCTTGGTGTAGATTAATGTACATTAATGAATTTACATGTACACGTGCGATGCCTTATGATTCTTCTGAAAGGGTAGCATTATGCAGCAGCAAAGACTTTCTGTACTCTTCTGTTCATTAATTCTAATTTACTGCACTTAGTTTGTGACTGCATTGTTTCCCTTGTAGTACTTTACAGAGGATATTGGAAGCCAAATTGAAATATCATAGTTGGATAAGATGCATTTTCACACTGTAAAGTTACAGAGGTGATAGATAAGTTTTAAGTTGAAATTACTTACAATAAATGATGGCTTGTTTGTTATTTCTTGTCAGATAGATAGTTTAACATATAATTTATGACACTTTTTCAAGTTAGTTTTACTGCACTATCTTGATTTTTTCAACTGCAATATTGAATCTTGTCTGAATTCTGCTTCTGTGTTCACAGTTTCCCTTCTAAAACTGTTGAAGTAACATATACTTTAAAAACCCACATTTTTCACCAATTTTTGTCTCTTGTGGTATGATGGAATAATTCTGGTACTCCCACTTCCAGCCACTCCATTGTTCCAAAGGGACAATTCCTAAAGAGAATAGATGATCAACAGTTAAAATGCAAACCATCTCTCATCTGGCAATAAATGTTGCAAATGATCGATTACTTGTCTGTGCGATTGTCTTGATGACGACTTAGTTACATCACAACCAACATCTGCAATAGTACCCAAGCTAAGCAAGCTACCCCCTAGATCAACATGATCCATCATCTGATTGGAATGATCTTTACTATTGTAAAGCGCTGAGTTTGATGGGCCCAAACTTCATTATTCCTAATCATTTGGCTGTAATGTAACTTGTACATTTACCAGTTGTGTTTATTTAGAAAAAAACAAAGTGCCAACTCCTCCAAGCTTTGTTACGCTTGCATCAAAAGGATTCTCTTGTGCCTGAGAATGCAATGCTGTTCACTTTCTAGAAGCAGAAGATACAGAGATCAAACCCATATAGAACATGAGAACTGACTTTTTTCTCTGCTTTCTTTCTCTACTGATTAGCAAGTTTGTCAGAACTTTGTTGCATCAGTTTGGCAGATTGAGCAGTTGTGCTGGGTTGTGATGCAACACAGAGGCTAAAATAAGAAAACCGTTAATGCAAGCCATGGTGTGGTGGGATTCAAGAATAAAAGTTACTTCAGTTTTCTAATCACTAGGAGGGTACTTGCAAAAGGTCTGCTTCCTGTGGCAAGCAGTAACTCCAAGGACTGTAAATAACAACAGTGTGTTTGATCTGACTGAGAATTGAATTTTTGCCTTCCTAATGCAGCATGCAAAGCATATTAATATGCTAAAGATGGTGATTGCGATTCCCTTAGCATGTATATTTGCAGCTGCTGCTTAACATAGTGCAACAGCATGCTATGCCAGGATGACTGGTTGGAGAATGCTTGCCTGGCGAGATACCTTGCCTGTGATATGTCTTAATTAGCAGTTTTGTCCCCAAAGTGAAAAGAAAATTTACTTTGAGGAGCTAAAAATAAAATGGACATCTTTTCCATTCTTCCATAATCATTATGCTTTGCATTCACGAATCCTTCTTTGAAAGGCCTCAATAATTCTTTTTGTGTTTCAGACCTATCAAATTCAGAATCTGATTTATGTAATCTCCTAAAGTTCTTTCTGGTTGTTTTAAAATCCTCATCCTCTCCCAGTTGACCTGATTAAAATATGTAATAACTCACATTTTGTGGTTAACCAGGATGGAATTATAATAATGTCAGAGTCTATTAAAGTAAAAGGCTATGCTTTTTGTTACTTAAAGGTCACTGAAGTTTTCCCAGTGACATCTGTGTTACTGTAATGTGTTTTCAATCTTTAGATTTTCATGTGATCAGATACTAGCACATTATGTATTGAAATTTATTACGAATATTGAGGAAAGAGTATTAGAAAATAATTCAGGTTTAACATCTTTATAATACACTAACTCACTATCATAGCTTTCTGCATCTTGGCTGCTTTTTCCCCTCAGCTGTAATTATACCATTCCTCATTTCAGCCAAAATGGTAGTAACCTTAGGCAATTATGCTAAAATAACTTGTCAGATTCTCATTATTTTATTTTTAATGTCTTAGCAAATTAAATACTTGAAAAAGGCATCAGTCGAAAGAGCTGAAGCTCTCTGTTTATTTGTAGGATATTTTCAGAAGAAACAGCAGCTAAGCAGAGCCCCCGTGCAGCCCAGAAGCTCAGCATGGGCCTGTCTAAGCCTATATGCTGTAATGGGGGTGCCATGCAGCCTCTTCAGGACCTACCCATGGCTGCCTTCCTAATGGGAGTTCAACTTCTTTGTGAGGGAAGGAAGAGGGAAGAGACGGAAAGCTGCTAGGGGTGAAGGTGTGGTAGCTGATAGCCTGCTCTGAAAGGTCTAATATGAACAGTAGCTTCTTCTGAGCCCGTGCTCCACCCTACCATACACTGCCAGAACAGGCGAAATGCTGGAAGCTTCAGGGTAACTCTCCCAGTTCAACTCAAGGCACCATCTCCAGGACCTTTGCAACAGAGAATCCTGTGTCTGTCCAGACAGCAACTGACCATCCAGTTTAACATTTTGATTCCCCAAGTGAGTGTTACCCTGTGTCAAGGGCTTGTTAATTTATTTAACAAACAATCTCTCCATGGACATTTATTCAGTAATATGATATATGTACTTACAAAGACACCAACCCACTATGAAACTGCAATTCTACTTAAGACACATCGGTGGGAAAAAGCCCAGGGCATCCATCTGCAGGTATGCAGTACTCTGGAGAAGCTGGCTAATATATTAGTCTTTATTTCCAAACTGAAGGAAAATAGGACCAGACATGTTTTATTCAATGAGAAGTTCTTGTGAAGTGTGCTGCATCTCCTCCCCACTGCTGGGTGTGACTGGAAAATTTGTTTCGTGACAAAGAGCAAAGGATGCCTTTCACTGAAGTATACTTTGCAGCCTTAAAAGCATAGATGATAATCTTACCAATTCTAAGAGAATAAATATTCTGATGTTTGAAATTCTCTTTATATAGTAAGAAGCAGTTGATCTGCGGCTTTAAACAAAAGGTATGTTCCATCCCACACTGTCTCTTGACAGATAACCGACCATTATTCCTCCTTGTTCTCTTTCATTGTTATTAACATCTTGGACATGCTTCTTGTAAGATCTCTCTATAAATAATTCTAGGCTCAGAAGTTTGTTTCTTTTATAAATTAAGCTATCCAAAAGTGATAGCTCATTTCTCCATAACTAGGATCTGTCCCTTTCTAGGGGCAATTTATCTTTGCAGCTGCTAACCTTTAGGCATTATTTCTTTCTGAAAGTTATATTAATCATTTTCGTCGATTTCCCTTTCAGTCTTTTTCTCCCAATCTTCTGTATTTAGAACACCTACCAAGCTTTCCAAATATTTATTTTAAAGGAAGAAGGGTTATCTTTCAAATCGTCTTCTATTAAAACTTGATTGTGTAAACATCAGTTGGCAATGATCGCACACTGAAAACTCCAATTTGACTTTGCTTGTAGAGAAGAGGTGGGTTGTTTTATGAATTCAAACTATATGAAAAAATATAAATGCACAAAATTATTATGAACTGTACTCTGGGAGAAACAGGTGCAATAAATGAAAGTGAATGTGAAGCAAGATGGCAAAAAGTAGACCTATTTCTTCTGAGTTTTGCTGTGGCTAGAAAGAAGTTAGCTTGTCAAGTATGTCTTTCCAGGCCTCCATTATGCCAACTGCTAAGCCTCAATGCCCAGTAGTGAGTAGGATAAAAGAAACTTACATTCCAGAAACATCTGTTCTTATCTACTGTTCAAAGTGTAACTGTGGTTCCTTAGTTAACTGTGAGTTGAAGGGACTTTATGAAGACAGATCAATGTATCTGCCACCTTCTACCTTGCCAAAGTTACACAGACAACAAACAGAGATGAGAAACTTGTGATAAGGATGTGATTATACAGACTGCAAAGCTGACTGTCTGGGTGAGAAGGCATAGCAGACTGACATACTCATTTAAGATAGATATTTAGGACACATTTTGTACCCCACAGTTAAGATGAGCCTTGGAGTATTTAATGCTGTCCTTGTGACTATAACTCGCATCAATGGAACATTTGCAGTTTGTCAGCCTGATGGAAGTCCTTTGGTCCAATAATTTTAAACATTATTGAGCTAGGTGATGATGGCTGTGGCATTTTTTTATTTTTTTTTTAGTATTGATTAAGAAATTTAATCAAATGGATTTTTTATGTCTTCAAGCAGTCTGAATGACTCACATACAGCACATTTAGCAGACTGTCTCAACAAGTGGGATCTCTGTTGTGTTAGAGCTGGAAAAGGGTCTTTTTTGTTTTCAGTTCTATGTGCATTGCTATAAAAAAAAAAAGAGCTCATGGAAATTCACACAAGTGAGAATATTGTTTCATTCAATTTTATTCACCTGATATTGATGATTGATGAAAGGCAGAGAACAGGGAAGAAGGTAAAAATTGAGTTCTGAGATTTTAAGATGACTTGAACTTTATGCTCCCACTCCATTCCATCAAAACCTAACCTAACCAGAAATTTATCAGTAACGGCTGAGTCTATCCAACATAAGAAGTTTTACAACCTTTATCGGCTATATATTCCATGATTTATCCTTTGTACTTTAAGAAGGCTTTTCCTAATGTCTGTCTTGTGCCTTTCTTGATGCAATTTAAACCTCATTGCTTATTTTTTCTAATCAGTGGTAGAGAACACATTAGCCCGTTCTACTTTGGTGTCGGAGTATTTGTTATTCTGTGTCCCTTCATTCTTCTCTGAACTTAAAGGATGATGCCTAGTCATACTTCCGTGCCTTCTCACTCTATTATAGAAAAGCTGTTCTGTGATTACACAAGCTATTTCTTCTATGCATCCCAGAATCACAGTGATTTGTATACTTCATCAGTATCGTCAGTTGATTGATTTTAGGTTTATTGTACAGTCCTCATTAATTACATTGTCTTATTTATTTTTCTTTTTTTTTTCTTTTTTGCTTGTGAAGACTTTGTAGCTGTGTGACAGATAATTTCTTAACTGTTTTATTTATGGCGAGAACTGTTGATTTTAGTCACTTCTGTGTATTCTGGCATTTTAATCTAATGCTAGAAACTGCTCTCCTAAAATGACATCTTACAACTCATAGTCTGGGATTTGATATTTTAATTATGTCATGGCTAAAACTGCATAATACTGACGAGCTCCTTCAGGCAGGAGATGTTCAATATGTGAATGCTGCAGATTAAATTGACCTTGAATTTTTCATTTATTTGTTTTGAGTTCTAGTCCTGTCATGAGATTTTTCCAGTGTCCAATTTTCTTACCCTTTTCCAAAATTTTTTTTCTTTACAAATATTTTCTGTGAACTTGTTAATTCATGGGTAATTTGTTCATGGAGAACAAACCTCTCATATGTTTCCTAAAACCACTAGATATTAAAACTAACAGTGTTTCACTTCCTGTTATTAAAGCATTAAAATTAGTTCCATTTTGCAATAAGAATATGAGCTTTTCTCTAGGAGTCCCAGTGCAGGTAAGGAGGCATCCCTTTTTGCCAATTGGCTGATGACAGAATAGACTGTAGATCAGCATCTGAGAACAGCTCTTCATTTTTCTTTTGTCAAGCTAATTGAGTGGTTTTCTAGCTCCCCAGAAAGTGAAATGTAGAAAATGCCACTGCTTTGAAATGAATCCACTTTGAATTAGTATTATATTGCAGCATCTGTTTAACTAGACAGAATGTTATTTGTGTACTGGTTTTAGAGAAAATGAAAGCACTGTTTTTGTCTGGTTATGTTTTCCCCCATCCCTGACAGAATAGTAATTTCAGAAGAGATATTGGCATCCTTTAGCCAGTTTGTAGATCCAGACATTACCTCCTGTCTTCAATCTTTGCATGGTTAATGGCAAAGAAGTGTTTTTAATTCTTGTGTAAGTTTAAGATATTTAGTTATCTGCCTCTTAGATATATATGTATTTTGACACTTTAATTACTTGTTAACTCTAGAATTGCAAGTTTTCTGTATAGAGATCTGAAACTAGATATGCTTATACTGAAACTATGTTAGCTGGTATATTTTAGTAGTACATATATTCTGAATTTATGTTTTATACATTACATATATCATTGTACTTATGATGTAAAACACACGGATGTGTTTCTGGGGTTTCGTGTACTGTAAATGAATGTAAAACAAGCTCCTTGCACAAAAGTGATACAAAGTAATCAGCACCAAGAGGGCTAAGAAGCTAAACGGTACTTGGGAGACTGTAATTAATATTAATTATTTGCTTGCTAGAACAAGTGATTAAGCAACTCCACCTCTTTTTGTGCTTGATATGCAAATCCAGCTGAATGGCAACACTGTATGATAAACACACAGTTATAAAATCCACTGGTTGAATTTTAAACATCCTGTGTAGCCGGAGAGGCAGGACTTGACAGAGTGTGCAAGTTAAAGGATTTCAGGAGTTTTTTTTAAAACCTGCCGGTTGTCTGTTTCCAGTGATAGTAGGAAAGGAGATTTTTTTTGTTTTGGCTTTTTTTTTTTTTTTGATGTTGCTTTGTTTGTTTGTGAACTACTCAGAAAAGTGGAAAACAGTCCTCTCCTATTCTCTTAGCCAACATGTTTTCCCCTCAAACTTGGGCAACTGTCTTACAAAGCTCCTAGCAAATACAACTGGACTTTTAACTACTGGAACTATATGTCACTTTCTGTGAAGGTTAAATTACTAATCCTTCCTAAAATATCATTCCTTGATTTTTGCTACTAGAACTAATTCCCTCAAGTGACTGTAGTTCAGTTACTTTTCTCCTCTCTACCTTCTCTGCAACGTTATAACAGACACCAAAGGCACAAGAAAAAGATTTTTGCTTTGCTTTTTTTTCTTTTCTTTTTAAGTAGTTCCTTTGAATCTTTCTGAATATTTTCTATTTTAAAAAATATTTTTCTTATTTGAGAGATCTCATGGATGAAAGGCTTGATGCAAGTCAGAAGTGTGCTCTTGGAGCCCAGATGGCCAACTGCATCCTAGGCTGCATCAACAGGGTGGTGGCAGTAGGGTGAGGAATGGGATTGTCCTCCTCTGCTCTCCCCTCTTGAGGCCCTAACTGGAGTACTGTGTCCAGGCCTGGTACCCTCAGCACAAGACAGATATGGAACTGTTGATCTTTAAGGTCCCTTCCAACCCAAGCTGTTCCGTGGTTCTATGATTTGCAGTCAAACATTGATATATTCAGGCATCTTTGTGCTTGTCACAAGGAGGAAGACTGCTGAAATCTGCCTCAAACTGGCTCATTAAGGAATCCACCGTAAATCACCTTATATATTGCATTGTACAACCATACAAGGTATTCCAGGCAAAGTCTGATCATAAATTTCTGTTTCTGGGTTATAGACTTGTTTTTTAAAACATATGTTTTTTAAACACGTATGCATTGGGAGTATATGAAAATGAACAACAGTTTGTATATCAACTTAAAGGCACATGAAATATTTCTTGTATGGTGTTTGGACACCTTAGTTGGCCCTGTGCCAAGAGTTCTTGTTTTATTTTGTTTTGAGGGTGGTGGGGAGAGCTATGGAGGGATATGACTATGCTGGAGGAATAACTAATTTTCCTGCTGCAGTACAAAATAAAACAAATAAAAATGAAACAAAAAGCAAAGAATAAGCAGAGGGATTCTGGCTGTTGTGATTAAAGCTAGAGCTGTGGTGCCAGCTCTGTCCTTTGAACAACATTTGCAGCCCAACCTATAGGGAAAGAAAAAATTGATTTTTAGCAGTGAAGCCTCAAGTTGTCCTAGCGATACAGTGACCCTTTCCATTTTGAAATAGGAAAAAAAAGCTTATAAAATAATAACCTGGCAATCACTGATGAGTTGTTTTTATTTCATTCTTACCAGCTGTGTATCATAGGGCTGATCAGCATGCGCTTCCATGTAGTTTCTAGAGGGTAGAAGTACACATCTGTATACTTCTCTCCCTTCACCGTTTAAATATTTCCAGTTTATTATTCTACATACAGATTTCAAAAATAGGTGCAAGCCTCTGCTTAGCTGCCTGTGAAAGCACTGTGTTGAATTTGTTTGCCTTCATAATCAGTCTTTATTTAAACTTCTCATCTTGGCTGAAAGTGTTGGAACAGCTGTGCCACATGCTGTTATTCCTAGAAAGAGATGTCCGGACTGTCTGAAGTGAAATGGGAAGATTCTCTATCATTTTTTCTAGTCATAGCAATAAAAATGAATAGTAGTAGCTTTTTTGCTTAACATGATATGTTTTTAGCTACATTTAAGTAGCTCGCTCTGTTTGTAATGTCAGGGTCCATTGTGGTTCCCAAACAGAGTAGGTGGTTTTTCAAAGGCAGTTACAAGTTTCATCCTATGATGAAAAGATAGTTGATAGCAAATGCGGGGACTGAATCCTTGCTCTGATTACTTGGGTTCTGGAGGGGTATTGTATTCAAATAGGTTGCTGGCTTAAATTTAGTGATCTGTTGATAGATATGGAACACCTTATGAATTTAAACTTTTAAGGTAGGAAGAATGCATTATACCACCTAATTGGAACAGTGTGTGTTCCTTTTTTTTTTTCCTTATATGAATCTACCTGGTATACATAGCTTGCATCAACAGATGAAAATCAGCGATAGTTGAATTCTAATTAAGAATCTGACTGCCTCACCAGGGAATAGAAAGAGCGTTCAAGTTCTGCAGACATTTTATAATTTCAATAATTTCAATTTTCGTATTTCCTTCATATAATCTCAGTTCCCTAATTTGTTCCTTCTTTGCTTATTCTATTTGTGTCAGTCTTCCTCCTTTTATTTGTTTTTAATTGTGGCTATTGAAAGTATTGAAACTAGTTTTGTCATCTTATTCTTGGCTTTGAACATGAGCATTGGAGATATTTATTGCTGGTGGAAGTATTAAGAACTTCGGAGAGACAAAAGAATGATCTATTTTCCATTGCAGTACAGGATCTGAAAGGATAGAAAGATCCCAGTCTTTCTACTCTGAAAGCATTTAATCAGTTGTTATGAGCTTTTATGAACTTTGGTTAAAGAACATAACTTATACGTTGAATATAGTTTAACTTCAGGAATGGAAGGAGTGGAAGAAAAAATACTGGACTCAGTTTTTGTATTCTTTTAGTTTTTTTGTTTGTTTGTTTTGTTGCTATACATTTATTTGTAACTGCTACAATTAGGGACATAACTATGGGTGGATAGGCCTCCTTAAAAATATATATATATTTTTTAATATCCTTATTGTTGGCCTATAAAAGAAGGAATTACAAGAATAAAGACATCTACATTTTATGGCACACCTCCGCTTGTAGGAAGAGGTTGTAGGAAGAGGTTCCTCTGCTTGTAGGAATCCCATATTTTATTATTCCATAGACTTTGAATGTGACAAACAAATGCCAAATAGTATTGTTACTTCTTTTAAGGAGAGGCTGATTGAATTAATAACCTCATATGAAGTGGCTTTTTGCATGCTCGCATGTTTCTCTGCAACTGGAAAGCAAAAGCTGAGATAAGAACAGCCTGGAAGGTAATACACTATTTACAGAGTATTTCCGATATTTCTTTCTATTTCTGTATCTTTTGAATATTTTTATCTACATTTATGTAAATTCAGTTCATCTATAAAATAAGTACTTAGATTTCAGTTGTCACAAATATTGTATGTCTGGTTAATCATAGGTCCTTTTGCTCTGAAACTTTCTTGGGAATGAAGTTAAGTCTAGTTTTATAGCTTGTCAGTAAATTTTTAGAGAACACTTAAAATTTAAGAGGATTCCTTTTAAAGAATATCAGTCTTTTCAATACTGTTATCAATTCTACTTGACAACTGCTGGAGCAGTATGAGCAGATAATTCTGGCTCAAGACAGTTCTTTATTGGGGATATTTTTATTTTATAATTTTTATATTTTATTTTTATTTTTATCTTTATTTTTATTTGTTCAATATACTTACTGCTTTTGGACAAAAATAACATGAATAGAGTTTAATTTATCTATCCAGACTAAGACAGACTGGATTTGATATGTTCACTTATTTTATTATTTATAATGCTTTCTTTTGTTTTTTGCCAAGGCCTGAGATTAACTGACCATCTGTCTATTTTACTACAAAGCAGTATCTGCTTCTCATTATTGGCAGTTAATTTTGTGGCAGAAATTCAGAGAATATGTTCTCTTGTTCCAGTATATTCAGTGACATTCACAGAAATGCAGTGAATCCAATCAGAGTATTAAAGGATACTTAGCAGAAGAAAAGTGTCATGAAAAATATTCATATTTGCCACTATTTAAAAATTGTCAGTAATGTCCTTCTATGTCATACGCCTTAGACAGATTTATTCTGAGTAGCTCAAAATATATTAGATATTTCCAGCAGAAAGATGTAGAATCATTGGGCACAAGACTAGAGTATATGGCTGTGAGTCATCTTGTGTTTGTGCAGTACACTAATAGTATGAAAAGACTCTACTCCCATGTGTTAAGCACTGTAGACTCACATCCATTTTATATTAAGTCATAAATATGCCATGAAATGTCAGAAATGTGTGCTCAGAAGCAAAAGGATAACTGGAGATAATCAACTGTTCTCTACTTAATTTCACCAAACTGACAAGTTATTTAAATTCTTCTTTTTCTCAGCAAGGTTTTGGAATTATGTATCAGTGGAAAAACACATCCATTCTAACAGAACACCCCGTTTGAATTTTTCTACTATTGTACTTTGTGACATTTTTTAGATCTTCCTTCTGGTGTTTCTTGTTTCAGGTTTGTTGGCATATTTAGCTGTGCTGCATCTGTCCTTTTCAGGGCAATTTTTGTACAAATTCTTATTGTATTGAAATTATGATTTTATGTTTAGTAACGTTCTTCACGAAGCTACTACCAATAGTTGGTCCTTGATTCTTCTTTTGCCCTTTATATATTGGCACTCTCACTTCCTGGTCATCAGTTTGGAGTTTCAAATGAACTCAGAGTTGGTGTATAACAACTCTTTGTCTTACCTGACACATATTTCTGTGATGTGCAGTTCTCCTTCAAGGAGGAAGGGTAAGGGTTGTCTCACCTGTTACTTTGTGTTAAGATCACCACTTAACCAGATGCCAATCTATAGTAATTGGTGGCGCTTATTTTTATTAAGCAGTATCTTCAGAGCATCTGAAAATACGTTGTGCTGCAGATGATGGTGTACTCTTAAGAATACCTGAGCTAGCTTTAAATGTATTAACACGAGACTAGAAGAATGAATGTAGTTCCATTTAACATAATTTTCTCTGGAGAAGACACTTATTTTCTGAACAAGATGATATAATTTCTGCTGTTAGTTGAGTTGTTCATTCTGCTAATATACAGGGATATTCTTTCAAGTTGTTTGTATTTGTTGTGTGGTAGCATGCTTCTCTAGGGTGTAAAACAGTTAGCACTAATACCCAAAGCTGTCATGGTTAGAGTACTTTCTGCAAACTCATAGTAGACCATACAGAGCTTGGATGGATGCTTTGAATTTACAGAGCAGCAGATGGATCATAATATAGCAGGTCTGGAGAAAAGATTTCTCTTTGAGACATCAGGGTAAGTACTGTGCATTGGTAGAGAGTCATTATGTGATATATTTGTGCTTTCCTTATTTTCATATTAGGACTTTATTGTTTTCCTGTGGGTAAATGGGAAACAAACACTTAGAGTACCTTTTTCTACACAGTTCAAACAATTCCCTGAGCCTTTCTAAACATAGTGCAGAAAAATGCCATATGAGATATGCAAAACCATTCTTAAGTAGCTGCGTTACATTTTGGATGTATCTCTACGTATGCAGTACAGATGTAAGGGCTTTGCTCAAGGTTTTCTACTGTGTTTCTCTGTTGTACTGCATGCACAGACCAGTTTCTTGATTGAGGATTATTCTTTTGTATTGTACACAAAAGCTCATTTTATACAGCTGATTGACATCAAAAAAGATAGGTTGCTGAATTAAGGTTGAGTCCTAGCTTGATAATTTAATTAAGAGTACAAATAAGAAATCAAAGCATATAATCAGAAAAGCAAATATAGTCTAGAAATTAAATAAAAAGATTTGTAAGCCCCTGATAGAAAAACAGCTGCTCTGTTTCCATTTAGAAAGCTGCTTTAAATGCAAGATAAGATAATTTTATTATCAGGAAATATTACCATAGACAATAAATGATATTTTAATATATATCCTAGTTCAGATCTTCTTTTCCTTAGCTGCTGTCTTGCCTCACTGAAAGAGAATAATGTTGTATGTCTAGAGAACAATAATTATCTTGTTTCATATCCTTTTCCAGTTAAAACATTATAGAATTACGTTGCACGACAGAGGGAGAAAGAGAGAGATAATGTGAAGGAAGGGATGTTGGAAAGTCACAAATTATTGAATATTTTTATTGTTGTTGTTGCTTAGTTTTTAATTTAAATCTACAGTATCAAGAGTATGCTGATTGATAGATATTTAAATCTGGTTGCAGGAGATACTTATTTTCAAAGTGTGTAAATAAATAAATAAATCTGTAATCAAAATAAAGTCTTTAGTGATAATGATAATAAAAAGGGAGCTAGGTGTGCAGGACAGTAATCTTATGTAACTTCTAGTTCTGTTCCAGCAGAAGGATCGACTCCTCTCTGCTTGCTGAAGTAAACATTTGTATTTCTAATATCCCAGCTGACATCCTTAAATTGATACATATTACTTTGTACAAAAGGATATTTCTACAAGAAAGTTGTACCCAAATGTAAATGCTGAAAAGTAGAGTTAAGAGAAAATGTATCTTGAAAGCATGTTGCGTGATAGGCGGTTTACTGATTATCTTTTTGAAGACTGACTTTTAATTTGAATTCAAATTATTTTGATTTGAGTGGATATTTGCAATGCTTAAATTTTAGAGTTAAACTTCTGTATATTCATGACAGTATATGGTCATATTTCCCCTCTCCCTCTACTATCAAGTTGATCTTTCCAGAGGTACTGCAAAATAAGTAGGGGATTTTTTCCTTTTTCACTGCCTTTATAACAAAGCTTTTCAGGTGGCCTTAGACTCTAAGCTTCCAGCATTTCACATATGCCACGCATTGTGAACAGTGCAATTGGAAGATAATTGAGTTTCGTAAATTTACTCCAGCTAACAGTGAAACCATGTTTACTGCATTTTAAATTCAATATGAATGCATTAAAATATAAAACTGCATTTTAACTCTTAGTAGTTCTGTTATGCATGTTGTAGGCTTTCTTAATTAAGACACATCCAATTATATGTACTTAAAGATAAAAATCACCCTCAGAGGCACTGGGTGTGAAAACAGATTGAAAACTAATTAAATGCAGGTCTCCAGAGATCTAAATTGCTTTCCTCTCCCCCTTAAATTAGATATATGTCTAAATAAGAAGGAGATGTGAAGGTTAGTGATAACCTGAGGGTGGTTGTTTTTATTTACACTCAAATTGCCCAGCATTCCCTAGCCTGTTTCATCATATGAAATGTTAACTTCTTTTTGGTCTTTTAGAGACTGAAATATGGCTACATGTACTCCCTACACTTTTATTCTTGTTAGTGTTAAATGACATACATTCCTAACAGCTATTATGACTTCCTGTGCTCTCAACATTTCATTGTTACTAAAGTTAAATAACATTCACTTCTAACGACCCTTTCCTAAATAAGGTGTGAATGCTATAATTGAGATTTTTGAAAGAAATTGTAAGCTAAATCATGATATAGCCACTGTAACACCATCAATGAGCAAAAGGAAAACATCAGAACTGTCAGAAAAAGTAATTTCATGTTCCCAGATGCAGTTATGGATATCTGCGTGGGAGTGAGTAGAATCTGAATTGATTGAATGACTTTGCAGAGCAACCTTCATTACTGTTGCAACTAGTTTAAAATTAAATTGGACTAAAATTAAATTTATAATATGTAATGGGCCAGGTCATGTGAGAGTTTAAGTCAGCAGGAACTGGGCATTCAGTATTACCCAGAGCCTTAACTCAGTCTATGTAACTATTTAAGTGGAAGATTGCATTCATTGACTAAGGATCACCATTGTTGTTTATACCTCGAGGATAGGAATCTATATAGTCAGAATTTAAAAGACTGAAATATTTTCAAGTGATGTTAAAAAGTTAATCTCTTGCAATGAAGCATGGTGAATGACATCAAAGGAGGACCTTGTTCAGCTGAAAGTGGCAAAACCTAGTACTTTTAAGATACATGCGTTGCTGACAGGCTGCAAGGGAGGTTGGAGAGGGATACAGACAGAGGGAATTCTCTGGAACTAAGCAGGAAGTAGCTTGGTCAAAGTGTGCATTGAGTTCAGAGTCATTTGACTGCTGTCATGTCTGTGTCTGTGGAAAACAAGTGGTGATTCAAGGAATCACAACCAGTTTGCATACAGAGTGCAAGTTGTTATTTTCAAAGACAGTGTATTTTTTAGTTTAAAATAAAGTCTGTGCACCTGAATTCTACTTGAAAACTTTCTTTTTAAAGATAGCATAAACTGTTTCCTTACGTTATAGACAGTATCCAAAGCCTGACTTTGATCTTCCTAAGTCTGATTAAATTTTACTTATTTGTACCCCAAGAATGTCAGTACTTCCGCAACTCTGTAGCTCAGTCCCTAATTTAAGATCTTGATAAAAGCACAGCCTAAAAATTACCGAAATCCTCAAAGGTGCAGTTTATTTGGTAAGATTGGCATTTGATTGAAATCCCGGAGGGATAAAAATTGTGTAAGGATATCCCCTAATTGCTATTGCCTTTAGTGACAGCAATGGAATCCTGCTTGGCAGTGGAATCCCAGCTTCCTGATAGCCATTTAAATTTATCTTGGGGTTAATATATGGATATGACATTTTAATTTCATTTTTGTAGAAGATCTCTCATAAACCATTAATTGTTTTGTTACAATGCATATTCCTATGTCAGTACCTTCATTTAAGCTCTTTGTTGCTCAAACACTTCTTACTGTTCAGCTGCTTGTCAGACATTTGCAGTAATCTTGTTGCAGTTCGCTAGCATTCTGGTGTGGAGGGCGCAGTGATAGATCAGCCCCCTGATACCGATGCTGAAAAAAGCAGTGGGTATCCAAACTAATGCAGCTTTGGAGCATGAAAGAGCAGGGGATCTGCTTTGGAAAGAACACTCTGCTGGGAAGTGTCTGCTGACACATTATGGTATGCAGCAAAGTAATGGGAGACTGGCAGTATCTGCATGAGAGGGTTGGAATGGAGGGGTATGGACATTTCCATGGAGACTGAATGTTTCAGAGATCAGTTCTTGCTGTCTTCTCTTGTCTGTATCCTTTCAATTACTCCGGAAGCTCTGCAAATCCTAGTAGTACACATAATCTATGAATACCAACAGCAGAGGACACAAGATGAATACAGAAAATCTTTTTCCCCCTTATGTAGAGGGGAGTCCTTTCTGAAGATTTCATGGATGATCCTAAAGTGCAAATCCTTGTTCTTCCTGGGATCAGTTATGATTCCTGTTGTTTCTATAAGTGTAGTTTTAAATCTTTTATGTAACATTTTAAGAGAATCTGTTGAACAGAAACCATAACACCATATATTTAGCATAACAGCCTCAGGAGCAAATGCTAAATGATGTTTAGTAAGGGGTTTTATAGTAAATTTATTGAGCTTTATGCATGCTTTCACTCTTTCTCAGTGCTAATGTTATAATACATTTAAGGCATTCAAGGCCAGGCTGGATGTGGCTTTGGGCAGCCTGGTCTGGTGGTTGGTGACCTTGCATATAGCAGGGGGGTTGAAACTAGATGATCATTATGGTCCTTTTCAACCCAGGCCATTCTATGATTCATTCTGTGGTTAGGACTCAGAAGTTCTTCCTCATGATACACTAGCTAGCAGACTGCTTACATAGATTCTGAGTAAGTTAATCTAATACTTGTTGAAGACAGTGGAAAGATTTTGTGGATATAGTATCAGAATTTCAATGAAAGATTGAAATACGGTCTCACTACTTTTCCACATGCCTTTATTCAAGATGAACGTGAATTCCTGGGTGTGAATTAGTATCATAGGCATATGCTATCCTAAACAAAAAGGCAAAGAGAAAGATGTCAGTGTGCCTAAAATATGCTTTATATTATATATAAGGAGCATGAAATGAGGTATTGCAATTGCATTTTTAAGTTTGTATCCCAGATAGTAATTATTCCGTAAGACAGAAGAATGGTGTAACATAAAGCATAAGCAATGCTATTGAAAGCAGAAAGTCAGAAGTCTCTGACTCAGGTTTTTTTCTGATTTTCTTGTGGTGGAGTAAGATGTATTCCTGATTCCACAAGCTAGGCATGCTTACCTACAGAAATTATTAAGCAAGTGGGTGTTCAAGCTTTCACTCTATAAACAGTTCTGGAATACCTTTGTTCACAATGTTCTTTATGAGTCTGAGGGAGATCAGGAAGAACTCATTAAGAATGTCTGACAATTGTTGAGAATGAAAATACCTAAGGCTTTTATTACATTTTTTGCATTTATAACATTTATTACATATTGTTTGTATTTGATCAATAAAAGTATCAATTCCATACAGATTTTCAATATCTTTGTAATCAAAAGAGTTTAAATAGAGTTGCTGAAGTAGCATTAGGTATGTATATTTATACCTGTGAAGGGAAGTTTTGTATCAGCATTTCTGTTAGACTACAGTTCTAAATTAGTTAATAATTGTTCATGAAAATTAAATTACACATTTGCTTCCTGAAGCTAGTTTTTGTCTGTCCAAAACAGAGGGAAAAAAGGTACACCTCTTAAATGTATTTATCACAGTAATCCTATTTCATGAGTGAGCTATATAGCCCTTAAGTGCTGCCTCTGACTCCTTTCTTCTTGTTGTGGCTATCACCAGATTTATAGACAGAAGGGAAGGTTGTTGCTTCATCCTGCCCATCATCCCTGACACTTCACATTTGTTTTCTGAAATATAGTTTCTACTGTTGCATTTTGTTTAGCACTAAAAGGTCTCTAATGGGCTGATCTATTTCCTCCTCTGCTTGTTGCCTCAAGTAATGTGAAGAACAACCTCCTTAGATCTCAAAATCTCTCTTGTGACTTCATGGCAGTGCTCGTGGCACCTGCAAACAGGTTTTTCAGCTCTAGTGCAGTAAATTAGAGTGCTCTCTGTTAGTAATGGAAACAAATACTAAAGAAAGTAAATTAAAACTTACAGCGCAGTTATTATTGCCCAAAGGAAAAGCTAGGATGGGTAGCAGATGCCACTCCTTCTTTCTGATTGTTTTATCAATTTCTGTAAATGTCACTGCTTGAAAACTGAGATAGAGCCATAGCCATGAGCAAGGACCATTTAGCAGAGTTGTGCAGACATTGCAATATGACATTTTCAGTGTCATTTTTCAGAATAAGAGGAGTCAGCGATGGTTTAATATAAAATGTAGAATTAGACTTGGCTAAGTGACCAGAACTCTAGATTTTGCTATCTCAGATGAAGGTTCAACTTTAATGCACAGAGAACCATGCTCTCCCTTTTCCCACACAAACAAACCTAGAATATCTTTCTATATAGCTGTTACAGCATGGAGGTTTAAGAATGCTTCAATTGAAAATATAACCTACATCTGTGTGCCAGCTAGGATGCTGGATCCAACCTTGACAGCCTTCCTGCTAGACTGTTGCCTTTTCCTTGAAAAAGAGAGGCAAGGGCCAAGTGGCTGTGAACAGTGAGAGCTGGAGGCTCACCTCCTCAGGGATGAATGAGGTTCAGCTGGAGGCGCATCGTGCCTATTCAGGCACGTGGTTTGGTTTTTACAGTCACTGCCCCATCAGTGAAGTCTGTAAAGGAGACTCAACTCATGTAGTTGAAGATATGCACTACCCCATAACAGCCGGTAGGACAGTCTGCTGTTGGGGGGAATGAAAAATTGGAGCCTTGGTAGAAATAGAGTGATGACTCAGGAGTGTAGGGGCAAAGTGTAAGCAACTGAATGTTAGAATATCCCTGAGTTTAACTACAGCTATGAAACGCTGTTGAAAATGCATTTTCTTTTTCTCTTTCTATAACAAGATTAATTGAAAAAGTTTAAGCGTTTCTAAATCACATTACTTGCCTGAGGAATCTGAAATAGTAATAGTGTGTCTTTTCATAGTTCTCTCAAATTGCTCTTGTATGTGTTAGCTGACATTGGCATAAGTAAATTGTTTCTTCGTGGTGTTTCATCTTCTTGGTTGTTTGGAATTCAGCTTAATTCTCAGTATGTCTGCTTTATGCAAGCATCTATATCAGCATGAAGCTATTCACACGCACTTTCTCCCTGTCTGTGTGACGCACTTCCATATGTGGATTCACATTTAACTAATATACTCGGATAATTTCTTGTACCCTGTAGCTGTATTGACTATACTATTGATCTTGTGCTGTCATTCAGAGTTGGAGTTATTATCTGTTCTTACATCCTTCTGTCAGAGATAATACAATATGATAAGAATGCACTGTCTGATTTAGCAGAGAAATTTAACAGAGCAAGGCTGTTAAGATATTTACATGACCTAATTATTTTACTACTATTTTGATTTTTTTCTGCTAACCACTCTGTCTTGTTTTTGTCTTCACTAGCTGCTTTAATAAAGTATTCATTACTATATTGCCACTGAACTTGGTATTCACATATTAAGATCTCCCTACCAAAAGGAAAGATATTCTTTTCCTCTTTCACCAGTGCTGAGACCTTTTGTGGAAGCAGCAGTGACTTCTTTTTTCCAAAGATGCATATACCTACAGTGGATGTAAGTAAATGAAACTGTATTTTTGATTTGGATTATTTCTTTAACTGTGATGTATTTTCTTGGGGTTGGAGTCAAGTTGTGGATGTAAACACAAGTCCAGTTATTGAAAGGGCTTCTCATTTCTTAATTTGCTTGTTTCCATAGGCATAAGTGTCAACATTTATTTCCAAATCAATTTTTCCTCCATCTTCCTTATTTATTTCCACGTTTCTCTTGAACTGCTGACAGTTCCATGATACACCAAATCTCATTTTCAATTTCATACTGCTTCTTTATTCTCAGTTAGATCTTGACTTTCTGTTTCAGATATGAGACTAATCTTCACAGTTAGAATATCATCCACACTCTGGATTATCAGTGAAAATCAACTATAACAAAATGTTGACTGCAGAATAGTACGTAGTGAGAACAGCTCAGAACTGTCATAGCAAGATTTGAAGCTTTAAAGAATGGTGGAAGGATAGAGAGGGTCAATAACTGGAAAAAGCTTCAGTGGTGTATGTCAGAAATAGAAAACTTTAGGAAGTCTTCATTGATGCAAGTCATAGACTGGTGTATTGGTTTAACCTCACAAGCAGCTAAACGCTGTGCTAAACACTTTCTCTCACTCTCCCCTCACCTCCAGTGAGACAGGAGAGAGAATCAGAAAAAGAAGAACTCATAGATTGAGATGAAAACTATTTACTAAAACAGAACAAGAAGAGGTCACCACCTGCTGACTGATGCCCAGCCAGTCCCTGAGCAGTGGCAGCCTTCCTGGCCAAGCTCCCCGCACGTTATGTCATATAGTATGAAATATCCCTTTGGCTGGTTTAGGTCAGTCATCCTGGTTCTGACCCCTTTTAATTCCTCGTGTGCCCCCTCTGCCCCCCTTGCTGGCAGGACACCACAAGAATCTGAGAAACTAAAATCTCTTTGGCTCTATACAACTCTACTCAGCAACAACTGAAACACTGGTATGTTATCAACATTTTTTTTTCTCCTAAAGCGAAAACACAACATCATACCAGAAACTGTGAAGAAAACCAACTCTGTCCCAGATGAAATAAGGCCAATTGGAGTAGATGTGGAAGATTTCTTTAGGAAAGATAACGAACCCACAGTCATGCTAAGCCAGCAGGAGGAGTAAGGGAGTATCCTCAGCACTGGGTCTGCACTTTGGCAGGTTGCTTTGCATTTTAAGAACTGGGTTATCCTTCAGATCCTGACTAGGAAGTAGCAGCCGGTGGATGTCAGTTAATACTTCATGAGCACTGAGTGGTGGCTACTCTAGCACCTGCAACTTGCATCAGCTGCAGCCTGTAAGGAGATTTTTCCTTTCTTCTATATTTAATGTAGATGAACAAAAGTGAAAAAATACACCTTGATTGGGTGGGATCAGCAAATCTGTTTTATAGCAATTAAAATTACAAGGTTAACCTTATTTCCTGTTTACAATGTTCTGTGCAGCTCCGTTATGTTTATTTTGGAAGTTATGGGCTGTGTGATTAATAGCCATTTTTCTTGTTTAACCAAATGTCAAGAGGCAGCTGAAAGTATTTGGGGAAAACACAGAGAGGTTACTCAGCAAAAAAGAAAACAGGAGGGAGATACTGAAACAAGGTTAGAGATTAAGGAGAATCTAGTTATGTTTCAAACGTTACGTGAATACTTGAGTAGGTTTCTGATAAGGAGGTTGATCATGTATTTGAGGCTCATAGAAAGAACCACCAGGGAAAGCTCATAAAAATCTTTCTATCCAAAGTGGGATCAAAATTTAAATTATATTCTGTTCTGGAATCAGAAGGCTTGGAATAATTTCTGATACAAAATAATAGCAGGCAAAATCATAAATCTATACCACATCATTTTTAATGGACTTTATTCTAAGGTCCTTTTAGGTGGTGCTGTATAACTGTACTTTTATTTCAGAGTTTTTCATCCATGCCTTACTCAGCCACCTGAAAGAGCAATGGGCTCTGTCATATAATTAAATCTAATTCCTTTCATTGTAATGCTCAGAAACAACACAAAATGAGCTTTTTCACAATGTAGATCACTGTTTGGATATTTCAGTATACGTTACCAAACATCTTGTGGCTTTGATTTAACATGAAATATACTATATACATCTTTTTCATGCAAAAATACTAATCAAATCTCTTGTTTATTTTCATTATCATATTAATACAAAATAAGCTATTGTACAACCATAAATATTTTGGGCTAAATATATGTAATTACGTAATTTCTGCAGCTGCTGATAGCAAAGAAAAGCTGCCTTCATTTTTCCCCTTTATCATTACCTACAAATTGACATTTTTTTTATTTCTTTTTACAATAGATTGCCCGATAATTAGTGACAATATTGAAGGATGGTCATCTGATAACAAGAAGTCATTTGCATAACCATAAGCTGCCTGCTGGAATTAAAGAGCCTCTTTCCTTGCAAATCCATTATAAACGGACATAAACTAAAAGACTGGGTTTAGCTTTTCAAAGCTACCTAAGGGATTCCTAGCTTTGAAAATCTCAGCCAAAATGTGTACTGCTGTAAATGAGAACAAAGCAATTTACTGTGTATTGGCATGGGGAGAAAAAAAATAGTGTGTGTAAATAATTTAGAAGTGAGGCTGCTCTTTGGAGGGCTAGCTATATTAGCTTTATGATAATAGCTTTTCTCTTGAACATTGCTGCAAATTGCCACATTGTAATAACAGTTCATCTGGACCTAAGAAATGCCCATATACTTTGATGTGCAGCCGTGTCCTTTCTTAACCAGAGAACTAGGGAAGTGAAAAGATGTGGTGCCTGTTGTGAGATAAATGTTTGTGTCTTTGTTTCAGACTCTACAGTGAGAATCTGGGAAGCTGTAAGGGTCAGAAATGATAAAAATTGGAATTTTTTGCTTGGGTGGTGGTTTGGGCTATACCCAGAAGTTGCAGTTCTTCTTGAAGGTCTTCAAAACTGTTTTGTAGGTATTTGTACTGCTCTTATGTAAATACAAATGGGATCTTAGTCACATGCTTAAACATATTTTGTCTTTAATACAGCAGAAAAACTGTCATAAAAGAGCTGTGAGACAGTGAAAGAAATCTGAGCATCTTTGCTGTACAGTGCAGTGACAGAATGCTGCAAACCTACTTGCCTTGAGTCAGCTCAGTTTCTATATTTTAGTGAAGGGCAGTATTTGCCTTCTTCCTCCTGTCTTCCAGCAGTAATGCATAAAGAGCGAATATTATACAAATACTCATATGCCTGAAGTTAGAATTGGCTGATGTATCCTCAGCAAATTTGCATTTAATTTAATCTGCTGCAATTCATTCAGTCCTTTTAAAAATGCTCATAAACTAAGCTGTTGCAACCCAGTCTCTCAGAAAATCTGTTTATTAGAAAGCTGCTAATTAATCTTTTCCCACTTTTTATCTAATGCTTTTATTTCATAAAGAGTTGATATGGCTTTTAGTTCTAAATGAAATTTTTCAGGATGACTGTCTTACATTATTTAGTATGTGTTAGCAAACAGGGTACCAGTTCACAGCTCAGCTTAGATTGTTGGGAATTCTAAGATGATTATTTTTTATTGCTTCCTAGAGGGTGCTTGCAGCTGCTTACGTGTATGATGAAATCTATTTATATCTGTTCAGGAGCAACTACTACTGTGTTACAGACTAAAGTTTAACCTGAAGAAGGCTGCTTGCTTTCCCCTTTTTGTGTTTCACATTTTGTTGTTCTTTTTCTTGACAGTTTTTTCAAGTTACAGGTGGAAGAAAAGTGGGACAAAATGTCAGTTAGTGAGGAAAATATGTAGAAGCATGACATGATGTTACCTTCATGTCCATTCTTCCCTGGGCCTGTCAAACATGATGCAAAACAGATGGCAGAGGCAACACAGTGCCATGGGAGAGCTTTTGATCTTTGGTGCTGACTTTCATGGCAAAACTGTCCAATCACCTTTAGAGCAGGCACAATGCCATAGCAACAGATGAGGAGGAGTGTAAGTAGCAATATATCATATCTGTTTGTTGAGCTGAGAATGTCCAAAAGGTTTTAGGTTCAAATAAACAGCTTGCCTGCACTTGGTGCGGCAAAGGGAGAAGAGAAGGTGATTCAGAGCTATGTGTGTCCTTCTCAGCTCTTTTGTTGCATGTTGTCTTTGGTAAACTGCTCTTTGATATAACCTAGAGCAGCATAAATATAAATCTCCTTTTAGCAAGTGATTTGTTTCCCAAAAGATAGATCTGTTCTACTACCTTCTCTCTCTAACTCTGATTTTAGCTTTGATGGCAAATAAAACTGTAAGTAGGATGCTCAGGAAACCACAGTGTGAACATTCAGTTAAAAAGCTGATGTTTGTCAAGCTTTTGGATTAGCCTGTCAAGCCTTATTATTCTTTCCGCACCAACCAGCAAAATAAGGCTTGATTTCATATTCCGGATTCTTTACATCTATTTCAGTGCATCTTAGTCAGTAAGGCACAGTGGTATTTGAGATTTTTTGGACATCTTCCTTTTATATATCTACATATGTTTTGTATTTCTGGCTTGTTGATAAGCCCTGACGGTCATCTTTGGATAGTCATACCCAAACAAGAGAGGAAATAAAGATATCTGCCTTAGATGCCATGTATTTTTGGATGTATAAGACCTTCCCAAGGATGAAAATGGAAAATTTAGTAGGAGTTTCTCTAACTGGAGGTTTTTCAATCTCACATTAATTGTTGCAAGATGGTATGAAATACTTAATATTGTTCAGGAGTAAGGAACAAATAAATCCACGCTATCTCACTGCCTCATTGAGATTTCTTACGGCATCCTGTTGTAATATTTTTCTTAAGTTGTCATTAGTTGTCATAATTAAGTTGTTACACGAAGTGTAACATTATTGAAAAAGCTTAAAGATTTTAGAGATTAAGTCTGTATGGTTCAGTAGAAATGTAATTTGCCTCAACAGAAATTGCTATGAATTGAGAGAATTAAACAGAACATGGAAGTGTTGCAGTTAGCTTTCAAAGCATTTTGTGGAAGGATGGAATTTTCAGTGAAATCATGAAATTTTCCAGGATAAATCGGGGATCAAAAATAATCACTTAAAAATCTTATACATCTGAGAAAACTGTATTTACTCCTTTCAAAACTCCTTTCACCTTAGCACATCTAAACTGGTTTTGAGCTGCAGTTTTACTATTGAGTTTAATTGTTTCAATATGAATTTTAGCATCTTCTTAACATCTCGGTTATCAGCTTGCAGGAACATCTAATTAATGTCACTGCTTCAGTTTTCATTGAAAAGGAATTGCTTCCATCATGCATGGAAAAATTGTAAAGTGATGCTGAAACTTAAAAGAAAAAAACAAGCAACTTACAAAAAGCAAAAGCTCAAATTTAGTGTTTAAAAAGTAATAACTTTTGGTGTCATGAAGTATATTATGTGAGCACCAGGATTGGTAAATACAATATCCAGGAAAACTGCTATCAGAACTTAACAACAAGAGAAAGTTCCTTTCCTTTCCTTTTTTTCCAATGAAAGAACTAAAAAGTTTACAAAGTCACCCGAGCATCCCTGCATCCAATGACACAGGAATGTAGATCAGTACAAAATTTTGCTTACACTTTTGTACAGAGAAAAAGACTGTTTATTTTGCAATTAATACCCAAATTGCACACCTTTTAAGGCACTACTTCAGGGAAGGATGTAAATTACAGCCAGTGATTCAGCATCCTATTCTGAGGTTACTTTCTCCAATGAGGTCTGTTACTGCTGTTCCTTTTGCAGCCACAGGCAGGAAGATGTTTTATGAGGAAGTTTAATGCCGTGAAAGCAATAAGCATAGTTTTTGTATTTCTCTTCCTGCCCTCTTTTTCAGTGCTTACATTTCTAGCTTGCTCTAATTTCTCAGTAAAAAGTTTCTTAAAGTAATCCAGGCAGGTTATGAATAGTTCTCCAACAAGTGTGCTGAGTGTTATTTTAAACAAAAACAAAACACAAGATATTAGCAGTAAAGTTTTAGATGACATATGTTTTATGTTAACAAAGGAGAATTCTCCAACATAAAGCTTTCTTTTTGCTCCTAAATTGGTGGGAATGCTTAGCAGTATTAACTCCCTCCCACTGCTTCCAGAATGTTTTCTAAGCTCGCTCAATGATATGATATATATCTTCAATATAATTGTAGATTTTTATGGGTTTTTCTTTCCTTATTTTTTTTCTTTTTTTCGTCAATATGTTAATCAGAAGAAGTTGAAGAATTTATGGCACTTTATGCCACTTTTGATGGCAGTGGACTTCTCTAGTTTTAATACTGTATTTTTATTTTGTATGTATGTGATTTCCCTAGATGTTAAGAACAAATCAAAACAAAACAAATAAAACATGATCAAGTGTTTTTCTGTTTTGTTTTCAGAAGTTGGAAACCAATGCTTACTATGAACTATTCATGGTCAGCAAAGCAATATACTCAGTGCCTGGTGTCCTGCTGCTGTATGAATGATTTCTAGAATTTGTGGCCAGGTTTCATTCAGCTACTAAGAAGAAACTGGAACTGAAAAATGGAAAAGGGAAAAATAAATCATTCAGTCACTAGCTGAACAGTTATTCTCTTTATTCACTTCATTTTCCTTTCTATTCTGTTGTTGCAAGGCATGAAAAGTTGTGCCAAGCACTTTTTCAGACCTAGCAGCATAAGGGCAGGTAAAATCCAGAAATGCTTTCAAGCTCCTCTGCATCTGCCTGTCAAGCTCATTCTTTTGTCTGGCTACTCTGAACCAGAGAGGAGATTTGTCTGCCTCTTCATTTTCAGAGGAAAATTGAGAATTGAATTCCGCAATTTTTTTCTTGCTAATCCCTCTTCTTTTTCCTGGGAATCCACAGTTGCCAGGTAGAAGATTTTTTTCTGCTTCTGCTCTGATCCTGTTGTCTTAGCAGAAAGAATCAGTAGTAAAGAAGGTCTCTCAGCTTCCTCTCCGAATCTTTAGACTTCTCTTTCATGTTTCAGCTGTTGCTCAACAGCCTGCAGGCCTCTGGTTGTGAGTCTAAGCACTTCACTTATCAGACTTTTTGACAGAGCATTTTATTGATGACTTGTACTTCCTTTTTAAAGACTCCTCACCATCCCAACTGTCTTTCTATTATGTGCAGGTAATATAAGAGGAGATAAGGCACCCTCAATACTATGTATTATGTTGAGCCAAGAAACTTCTCTGCACTTTTCTGTAATCAGGTCACCCCAGTAAAACCTCTTCTCCATTAAACCTCATCTGCTTGCTCATCTCAGGAGTCCTTCACAGAAGCCCTTCTACCATTCTCTAGCAAATGTGCTCAATTTTGTCGCAGCTTGGAAGAGGTCAAGAGAAGAGATGACATCTCTGAAATATTCAGCCTCCCAGTCACATACTGTCAGGAATCTGGGGTTTAAATGTGCTCAACCAGAAGTCAGATGTGAAGTGAGTTCAGTCTGCAGGTGCTAATTTAGCAATTAGCAATTAATTTATGGTCATGTTTTGTATCATGGCCATTTCTTTCCACAGCAGACAAGCCAAGTGAGGTTGTGGATGCCCCCTCCCTAGAAGTATTCATGGCTAGGCTGGATGGGACTTTGAGCAACCTAGTTTACAGGGAGGTGTCCCTGCCTCTATAGCAGGGAGTTGGAACTGGATGATCTTAAAGGTCCCTTCCAACCCAAACAATTCTATGATTCAGACATTCAGCTGAAGGAGATTTTTGGATCTGACCAAGCAAATTTGATGAAAACAGTGGAGAGTTGTATTGACAAGGCTCTAGTCTAACCACGTGAAATCTTGCATGCTTATCCCTGTCTTTTTGGATTTCTATCTTTTCGTTGAATCATCACTTTACCCTGTATAGCAACAGTATAGACATTGGTAGGATATCTTTAATGATTATTCACAAAATGGTGAGGAAAGACAAAAGGCATTGCCCTACAAATGATTGTTCTGAATTTGGTTTTGACATACACTGAAAAGATCCTGGCTGTTGCATATGGTCCTTTAGAATAAAAGAGCAAAAGTTTCGTTTATGTACTCTCCTGAAGATTATGGTGCATGCACCAGCTAGAGAGATCCATTTCAAAGGTATAATGCTATAGATTTGGGATGAGGGGACTTTGTGTCAACACTTGATGGTTCATTTTCAGGTTCAGTACCAGTGCATGTGCATTTCTGTCATGGTTGTTGTGGTTTCACCCAAAACAGTATTGATGGCACACTGACGTTTGGTTATTGCTGGGTGATGGGAGCACACCCTGGGGCTGAAGGGTGCTGAAATAAATAAAGGAAAAAAAATCTGACAGGCAAACAGTAGAAAAATAGAGCAGATGGTTTGTTTCTAAAAGGGGTGAACATTCTCAGTCAATCCAGCTGCAAACAGAAACAACCAGGAAGCTAGAGAGTAAAGTGGTAGTATTGCTGCCAGTGGAAAATGATTTCGTCTTTTACTTGTTAAAAATGAAATGGAATGCAGGTTAATGTCAAGGGAGGAAGAAACAATCCTTATCCCAAGCTGCAATATGTCTTTTTAATTCATTTCTGAAGGAGTAACATAAGCATGCAGATACAGCGAAGTGCCATTTTCTCTTGGGGGTAAAAGAAGAAAAGATATTTCTGGTACCTTTAGTGTTTGATATCTGGTGAAACTTTCCTGGGAGAGGTCAATGAAAAGTCATCTCTATCTCCCTTTTTTTAAAATACATACTTTTTTCCTAAAGTTTGTAGTTCCAAAAGGGTTTAATGTTGAGTCACTTGAAGAAAGGAATTAATACAAAATTAATGAAAAGATTAGATTTCTTTCTCTCTCTCTTTATTATTATTATTTTTTTTTTTTTACTTTGTTCAAGAGTCTTTTCAGTCAGATCAAGTGCATGCAGAGCAAACCTGTGAGGGAATGCCTCTCTTTACTTAGGTATAAGTCTGATTCGTTCAAACATGGGGGTTTTGGTGTCTGTTTTTGTTCCATTTTTCTTTTTACTGCCTTCTATGAACACATGAGAATGTGAAGAAGATAGAAGTGGTGATGCCATTAGAGTTTACTTGCATGTCTACGTCTAATAAGCATTTGCCTGAGAAGTTTGCTGAAACAGAACTTTGTTTTCTATCCCTGAGATAAATAAATGTTGTAGGTGTTTAAGTATTTAAGTAATACTTTAAAATCCCACTTCAATTGGAAATTGATTCTAACAGCAATAACTGATTTGTGATTTGCCTTCCTTTTTTTTTGGGGGGGGGGGGGAATGATGTATTTTTTCCTGATAAGGTACCATAACTCAAGATTTTAAGTAATTTACAGCAAGTGAGAGCCGTAAACCTCAATTTAGAAGGGAGCAGCAATCCAAAACATCAATGAGTTGTGGTTGTGTTAAAATGTTGGTTTTTGTAAGGGATTATGAAGTAATAGAAAATAAAAAATGAAAAATATATTATTATTCACCATGTTAGTACGTACTCAATGTATAAACTAAACACGCTTTCTAATGTAAGCATTAGAAGGTGATATTTTTGTATCATGAATGTGCAGATGAATGTTTCCAGTAGGTTTCCTGCCAAAAATTTATGCAGCAAAGTAATACTAAATTGTCTGTATTCGTGGTATGTAATATTCTCCAGGTACATCGGCACTGCAGACGTTGATGCTTCCTTCCCATCCTTCTACAGTCCTGCTTTCCTGGGCTCATCTTCCCTTCCCTTTGTCACTTCTGCTTTCATTTTACCTTTCCCTTGGTCAGGGCTCTAACCCTTGGAACAGCAAAATTAAATTGTTCAGAAAACTTAAATCATCTTAGATTCAATCAAAATGGCCAAACCTAACTGCCTATAGAGGAAGGCTGACCTGTCTATGCTTATGGTACTTCTATATATTAAAGTTATTTGTCTTCTGCAGCTGTTGCAAGTTACTGGCTAAAGCTGAGTGATTCTCAAGCCAATCTTGGGACTGTCTAATCTTATTTTTGCTCTTAGCTATATTTCAAATCTCTGTCATTGTATCTAACCATACTGAAAATGTAAAATCTCTTCTTAGGTTTCTAAGTTTTCTTTCTTGCTCGGTTGGAAAAATTTCTCTGTTCCTTTGTCATTTTAGGACTGTATTGCTGATTAAGGAACATTTTTTTTTCGCCATTTTTCTGTGTAAATCTGTTTTCTTTTTTGGTGCATTAACACATAGTGTATGTACAGCAATATTAATATTATTTTAAATATGTATATATCAGACTAGCTGTCCAGACAAAAGTAAAATAGTATGCTTTGATTTAATTTATGTCACCTTTCATAAATGTGTAGTGACTAAGGGAAGAATTTTTTTGAAGAAAATGAAAATGTCATATACATATTAGTGAATTCTGAACTTGTTTAAAGCATGTGAAAGAGAAATCTGATTTTGAAAGCTGTACTCTATCACTGGAAAAAAAAAAAGGTATCGCTCATTATTTTGTAAATAATATATGATGAATCAACATTTTTATAACAACTTTGAACTTCATGAACTATAATGCTGTTCAGCTCAAGCACTAGTGACAGAAATATGCTTGTATAATGCTAAATAATTTAGTACAGTTTGGAAAAATAAGGGTATTGTCATGCATGACTTGTGAGTCGAACAAGAAGCTGCATTCAACGAATAACTTGCTAGAAATTATTTCATTTATTTTTAGTGCTGATCCAAGTTTAATTTGTTCATATATGTGACTTAATGGAACAGCTCAGGTGCATAAGATTAAGTGCTTCACTGGGTCAAGACCCCGTTTGATAATGCCTTATCCTCATGCTATACTAATTCATTTTCTGGCTGATTACAGTGGTGTATAAGAAGTGTGAAATTGCTTTCCATTGGAATTTTCTCTCTGTGATAGTGATGTGTGCATCTTTTGAAGGTTATCTGCTTGGGATTCATCATCTGTGGTGCAGTGAAATTCTCCTCCCCATATTACTTTCGTGAACCATGATTTATACAATTCGACTCTGTTCAGAGCTGAATAGGAGTGATAGTTTTCTGTCTCATTTTCTTGAGTTCTTGAAATCACTTTTCAAGCTGGGACATGTTTTGAGGAATTTCTGCCAAATCAGTGCTTGCATGGAGGCTGTATGAATTTGCTGGAAATTCTGTTCCTAGTGGCATAGTTAGAATGGTTTTATCTTTGAAACCTGTTAGCTGAGGGGATGTAATGAGTTAATTTCCTTATCTTGCTGGATCCTAGTAAATAAATTATTGCCAAAGCCAATGTGTTGGACCCAAGACACTTCATTATCATCTGTGTCTCAGGCTGAGCCAGGATGTTTAACAGACTGAGGAGAGGAAGGGTGAAGTAAAACTCCCACCCAGACTTTTGCTGTTACATAAAAGACGGACATGGGTACTGTTTGGTTCAGCCATTTCCTAGATGTGTCAGGTGATCTGCATAGCATCTGTTGGCTTTGTAATGTGAGATTTGGGACCCAGAGACTTGTTGGTCCACACTTTGCATCTATAGATAGGGACAAAAAAAAAAAAATAGCTTGTCCCCAGGTGTCTTGGAGGAATTACAATCTGGTCAGATAGGGAATTATTTTGAGCTTCATTTCTAAATGAAATGAAAGGAGCTTCATTTCTAAATATCTTTGCAGGAATTTCATCTGTCTCTGTCAGCTTTTATGTTCTGTGAATGATGATTGATAGAGTCCTTGTTCAACCTCCAGCCATATTACTGGGCCAAAGTAAAGAAGCCTGTGAGAAAAGATGCACAGTCAGTCCAGGTGATTGCTATTGAATACTGTAGTGACTGTCAGCTGATGGCCTGTCTCCGTAATTAGGAAAAATTGGGTGTGTGCTATTCAACTGTGTACTTCTGGTTTGACTTGTTTATTTTTCTTAGAGAGGGGAATTGTCTCACGAGGAGAATAAATAGTCTGTGGAAGAATGAGAATGCAGCTGAAGTGGTTGGTTGGTTTTTGTTTTGTTTTCCTCCAGCTGGTCTGTTGTGTGGAGAGCAGGAATGGGACTGTCAGACCTGACCAGGTCTTTGAAATAAGCAGTTTGGTATGTGAGTTCGGTACATGCTGCGGGGAACCTACCTGATGCTTGAAAACCTTTATTTCCTGGAGATTGTGTTGAACTCTATTGAATAGTTGAACTCTAGTTTCTGAGAATGTAGCTGAATCCTAAATGGCACCACATTTCAGATCCACAGTCTCAAATGATCTAAATCTTTTGCAATTACTACCTTTCCAGCATTTGCATTGAAATGCGAACGTTGTGTATTATCAAGGAAGTGACCCTTTTTTTTTGTCAGAAAAAAATCTACATGTGCTTGGATTTCCATCCAATCTACTAGATATTCCTTGTTTTCAAATAATGTACTTTTGAACAGATTATTCTTAATTTTCCCTTCTTCCTTCTTGTATAGCTTTGGAGCCTCCGATGTAATCTTATAAGAGAAAATACATCTTTAGTTTCAAATTCTTATTTTGCCTTTTATCTTTTTCATTTTCTGCTCACAAAATCAGTGAAATATGCTGGACTGCACCTGCTGTCCTCTAGGAATCCAAAACTTTCTCACAATGCTCAGCAGGAGATCAGCTGCTGACCAAGAATAACAGGAAATACATAATTTAAGTGCTGCATTCCTTTTGAGCTGGCATCTCTAGAATTCTGGGAGGTGGAAACTGTATCGATTTTTCTGTACTTCTGTGTAAATTGCAACACACTGTTATTAAACTTTCTGTAACTCCTGAAAATATTTGTCTTACTGGATCATCCCTTTCTTTTCCTCTTTTCTCTGTCATGTTCTCTTCCCTCCAGCCATTTCTTCCCTTTCCTATTCACTCATCCAAATAGTTTATTTACGCTGCTGGATTTAGCTTTGACCAAGTGTACGTGTCTAAATCCACTACTCAAGGTCATGAGATTAGAAGCACGGTGCAGACATTTTGTTTGGAGAAACGTGTACAAAACCATTTTGACTTATTTATTTCCGCATATGCTACAAGAGCGGGAAATCTCCATGCAGTAATGATTTCACTTCTTCAATTCAACCTAAATTGCTTGGTCTTTTAAAGTAAACACACCACACAATTTCCTTCGATGTGAAAGACCAGTGGAAAGTCTGCATACAATTTCAGGCATATTTAAGCCTCCTTTTGCTTTTATAAATAGTAATAAAACAGAGTTTCTAGCTGTTGAATATTCAGAATTAATAGGTTACCCTGTACACTTATAATTATTTGTACTCTAAACTGCTCTATAAGGTGATTTGTTTGAACATGTTGGCAAAGAGTCAAATTATGTTGTCAGAGATGAGTTGAAAAAAATTCTGGTGTAACTTCAATATGAGACATGAAATTATATTTTGAGTTGAACATTTTCTGTCAACCACTGGAGCAATTTTTAAAGATGGAAGAACTGAATATTTTGTTTTTAGATTTTAGTCAGCATTCCAGGGCTTATTATGCAGTTTAACTTTGCCTCTCACAGATGACAAGTTTGTAAAATATGCCGCTGCTTTTCAGTGCTGCGCAAGAAAGGGAGAAGCTTTATCTGTCACACGCACAGTGGGCTGCATCTTGCACTCTTCAAAAAAATCTTTTTAAAGTTTGGCAAAGAGTAGAGATGATACACAGGTCACGTCTCCAGCCACTCTGTTTTTGAGTTGTATTCTCTGAGTTTTAGGATGTCTTTAGAATGATGACAAGACTAACCCAACCTTCTCAGTGTGAAGGCATATTTCTAGTTCTCTGGTCTGCAAAGGTAGTCCTCAAAATATAAATTTTATTTGGTGCTTTTTCTCTTTTTTCCTTTTCTACTTTGTTCTCCTTCAACATTCACATTCTCCTTGTCTATCTCCTTTCTATCTACTGCACTACACTCTCTGTTCTGGCTTTCAAGCATTGCAGAAATGCTCTAAGACTTCTTTGGTAATATTCTGTTGAAAGCAAAATCCATGTTTACCTGCCTTAGAATATGTGTAGCACTGAGGACTGATTCTCTGCTGTAGGCTGTATTCTAATAATTGTCTTGTTTAAGTAAAGTAAAATGCCTAAATGCTCCTTCCGTCCCATTGCATCTATAGTAGTTTGCTATCTTAAGTACAATATTTTACGCCTTGTATTATTGTGATAAATGATATGTATTATATCAGCTTAGGTCACTATAGCAGTAAGGAAGGGGACTTTTTGCTTTCATTTAATAATAAAAGCTATAGAAACACATGTATGTAGACATCAAACCATATACTGCATTTATAGAATTATAATCATTGTGTATTTTCAATTCTATATAATCTGATATATATATTCTATAATCTATATAAATCTTCTTCTGGACTTTCAATTGAACATATTTCACAATTAAGACATAGGTCAGTAGGACATAGGAAGTTAATTTTATGAAGAAGAATTTTGTACAGGGTAGTAAAATTTCAGTATAGTACCTTCAGAGAAACATTGAACTTCAGAAAAAAACTCGTTTCAAATTCAAAGGCAAATAGCTTCTGAGTTGTTTTTATTACGAAGGAGATGAGAAAGACATCAGAGATAAGTGTCAGTCAAATGAGGAGATCTCTGCAAAAGAATATAAACACAAAATAACCAAAGCTATTTTCTCAAAAGTAATTTAAACCAATCACATATAGACAGTTCTCTTCCTGAGTCTGCCATCAACTTTTTTGTCTGTGGTTAGGTATCCTCTAGCATTGTGCTTCCTTTATGAAAAGTCAAGCTTCTCAGTGTGATCCATTCACATAAAAAATAAATCATAAAGAATAGCATAATATGGGAAAAAATATGTTTAAATTAATTTATTTATTTGTGAAGAGGTAGCTAAATATTTCATTTTCACCAGAAGTACTCCAATTCTGAAAATATTTCCATCACCCTCCTTGGGTCAAAAAGTCAAAATATATGTATCTTCCATGAAGTAGAAAATTCAGGAGACCTTGGTGTCTTAACACTGAAATGCTTTCCCTGAGCTTTTAATGTAATGCATTCTTTCCCTTGTGAAAAACTGTGGAAAAGCTATGTTCTTTGTACTGAAATGCTTTGTTACATTTGAAACTGACCAACAAACCACTTCAATTGCATTGTGCTAAGTCTTATTGGTTCATCTTGATTCTTGTGCCTCTTTTGCTACAAATACGAGGATGTTTGACCTAACTATAACTGTTCCAGCAGCACAGTTTCTCAGTGTACCCTAACTGTATGTACCTGGGCTGTTGGTAGGTTAATGTTAAGTGAGTACACAAAAAAAATCTTGATTTCAGCACTGCATTTTGACTTGGGATGGTTCATCCTATAACAGCACAATTTAGCTGAATTATTCCTCTCTTCCCAATGCTTGAAATGTTTTTTAAAATTTTAAGAAAAATCGTCACTAAGTATCGACAGAGAATTCCTTTCTGTAGTACAATATTTTCCTTTGTCTTTTGTTCAATGCCTCTGGAGATCAAGTGGAAGACAGAAGTATTCTCTGGATATCATTTTCAGTCAGTTCCCTTATCCTGGCTTTTCTTAGGATCAGTTTTCTGTTCCAATACTTTAACACGCTGTAAAACCTCACAGGGTAAGAAGTCCTTGGATTGACTCTTAATCCCACTGAAGCCAGCGAGAGATTTTCTGTCACTCACTTCTTTTTGGGAGTAGGATTTCCCACCTACCACATCTGTGAGATCTTCTATTTTGCAGAGAAAGACTCCATTATCTTGCTGGAATGCCGGAGGACAGAGGCAAATGATGTTGGCTTCCTTACTTAAGTCAGGAGATTCTTCTTTTATAAAGTCAGTTATGTACAGTCCTTATTATTTTAATCTTCATTTTGAGTACATCATTCATACTAAGCATCAGTGACTGTACTTCCTTAATTTCAGACATATTCTCCCATCTGGAAAATGCTAATTTACATTTGGTATACGTTTTCTAATAAAAGAATGTCTTTCTCAGCGGCATACTATGACAAATGTTTTAGATGCAGACGGTTGCACCAAAACTAAAATGCTGACAGCTATTGCTAGATTTAGGATAAAAATTGGATAAAAACCAAAGAAAGAAGCATGAAACACTTGTTTTAGAAAGTTATTGATGCTTCTACATGAACGAAGGTTTGATTATCCCCAAAAAAAAAAAAAAAAAAAAAAAAAAAAGAAAAGAAAAATGCTTTGCTTGCACCAGAAATGAATGACCTGGCAATTTTTTTCTGTTTTATATGCCTTACTAGGAATATGAGAATAATTTAAAGGTTCAATTCCAGTGGGTAATAAAATTAGTAGAAAACACCTCAAATATGAACCTTTTGATTTTTTTCTTTACTTTTGTCTTAAATTGAATAATTTTTCTCTCAAAAGATTTTTTCCTTGTTTTTTGATTTTTGCAATGATTTTGACAGAAAATATTATAATGAGTTGATTCCAATGAATCTTATAAAGGAAAAAGTGATAAATAAGTAAGCACCATAGCAATAGGGTGTGTACGCATGCATTTGTTGAGGGAATCTTCCAATGGCAAATCATGGGCAGTTCACAGCTGCAAACATTGGTTTATGGAGACGTATTTCATCGGTTACAGACTCTTACATAAACAAGCTGAGCAAACAAGCTTGAGCCATGTAAACCCATAATTACTCTCTCTAAATCTCTGCACTGTCATTCTTCTTCGTGCTGTTGAAGATATTTACAGTCCAACAGTACTTGAGGTATCATCAAGGACTCTCATCTAATGTCTGTCTTGCTCAATTTCCCACTGAAGTACTAAATAATCCTATGCTAGAATCTTGCTCTGGTTCCTAAACTATTCTCACTGTCCTCAGTGTGGAAAAAGACTACAAATCACACTCAGAAATAATACTGTAAGCCTTGCAGACAGAATTTATTGTACGTATCTAATTGTTTTTATCACATTTCATTTGGGGCACATGAGACAGGACCAAAAAGTACATAGTTTGGAAGGCAGAGGGGATATTACTCTTGTTCAGCAGGCAACTGAAGTAAACATTTGCATCCTGCTTCAAAGCCTTCTGCAGTGACCTTAGCAAGCCTTAGCATTATAGTATGCTTCATTTGCTGGCAAGCATCCAAACTACATATTTACATATTCTGCAAAAATGGAGCTTATAATGTCCTGAAGTACAACCTAGATAGGGAAGTTATTGTTGTTGCTTTAAGATAATAACAATTGAAAGACTGAAACGAACATGGTCCTCAGACATATAAAATTTAAACTATTAAATCCTGCAGTGGTAATTTGACATAATTCTGTCATGTGCATCAAGCTTTCTGATAGACAATATTAGTAAAAATATCTTTGTCATCAAAACCACTATCAGCACTGCAGAAGCAAGAAAAAAAAAAAAGAAAGCTTTGTGTAAAATTGACATAGCAGATGCAGATTTAGGAGTGGTAAAACAAAATGACCAAATAAAATAAAAATAGTTGAGCTGCCTGAAACAGAGAAGGTCTTTTCAGATTATTATGAGTTTAGACAATAATTGCCTTGGATATAGTGCTAAAATGAGACATCCAGGCTTACAGACAGAACTTATCTCAATCACCATGATCTATAAATGATATGTAGGCTGAATAAAAGCATAGCAAGGGAGAAAAGCATTCTATTCATTCACTTTCAAAAACTGTCTATGCTAAGTTAATTGAAGTGATGAAAGCTAGATTAAAATTCAGAAATTTCACTTGTTTAGCGTATTAAATAAGCTAACTTCAGCATTACCTCTTCTTTATGGTCCCTATTTCACATTTCTGTTATTTCTCTACCTGCTCTTGGTGCAAGAATCCTAAAGACATCACCATACACCAAAGGAACACAGAGTAATAGTAATGGTTAACAGCAGTAAGGAGCTTTGCGATGTGTGTGCCTTCCCATGATTGTGGGAGAAAAAATTCTGGGCATCTCTGACACATTATTGGTACGTTTGGGATTCTTAGTGTTTTCATAGCACTTGACAAAAAGTGTTGGATTGGACTCTCAGTGGGACACAATGTTACAGCATATGCTGTGAATGCAATTGTTTCTTGCTTTGGAAAATAGAAATGTTAGAAAATATCAGAGAGACTTTACATACAGTTCTGATAATAGAAGAGAAAGAGCTATGACAGTCTATGTGTGGGGAATTTTCTCTTTCCTGACACTGAAGCAGTCATTTTCTGGGTATGCTGCACACTTCCAAACCCTCTATGGGGATGGCTTGGATCAAGGGGAAGGTGTATATATATATAAAATCAGGTTTTATGCTGTATTAGTTTATCATGACTGAGAATCATTTTATGGAAGTGGAAGCAAATGTAGATACAGGATCAGTCTGTCATTGTGAAGTATATAAATTAAATTGCTCGTATTGACAAATACTATTTACATCCTAAATATGTTACATCTATTTCTTTCAAAATCTAATTCTATTGTGTAATGTGCGTCTTGTAAATCAAGTGATGATCTACACAGTAGGCCATATCTTAGCATTATTTAAATGGTTTGTCCAAGGTATACTGTAGAAAAAGTAAAATATTCCTCTGTTCCAGCAGTTTTTTTCATACTTGAATGAGCAGATGTTCACTTTATCTGCTGAACTGAGAAATGTCCCTGATTGCATTCACAGAAAAGTAATCTTGAAAAAAGAATCTAAATGTGATCATATATATTAGGTGATGTTTCAATTTTTCATTTACCTGCTCTTGATTTTTATTATAAATTTTGTAATGCATGATAAGCAGTGCCGGGATAACAGGCAATCATGCCATGGGAGTGGATTATTGTGTTATTGCGAGCTGCAATTCATTTCCCCTCATTTGACGTGCTTTTTCAAAATAAATAATAAAAAAAAAACAACAGCAAAAAAAAAAAGAGAGAAAGGAAAAGAAAGAGATAAGAAACTTTTATGTCTAGCATGAGCAATAAAATGGTATAGTTGCACATTTTGTTGTGTCTTTAGACAAAGCACAGAGCAAGCAGGTAGCTTGCCCCAGCATTGCTCCAGCAGCCTGTGTTACTCTGTTGAGTTACCTGAGGAGGCCTAATTCCAACTCTCTGCTTGGATGAGAGACGGAGGAATTTCTAACAACAGACGATGAAGCTGAGTAATATTTTCTGTTAATTGTCTCCTCTCCTCATTTGCTCCTAGGACTGATGAGTGTTTTCCCCTCAAAAGCCAAGAGTCAAGATTGGGATGTGTTTTGAATTGATTCCAACACTCTGTGGCCCAGGTTTCTTTCCTTATGATGAGACATTGAATTTTAATGGACATTTTTTAATTTTATCGGTTACTTTTAATTATGATAATAGTTTGTGCTGTATGAGGCACTTCAATCTGAACATTTTCTGCCTTGTTTACATGGAGAAATTGAAATCTAATGTTACATGATTGCTAATGGTTAGATAACAAAATTAAAAGACAGGTTCCTGATGTAAATTGAATTAGGGTGATGAATTCTTATAATAGGTATTAATTCTCATAAAATCCCCATGATTTAAGCCTAGAGCAATATAGGGAAAACTGCTTCAAGCTGCATTTTAGGATGCAAAAGTGAATCGAGATTTCCAGAGAGAAGCAGGAACCAGAAGCCAGGAGTGTGTATTTTGCATACTTTAAGGGGTGATCTCTAGCTGAATGATTTTGGATGGAGAAAGTTGGCGGAATTTCAAATCTAGAAACCATTACCTGTCTGGCTGTTTGAAATTCATCCTTTTAGCAATTTTTAATGACAATAAAAGGAGGAGATATTGATTAAATTAGTAGAAGTAAGGAATAAGAAAATCTAAGAGTGGTTGGTCCATTTAAAAAAAAAAAAAAAAAGCAATAGCGAATAGGGCATGACAGACAATGGAGAAACCTTAAATATTGTGGGCATATTTGGTGACAGATCCATGTAAAGAAGGTGATGAATAGTATCTCACTTTGTGAACAATATGTTTCTTCACTTATTTTCTCTTCAGTGGCAGGAGAGCTTTAATACAATTTGACCTGTTTTTCTACGTCTTTATATTATTCATCTATAATCTTCATCTTTAGAAAAGTAATAATGTGCATTAGAGTAAAAATCCACTGTAGTATGCTTGGGATAGTTTCAGATTTACATTTTTAATTTTATCAAGCCTACTGCTTCCAGAAGCAAAAGACAAACACCAAGAATATTAAGAAAAATATGATTGTTTCTGCTGAAACCAGCAAGTTCAAATTCCTACATTTTAAAAGCATATCCAAACTTGCTTGGTTTTCACCCTTTTCTGTACATGATCTATATATTTTCTTAGGTTATTTTTTCTGCAAAATGGGATCTCAGTCCTCTTAGTGCTTATATTTCTAGTGAGAAGTGTGATGTATCTGCAGATTTACTTCATTTTTTTTGCTGCTGACAGAAATGCTCTTTTGTTTAGTAAAACTTGAAAAAAACTTACTTCTATGCACTACTTTCAGCATTCAGATTCTTGTCATTTTGAACACAGTAACAGCTCAAAAATACATCTGCCAAATGCAAAACAAGATTAAAAGAAATAGAAAGAATAATAAAAGGAATCTCTCATTTCATGGCTGCTTTTTCATGAACTATTTCAATCTCCATATATGTGCTTCATCAAATCTTTTCCAGATTGTTAAGCAGAATGTCTTTCCTGTATCTGTTCTTCAGGGCAACAACTTGTTCTTTTGAATATTTTCCCTTAATTACATTATTCTTTCACCATGTAGTTTCTGGTTCTGATGCTCTGTTTATCTTCTTTCTATGTACACGTTTCATACTGTAGCTGTACCTTGGCAGTGCACTCTGCTTCATCTTCACGTTTTCTTTGCATGGTTTTTAAGTGGGCTTCATTTTTCTTTCTCTTCACCATCCAGTTTTTCTATGTCTGTTATCCAGACATATTTCCATTTCTGCCCCCATGTGCAACTCTCTACTTGCACTGTCTCATCCTGTTTAGAGTATAACTACTTCAGTTGATGACCTACCAGTGCTCTATCAGGTGCTGTGATAATGGTGAAGAAGTAACCATTGTGTCCTGTGTGATATCAAGTGGTTAGGACTTATTGGTACTGTGGTGGTGAAGGATTGCCATTTTTTAGTTTTCTTTTCTTTTTTTTTTTTTTTTTTTTTTTTTTTTTTGGCATTACAGCAGCTGTCAATATATGGAAGGAGCCATTTCATGAGTTTCGCCATAGACCTGTAATCCATAACTATGTTGATAGCTGAGAAAATGTAAAAACTCTGTAGTGATGCTCCATCAAATGAAGCAATCCTAAATCAGTTTTCTGTACATACTCTCTTTAAAAGGTTCCATCAGTAAGAGGAACATAGTGTACTACAGTAGATGTTCTCTGGCTAATACATATTTTGACATACTGTGCAGCAAGATCTAAGGTGTTATCATTTTGCTTTGTGTAGTTTAGTGTCCCAATAGCATGAGAAAAGCTGTTAGACTACATCTGGATAACATCATCTTGATCCAGCTCTTCACTGAAGAGAGATGGGGCAAACAACATAGGGGAGAATCATAAAAACCAATAGCAGAAACAGTTTTTATGATGAAACTTTTAATATGCTTTCTACTATTAATTTACTTTGTAATTAAAATTCAGGAATGCTAGTATGGTAATCACTTTGCTGTAATATGAGAATGGGGAACACATTGTTATTTACAAAAAAAAAAAATTGTAGAATATGAGTACTGATCACTCTTCTGTAAGTATTTGTAGGTTGCCAACTGTCCTTGTCTTGGACTGTGAGCTGACTTCCTCGGAAACTAAAGCAGGGGAAGTTCTTGCTTTCCTCGGAGAATTCATTGGCATGAGTGGACTCTTGCTTGTGTGCTGAAGCTGCTGTTCTGCTTATCGGGTGTGCATGTAGCTGCTGGGCTACAGCAACCAGGACACGTCCTCTGTGCAGAGATTCAGTACTGTTCTGCTTCACATTACAGAACGTCCTTGGCTTTGGACTTTGCTCCGATGGCCAGAAAAGAGCACCAATGTAAGTCCTTTATTTCACATGTAAAGAAGTGTGACATGTTCTCAGTGATGCAGGATGATTCACATCTGTTTCTCACAGGATGAGATTACTGTATTTCTTTAGAAATTAGAGATTTCTTTAGAAATTACATCACTACCCCTTTCAGATTCTGGAGCTGAAACTAGTCCAAAATACTTCCATGTGTTCATTAATATCTACAGTGAGAAATATTAGATGGGTGCTGTTCGACCTTTGTTGTTGTTTAGTAGGTTTCTGTGTGGAAGAAGGTATTGATAGTAACACAGTTTGGTGTGTTTTGGAGTCATTGTACTGCATGTATTTCCTTTCTGATTGCTGCATATTAACTGCAGCTGAAGATTGCAAAAGGAAGTATTTGGAACCTCCATATTACAAGTGAAAGAAAGAGCCAGTTTCTCCAGGAGAAACAGAGGTTTGGAACTTGTCTTTCAACCCTGGGTCCATGTAAAGTCATTAAAAAGAATAAGAGGGAACAGTAGTGAGATTTAGCAATTTTGGGGCCTTCTTGGAAGCAGCACCATCCTGTTTCTTTTGCTAATATTGCTGACTATGGCATGTGCTAAGGTGAATATTGTATGTTAGGCTGTGATTTAAATGTACAGGCAGAATTGCAAAAAACATCCTCTGTATTCCTATCCTCCTAATTTTTACCGTCCTTTCTCACTGCAAAAATGTGTTAGCAATTAATTACATAGTAGCTTCAATAAACTTGTCACTGGTATTAACAATGTTTCATTCGTATACTATCTTTCCATTGATCTAGTAATGTTTCTGCTATATCTCTGTTCAATTACGCTTATTTGGTGTTTTGCATTTACGTACTTTCTAAAGCATCTTTTAAAGCAATTACCTTTTTCTAATCAGAGAACATAGCAGTTAAAACATCTGGTATACATATTTCCTACTTATTAATTTTAAATGCTTTTCGTCATGTATTTGCAACATAGCTATTCTTATAGCCATTAATATACTAAAACTAGGAATATTAATTTGTGTATAGGTTTGAAGGTAAATGTACCAGGATATGGGACTCTGGGGGCTCCATTCTTCATCTGTGCACACGTTGCACTATATTGGGAAAACCAAGAATGTACCTCCATAGAACAATGATGCCTTTGGTCAAATACCGGTGATTTGGCTGAATAACTGTGTCCATAGTAATTCTGTTTCTGATATTATTTGAAATAGTATCATAACTAAAGAGCTGTCTCTGTTCTGAAGAAATTAAACTAAGGTCAAATTTTCCCAGCTGGTATTTGAATTTCTTTCATTAGTTCCTTCTCTTTGAAATATATGTTCATATGGTTCAATGTGATATAATCATATTACTAGAGAGCTAATTTATCCAGCAAGTTACCGGTTAGTCTACATGTAGTTCTTTCTATTTGGAAAATATCCTGAAGTATTTTTTAAATTTCAATTTAATGTTCTTCTATTCTTTTTGAAATTACATAATATCCGTTACAGCCCCAAACGTATCATTTTAATTGTCTGGAAAGAAAGAGGTGCTTTTCTAGTAGATGAATGGATATCAAGTGTGTTTTCCATCTTTTTTCTTCTCATATATCAAGAGACTGTGGTTTAGTTGTAATGATTTGTTTTTCAGAAAGATTGCACATAATTATTTTTTTCTAATGTTCTGTGGATATTATGGTATACTTATACAAAATTGGAAACACTAAGGATAATGCATTGGCCAGAGGAAAATAAGGTACTAAAGTAAATGAGGATTCGGTAATGAACTGGAAAATTAAGAAGTTAGATGATAAATCATCCCTTTTGCAATGACCCTGAACATATACACCTTTTGGGAAATCATAGAGACTGAAACAAGAGCCAAAAAATAATAAAATCTGCATCACAGCTATTCAAAATAGGATTTTTTTTTAATGTTACCTTATTATATTGAACCCCTCCACAGAGATACTGGAAATACATAATGATTTTAATATTGAAGTTAGATTATATTAATATATTTTTTAGATTCAAGCTTGACTTTTTCCTGTAGTTAATCATATCTGTAGGTAGTTCCTTCACCAGCATTCATTAATGCTTTAAATAGCTGTAGCTGTTTTAGAGGTAGGAATTGACAGTTTATTGTAGTTTTCTTACAGGGTGCCTATTTTCTCCTTTGGGATGTATTTTGCATTTCTTGCTTACCTCCAGATCCTACTAGTCTTTTCTGAAAATTTCAGATAAGGCGTTTTGGGAAACCTTGTGAATTTACTAATGCTGAGAGCCAGAATCTACGTTGCAATTACATAGCTGTCTTTTGTGCAAGAGTATTGAAAGTGTACTGCCTGGTCAGTGTCGTGCACATTAAGTTCTGTTCAATAGTTCAAAGCCACAGCATTTAAAAGTAATTCATTTCTCTCAGTATTTACTCACTAATGATATAATCTCTTTAAAGAGTATCCTCGTTATTTTTACATTTCAAAAGTAGATTTGCTAACAAAGAATTGGATTTTCAAACATGATCAATACAGCTAAGACTGAAGTACATGAACATCATGTCATATGCTCCTCTTTTCTGGTGGTTCTCTTTCTCTTAGAGGTCAGTCTAGGTATGGAATAAGTAGACTAAAGCATCCAGCCAGGAGAAGCAAATGTGAACATTTGTGGTACAAGATTGAAATGAATTGTCCATGATGGAATTTCACAGTGTCATTAACATCTAGAATAGGTAATGTAGATGAAAATTGGGCTCAGTGTCATCCCTCCAGTCTTGTTCCTTTTCTCAAACCAGGTCCGGGAAGCTAAGCACTGCACATTGCTCTTTGTGTATTGCAACATAATGTGTGTAGGAGCAGGGTAGTATACATATATAGTGTGCTATATATGTTCTATAGCATGCAGGATATGCTATTGTGATGCTATGGCATATAGCTCCACTGACTAGTGAACTTCTGTTGACCATGTAATTTTAGGGATGTCAGAGCATTTGACAAATACCATTTATAACTGATGCTCATGAGCTACTCTGAAATAAGCATTGTTTTCTCTATTTTCTCCAAAATAACAAGTTTGTCTGTAGCTTCACACTTGATGGCACAGAACTGATCAGGCTGAAAGATTTTTATTTTTCTTGTTGCTTTACAAGAGACCAGTTCTCTATTTTAACTCAGCACAGTGAGTGCTCTGGCTGTGTCAGCATTACAGCAGGTGGTGGCACAGGAATGCAGATGCCTCCCATAGCTGGGGGGCAGCAGGGTGCTTAAGCTATCACCAAAGAAATTGTGTGAAACAGCTTTTGACATATGATAGGGTTACTGGTTTTCTCAAAATCACATAGAAATTGGTGGCAGGAAATGGTAGGAGAGCTTAGATGTCCAAACTCTTTGCATTAGTGACAAGATGAATCTGCAATGAGATGCAATGTTGCATATGGTGTGAAGGAACATCTTGCCTAGATTTTCTATTTCCTCCTTTGTTTCCATCTGTTTGTGAAATAGCAAGTGTTTGATTTATGATTTTTGTTTGTTCTTTTTCTTTATATATTTTTTTTCTTGCTAAATGCTGTTTCTTTTGAGAAAATCAGCAGGGGTATCTTTGCAACTCACCCATTAATTATCCCAATTATTTCTGAAAGGTAAACAGTTGAGAGAAATTTAGAAAGAGGGAAGTCAATTAAAAAAGAACAACACACAAAAGCAGTTGTTACTGCTTTCCAGTGCTCGGGCTTGGGAAGAAAGCCCTAGTAAGGCAGTAGGGGAGAGTGAGATTGAATACAAGTAGTATTTATCATTGTGTTTGTTCATTGCTGTATTGTTTTTGATTTTCGCATGAGTAAAGCATGTCTGTTCCTTGTTTAGGAAAGGAAAAATAAAACATTACATCATTGAAAGATAATTCTGTGTCTGGGGAGATCAAATGTAGATTGAAAAAAAAAACAGTAAACAAACAAAAAACTATTTTGCAGCTGTATGAAGAAACAGAATTAGAATTCCAGTCCTGTAGTTCTTACTCAGTGAGGTACACAACTGCAGGGCAGAGAAGGGCCGTCACAGATGAGGAACCCTGCAACTCTGGCAGATCTGGTGAAGAAGTGGATCATGAGCAGTCCCTAAGAGGTCCTTGTGGTAACTGCAGTGGGGAGAGCAAAAATGCAGCTAGGGTTGAAGGAAGATCACACACTGGATATGAAGTCTCACATTGCTTATTCTTTTAAGGGAAGTCTGGAGGAAAACACAGAGAAGGGTGGGGAAAGCATGGTCTGGTTGAGTAACTGGGAGACAGAAGTTTTGTTTGCAATTTTTATTTTTAATTTTTTGTCTGTGATGGTTGGACCAAGAGAAATGCATTTAAAGTGTGGCAAGGATATATTATTAGGATAAACTTTCTGAAGATTAAGCAGTAGCCCGGGTTTCATATGGAGCTTTTGAAATCTACAGTGTCTGAGGTCTTTCAAAGTAGGTCTGAGCAGGAATTTGTAAATATGGTTGGTATAGCTCTGACGGTGTATGACTACATCCTGAGAGATGCTGGTCCAAGCTGCTGGGGGATTCCTCTACACAAGGAGCGGCAGGAGCTGGCTGGAGTTGTGTCCTTTTGCATGGAGGTAGGTGGTGAGTTGCAAACATGCCTGTGAGTACATCTAGAAAACTGAGCAATCAGCAAGCCGGGATCGTAGCATTATTACGGTTGGAAAAGATCATCAAGTCCAACTGTGATAGATAGCTGGGCTAGAGAGATAACAAATCACAAAACAATAGAGCAAGCAATTACTGTTGCTGATCCTTCCATGTGATAAAGAGAGATTAGATCAACTGCTGAGGTGCCTTTTAGTTGTGTTTTTATCAGGATTCTGAAAGTAAAATTTGTATTTTCCTGTGAAGATTATGCAATTTTTAAACATAATAAAATAACTACTGATGTAGCATACTCATCTAGTACAGAACTGTACTGAACTAGTACAGTCCCTTGGGCACTAAGGTGATAACTTTCAAACAAATTAAAAAAAAAAAAAAGCAACAGACAATGGGAAATGAACAGAAGAAAATGGTTAAAGTACAGTTCCAGATGAGAACATGAGATTATTGCTATGACTTTTTTGTTTAGAAACACTTCCATCAGCAGCTAAATTGCCCCGTGGCAATGACTGCACTAACATTATCACTTGTACAAACAGTTCTGCGTTATTCTTTTGCAAAGTTATTATAGCAGTGTAGATAGCTTTTGTGTGGGAGAAGTATCACTCACAGAATTTAGTCTAATTATTTACTTATCTTTCAGTCAGAAAGATTCTCCAAGAGTTCATGTTTGTTTGCTAAAACAGCAATTTGAGTTGTCACCTTGTTTCTTACATGCTTGGTTATATCTAATATTTAGATTCATTTTCCATGTGTGAATTCTAACCAGAAATAACTCTGTCAGTACAAATATTCTTTAGCCTTAGATGCCTTACTGTGGAAAATAGAACATCACAGATCTCTTAAGACCTGAAAATCTCCAGAAAGTTCAGATTTCTTTTCTTACCTTTTTTTTTTTTGGACACTTTAATCTTGCTGGAGAAAAATATCAATACAGGACCACACCTTAGACGGCAATACTGTCACACGAAGAGGGCAGAGAAGTATGGCAGAAGATAACTCCCCTTGCATTCCAGAGGGACTGGATGTGGCTGAGCTGAGATTCTGAGTGATACCCAATTCAGCGGTGTAAATCTGGTTGTGTTCAATATATGAGCAGTTACAATTACAGATTCACAAATAGCATGCTGCCCAACTTGTCTAGCAGGTTCACATGGACACTCATGACCACCCCTAAGGAATTTGGCTGCACCATGAGACAGTGCTCACATACGGGCAGGCTACTTGTGGCAGCTTGACTGTGCATTTCAGGCTGTAGCACTGACTGAGAACTTCTGGTATGAAAAGCTAACTGCAGTTTATTGGAAATAAGCATGAATTACTGATGTGATGGACACAGGAATGTAGATCTGTTGTTTGCTTCAAACCCAAACCCAAAAGTGCTCAAAAATGACTGATGTGTTTAGGACAGACTTGCTCTGATGCAGCTTTTATGTAGATGAAGTAGAATAGAGGAGAGACTTCTACCTTTGCAGCCACTAACTGAGAATTGGATAATGAAATACTGTATTCTAATGCTTTTCCATTTTATCTCTTACTGGCATTCATTGTTTTAGAAAAATCTGGACTAAAAGCTTTTCGAGAAATTTGTTCTGAACATATTTACTGATGTCTCCAATTACACTGCATCCTAAGCTTTGACTGGGAAAGGGGGAGGGGGGGGGGGTAGAGGGAAGGGTGGGTGGCAAGTAACTGAAATGAAATGTGCATTCTAATTACATAATGCCAGGGATGAAAATGACTTGTTCTGCTGTGACTTTAAGTCTTCATTTCAGTTCCAATAAGCCTTGCATAAAAATCTCATTATTCTGAAAGAGATTTGTTATAGCAGTGTAGCAGAACAGTTTATTTTAAATGAATAAGGTACAAAAATCTATCAGGAGCCTGAGAGCACAAGACACGATTCAACAAATCCCTAATTTCTTAAAGGAATCTTTGTGTGGAGAAGAAACTCATAAGGATTCACAAATATTCAAACAATAGTTGCTTCTCCCTCACCCGTGTAGGAGTGCAGACTTTCTGTCTTTAGTGCTTGTGGTTTTTAGAACTTTCCCTGTGACATCTCTATCTTTTACGGCCTTATGATCTTGGTGTGTGAGGAGACTGTCACTGTGGTTCTGCAGAGCACCTTTTTTGCATTTAAAACAAGCTGGTCTTCAGGGAGTGATTCCAGGTGTCCAACAAAAATTACTGTTTGGTTTTCAGAGTACAGAAAACTTCTATCTTTATTGTGGGAAAATAACGTTTGTAGAAATTTGATGTCCTGAGGAGTTTACACTTCATAGAAAATAGTAACTGGGGAGTCTTAGTGGGCTTAAGCCTTATGATGGAACTGAGGATCAAATATGAGCAGAAGAAGCTGTTGCTTATTAAGCATGCTTAATAGTCTCCTGGTTCTCAATCCATATATATATTTTTTTTTTTCTGTTAATTTCTAAAGCTTTTGGAACATAAAAAGATGCATTAATCCCTTCTGCTCTACTTTCTTCTGCTATGGATGAGTCTTATGCCTGAAACTTTACAGTCTCTTAGCACTGAGGACCTTATTGGCGTTTTCCAAGCTGCACACTCTTACTCGATGCCAGGAGCTGTAGGGAAAATCTAAGGAAACTTCAGAGCTGATTCTTTAACCCTTACTGGTTTTTACAAGTAATAACTGATTTCCAGCATATCACTAAAAGGTCTCCCACTGACTCTTGGTCTATTCCAGTTTCTCTGCCATGTTTCAAGTCACTTAATGAGAATTTTCTGCTGAGTAATACCCTCCTGCAAGACTCTAGACATCTCACAGCACAAAATATTAGGCAATACCTTGCTTGGAAAAAAAAAATCTGATTCTAAAACTAGTGTCAGATTAGTTGCTTTTTCATCCATGTAACTATAGGGCATGCAGAACACAGCACTGATGTGTGCAATATGTATGTAAGTATGTATGTGTGTGGTGCTCAGGGACATGATTTAGCAGTGTTAGAGTTACAGTAGTATGGTTAGATTGTGGTTGGACATAATGATCTCGAAGGTCTTTTCCAATCTAAGCAATTCTGTGATTCTATAAAGTGTCACTTCAAGAGTGCCATGCCTTCTGGAAAAAGGGAGGAAGTCTGTTTGGAGTTTGGGCTTGGAGTGTGCTCTGAAATGTGGGTATTTCTGAATGATGAGTCCAAAATGTTTGTCGTCATGTAAATTAATAATGGCGGGGCATTTTGGTTCAATGAGTCTCTTTGGATCCATGCTACCAAAGTAAATAAATAAACAAGATAGAAAAAAACAGCAACAATGAGAACCGAAAAAAGTACCACCAAAACAACCATTAAAACAAAACAAAACCAATGGAACAAAAAGAAAGATCGAGGTCAGGATCTGGAGGGAAGGAATGTACGAGGTCAGACTTCTTTTTATTTTATTTCTGTCATTCTAGACTGTGGATTCCCTAGTGCTTGTTTGCAAGCAGTGTATAGTTTTGCATTGTCATTTTCCCCGTAGTAGGAAAAACCTCAGCATTTTAAATAATATCTCATTAGCCTTACTGAATTTGGCTGCTCTTTTAGTATTAGTAGTGGATGACATCTGAAATATTTCAATTACTCTTTAAAAAAAAAAAATTAGACACCATGAAAAAAAGGATGTTTTTATTTTTCAGACACTGATTTATACGAAAGGAAATAAATGTTTTGCAGCATTGAAAAAGTTTACCTTAGGGCAGTATTCTTGTAAAATTGTGATTTTCTCAATAACTAAACACCTCTACTAACATCTCCTTGACTTACTTCTGGAAAACTTTCTATCATCCAGATTTGTAGTGTTAAAAGATACATGAATCTCACTCAGAGGAGAATATTTAAAACATCAAGAAAAAATATTTTTTACAAGTAGCTTTTTTTTTTGCCTTTCTGAACCACTCTCACTGTTGTAGCATTGTGCAAATAACGTGCACGCTTTCTTCACCAGGGAAAACAAACCACAAAAATGCCACCTAGCACAGTCAACATATTGCTTATATGCTTTTAACAAGTCTTATTTAACAGGAATGTATTTAAAGGACTAAAAATATTCATACGGGAGTTCTAATACAAAAATGACCAAAAAAAACCCCAGTTATGCTGATAGCCATCGCATTTTTACCACGGGCAATTTGCACAGAAGCTGTGGAGTTTAAATCCACTATCTGTTTCAGGAGCTAAATTTTCAACGCTGTATGAATGATTTTACAGCTCAGTAAGTAAGATCAGTCTTTTGAATATGAGCTTTATTCTGAATGTTCTATACAACTGTCAGTGTTTAAAAATGAATCAATTTCAATTCCTCAGTTCCTTCCTTCTCCTCGTTAAAGGCTTTAAGTCTTGCTTCAAAACCACACAGATATCTTGAGAGGTTTTAAAAAAAAGTCAGTGCATGAGAGAATATTTTTGTTCTTGTTAAAACTGTCTTGCTAAGTAAATATTGATCAGATGCTGCAAAACCCTGTGGTAGAACTCATTGCATTTGAGGAGGAAGGAAGGAAAAAGCTGCCTCAGGCTACTGTAATGTATAGAAATGTGATGAACAAAACAGCCGTGCACTGTGCTTATAGCTGGGTTGCTGTTACAATAGGAGTACTTTTGAGCAAAGTCCTTTGAACCCATTAAATTCTCTCTCCCTCTTGTAGGATTATTGATTGCAGTTGGCAGGGGCAGCAGGTCTGCATGTGACGTTACAGCCCTGCAGCACTACCAGCCCCAGTGAGAGCTGTTGTCGTGTTTCTGCTGGGAGAGCTGGGCTAGGCCTGAGTGCTTTGCCTTGTCTTTTTGTCTCTTATCTTCTGTATCTTAGAAGTATTGAACATTGTATGAAATCTTTTGCCATGTCACAAGGAGATGTGTCACATCATACAGATGGTTTCCAATACAAGCCTTGAGCCACACTGCTCTGGGATTACTGCTCAGAGGCATATGGGAAAGGGAGTTAAATGCTCATTCTCCCCAAAACAGGGCTGGGCTTTGCCTGTTTCCACAAGACCTGGTGTAGGGGATTGCTCTGTGTGAGATTCCTGTGAGACAGTGAAGAAGCTGCCTCTCCCACCTTGTGATCCCCAGTTCAGGGAGATCCACGCCCTGCAGTGAGCTTAGCTGGGTGCAGGCACACCAAGGTCTGAGCTGATCAGAACTACACAGCTGGGGGGTGCGCACCCAGCATTTCTTATGTGATTTATTGTGTTGCCATATCAGACAGGAGAAGCATGATAATTAGTCTCTAAAATAATTGTTTACAGGCTCAGTTGTTTACCCCCAATTCATCCTTCTGAGCACTTCAATCACTGTTCTCTGCACAGCGTGAAATTTAGCCCAAAATATTTGGTTATTTCTATGTTCATTTAATTCTCTCTGCTTTCATGCCACTTTTTCATGCTTCATGTTTAGTTTTTGATCCTTACATCTTTTGTAAGGAACAAAATGTTCAGTCATTGGGGATTGTAATGCCTGTTGAGGTAGCCTTGCTAAGATTTTTCCACTGGAGTCCAAGCACAAATTCTCTGTCATTGGTTGCTAAATATTTTAGGCATTCTTCAGGTTCACCAGCAGAGACTGGGGTTTGTATTTGTAAGACAGGTGTATATGGACATTCATGATAGGCTTTGGAGAAATTTGGAGCCATTGAGTGCTAGAAGGAAAAATTTCTCCATCTATTCCAAACAGATGTGGCTACGTTCAGAAGTTAATTGTATAAATTATAGTGCAAAAGTAATTAGAGTTTAATATTCAATTATAGACAAGCAGATCATTTTTTCTGAAATGCAACAGCATGAATTTCTAACATCTGTTATGTCTACCGAGTTCACATTTTCCATTTTTTTTCTAATCTATATTTTTCTGTTCTTTTTCTTCTAGCTGTTGCCCTCATTTATATCATCATTGAATTAGTACGTAACACTCAGAATCTTATTTTCTTTTCCCCCCAGCATTGTCATTGAACATGCCAAGGAAATAATGCATCCAATTCCTACTAGGCTTAAAAGCTGGATTTCGTTCTGGTTTCTTGATCTGTTTTTTTGTTTGTTTGTTTGTTTGTTTTTCTTTTCTTGATATTCACTGAGCTGATGTATCTTGTTTGCTATTTAGTTGGTTTTTTTTTAGGACAAATTATATTTAAAAGACCTCAAGATTTCAGTAGTAAAATCCTGCTTGTTTTCTTGCTGCAGAAGAAGATTTTACCACAATCCAAATGGTAATAGAAAAGCACTTTGTACAGATCTGTATCACAACAGCGTTATGACATCTAATGAGTTAACATGTTTATACTGACATCTGGGCAGTTAAACACTGTTCTTTATTGTCTGTGGCTGTCCCTGTGTGAACATGGGTATTTTTAAACTTTAACTTGTCAGACTCCTGTAATGTTTTTTGACTTCAAGTTTCTCCTGAAACTGGCAGGTGTTATGGCAGTTGGGAATAAGACAGAGCTCTCTGGATTTTTGAAGGTGTTATGTTGCTGTTCAAGTTTTTAAGGTTTTAAAACTCCAGTCTTTTCCTGTGATAAATCTTTGTATATTCAAAATAATTTCCTAATTTTTAATAACATGTAGTCCTGAAGTCTGTAATTTAGTAGCAACAGTATGTCTGCATTTTTACTTGCAAGCAAGTAAAAAGAAGACACAGTGCATTGCATTAAAGAAGGTATTTTTGTTACGTACAAGCCACTGTTACCTGTTCAAGTGTCGAGATTTTGTTCAGTTCCAGTAGTTTCATCTATCTGCAGTTTTTACTCCAAAATACATTTGTCTTAAAGTAAATGTCTTTTCTGTTCTTCATAAACCCTGGGATCAACAACTAATAATTAAATAATTGCATGGTATCATATTACCTCCAAAGAAGGATTAGTACTACTAATAGCATCTGCAGTAACTAATCTGTTGTAATTATCAACAGGAAACTGATCTAAAACTTGGGACTCATGATGTCAAATTTGTGTCTGTAACTCACTTGAATTTTGAGAAGGATTTGAGCCATTCTACTTCCTCAGCCTTCTTATCACAAAATCATAGAATTGTTTGAGTTGGAAAGGACCCTTAAAGGTCATGTGGTCCAACTCCCCTGTAATGAACAGGGACACCTCCAGCTTATCAGGTGCTCAGAGCCCTGTCCAGCCTCACCTTGAGTGTCTCAAGGAACAGGGCTTCCACCACCTCTCTGGGCAACCCGTACCAGTGCCTCACCACCCTTACCATAAAAAACTTCTTCCTTATATCGAATCTAAATCTCCTCTCTTCTAGATTGAAACCATTTCCCTTTGTCTTATCTCAACAGACTCTGCTAAAAAGTCTGTCCCTTTCCTTTCTTATAGCCGCCCTTTAGGTGGGCCACTATCTGGTCTCCCCAGAGCCTTTTCCAGGCTGAGGAGCTCCCAGAGCTCTCTGCTTGTCCTCATGGGAGAGGTGTTCCATCCCTTGGATCATTTTGTGGCCCTTCTCTAGATGTGCTCCAACAAGTCCATGCCTCTCCTGTACTGAGGATTCCACATCTGGACTCAGTACTCCAGGTGAGGTCTCACCAGCACAGAATAGAGGGTCAGGACCACTTCCCCTGACCTGCTGGCTATGCTTCTTTTGTTGCGGAAGATTTCTATTGAAAAAATTTCTTTGGGGACCTTGTTCAGGAAAACGGTATGTTAGATAATGTCAGTGATGTCAGGCTACTTTTTTTCCCTTTCATAATTGTCAGAAATGAATATATTCTTACATGTAAAATCTGTGCTTTCCTGAGAGGTGTTAAGATGAAAAGGTATTTTTAGCTGCTGTGTTCTGTTTTTGTATGGTCGCTGGCTGAAGTCCCGGAAGTGAGCATCTTTTATCTCATTAACTTGCTTCTCTTGGGGGAGTGTTTTGTGGGTGCCCTTGAACTAAGCCACTAGCATCACTCTTAACTGACTGCAAGGCACTAGTGTATCTTCTTATGTTCTCTATTTTAATTACCATTTATACTGCACAAAATACAACTCATTTTCAGTTATTATCTGATATGGAGCATATAGCCTAATCCCCAAGGCTGAGATCTTTGTACATTTTTTATCACTTCAAGACACAGCATGTCAGTGTTTTCTGATTGCCTTATTTTTAAGCTAAATTCAGCAAGAAATGTTCCCTGAAGATCCAAATTGTTCAGAAAGATATTGCTTTGTTATGACAGCCAGGCATCCCTTCTCACCCACATGGTCCTGTCTCATTTCATATTATTGCTTTTTTTTGCCTATGCTTCTTATTTCTGAAATATACGATAAAGCTTAATCTCTGGTATAAAAAGATCTTTAATTCTCTACTCCTCTTTCTTTTCATCAAATGCTTTGCACGTGCCAGCACTTTCCTCTCATCCACAACAAAATAAAAGGGTGTCTCAGAAATATGAAAAAAATATTGACTCCTGTAGAATAGCTGGGCTCAGTAACTGAGTCAAAGCATGACTTTTCTGGGAATGTCACTTGGAGCCATCTGTCCACAGAAGATGCTTTTGCTGGCCCAAAGCCCGGAGCCGTGCACAGACATTGGGCCTGCTGACTCCAGTGGACGTTGGGCTGGGCAAGCTGGAGCACAGGCATGTTCCCCAGAAAGTTGTTTGCTCGCCTCCGTGATCTGAGTCTCAATTTGCTTGTCTTTAAAAAGGGAGGAAATGTTTCGTGGTTATGCCTGCCCTTTCCATCCGTCATTTGGATTTTTCATAAAATTAGAAGGAATCTAGTTGTTTCAGGCATGTTACCTGCGAAATGGATTAGTAGCCCCAGGATTCAGTGTTATTTCTAAGCTTCAGGGAAGTTTAATGCTTGTTAATCGTACCTGTGCTGGCTTTCAAAGCAGCCATAGGTGTTCAGGAGCTGGCCGGTGCAATGGCACTGCTGTAAATCTGCAGAGATACACAGATTTAAATCACCATAGCTGAAAGAGAAATCTAGGGATTAATATTTTGCTTTCTTCAGAAAAAGATCTCTTTAAGGCTATTCAGTGAACAGAACAAACTTATCATTACTATGTACTGAGCCATGATATAGCAAGAATATCCTTAAGCTTTGAGAAATAGTTCTAGAAATGCATCACCAGATATTATATTAGAAAGCACACATTATAATATTCATTACAGTTGTAGAATGTGAACTGCATGTTATTGTAAAAGAAAATCCAATTTGCTGCCTACTGCCTTCAATTTGGTTTTGACAAGTACTCGATCTTTTGCTGTATTTTGCTTTCTACGTTTATCTTCTTGGGCATGTTCTGTTATGTCTGCTTAGGGCAAAAACAATAATCTGTTCATTTAATTTACTGAAAAAGCTCATGTACTGTCTGTGCTTACTAGCTACAACAATATGAAAACAAATCCCAGTTGCTAAAGATCCATTTGACAGTATGAAATAGATTCTGACTTTTTAATTTAGGCAAAAAGCTGGAGAGGACATAGAAGGGATGCAAATTTACTTAGTTGTGCCATTTATTTATGAATGGTTGCAAGGGAGTGATCTGCAAAAGCCTGTATTATTTTAACAATGATGGATGAACCTAACTGGGTATAAAAAGAAGTGGTGTTTCACCCTTGCAGGTCAGATGGTTCAGGGAACCATCAGGGTTTTTTTGACTTGGTTTGAAATCTGAGAACCTGAGTTCACCACAATTTCTGCAGACAGTTTTTCCTCAAAGTGGAACATATTTTTAATTAAATTACAGTTTCCTAGTTGGTAATTTTTCTCGCTGCTAATCATGGGAGGGGGTGGGAAGGAGAGTGGCAATGGGAACTCAACAAAATCTTAACACTTCTTTTCACTTGTGCTTGAAGCAATACTGTGTGATGAAAGGGAAACTCATCTTGCCAAAATTTGAGTTGTTTTAGCTCTGAGGTGTGATTTGCTTTATATTCTTTCTAACTAATCACCTGAATTTGTTTAACAGTCTTTGTCTGGAAATCTCAAAAGAGAATGTTCTATCTTGCTCTTGGTAATTTGAAGGGTAGTAAAAAGGCATCTCTAATTTTTTCTTCTTGTTTTACTGCAGATACAAGTGTGATGTTTTGAATAAGATCTTCAGATTCTCTAATTCATAAACACCTCCCATGGCCTGCTCCCCAAGACATATGTCAGATTTTAGAAAATGAGGAGGTTTTTGCTATAAAGCCTGCAGAATCAGGTAATCTGTCCACTCTGACCTAGAAAACCTAAAAACCTTTTTTTTTTTTTTTTTTTTTTACCCCAATCCCACCAGTTTTTGTTGTTTTGTTTTTTTTTTTCCAGAAAATAAATGAACAATCACAAGGATATAAAAGTTTGTTATTACAATGCTGTTAAGCCAAATGTCGTGTTCCTTCAGACAGCATACACTGATGTACTTCCTGTTCCCTCACTTTTAATGGGGAATAGCTGAAGGGTGCCCAAGTTCGGTTCATTGTTTTCTTATGGTATAAGCATGCTAACAGCTATGCCTTGGCCTTATCAGCTTGTCAAGCTGTTTTTGTAGAATCAAATACTGCCAGAGCCCATTTGATACTTCCTAGACACCTTAAATTAACATTCTTGGTTGGAAAAGTAGGTCTGCTTGAAGACATATTTTTGAAGAGTTTTGTTCCATAGCCAGAAATGTTTTTATCCTTAAGAAACAAATACTACAATCCCTGTCACAGGAAAATTCCCTTTGACATAAAATATGATTTGCTTGAGCTGGCCTGCAGGATTTGACCATCTGCAAGCCAGTCTGTACAATATCAGATTTTTTATTTACTTGATATAAGCGTCCAATCTGTTTTAATCTCTTTTGAGAATTTTAATTTTTCTCACTATGTCATTCGTTCATTACGGAGATAGGTGTGATTTTACAAACTGTGGTGTCACATTCTGCAGCTCTGCTCTCAATCAGTACATTTGCGAACAATTGCAACTATTTTCACATGGCCTGAGTATGTTCCTATGGCTGACATATAGCTGGCAAGCCCATCACTGTGATTCTGATCCCCACATCTACCTGCTGCATTATCCCACTTTCCCAGGATGTTTTTTTAGCATAAAAGTTTCTTCCAAGTCTCCACTTTTCATTTATTGGTGTGTCCAAAGCTGCTTCTTTTGTGAAAGAGCTGAACATCTTATGTCTGAAACATGATTTGGATTATCCCGAAAAACAATCTAACTGTTCTGGCACATTTGCAGAATTAGGTACTGTAACATCACTAAAAGTAATGACTGATGTTATCAATCATTAATCAGGGGACAGAAACCCCCAGACACTAGATGCCAACATCTTCCCTTCACGCATGTCCTTACAGGAAAGCTCCCCTGGATGTGCTGTGTGGAAAGGTGTCAGGGATAAGGGTGCCAGACCCAAGGAATGCACACCAGTGCCTCTGCAGAAGTGCAGGATTGGGAAGGCATTTTTTTAAGCCACTAGTCTGAAAGCATTAAACTTTAGACGTTGACATCTCCTGAAATTGCTCGAATATTAACATACTCTAAAATAACTTGATTTCTCCTGCTGCTTGATTTTTCTTTTCAAGAATATCACTCTGCTTTGAAATCTAAGTTATTTCCATTTCCTAGAAATTATTCTATCTATTCCTTTCTTGAATGAAGTTCTTAATCCTCAACCAATATGGAAAGGCATAAGAACTTCAAAAGACACTCCTTAGTGATTTAGTCTTCTATGTCTTCATTCTGCATGAGCATTTTAATGGTTCTCATGTCATCTGTTGACTTCCATTTCTGTTTTCTGTAAGCTTTTTGCCTCTCACAGTAATCAATGTTTCATATACAGTGATTGTGCAGGATAATTAAATAAAAACTCTATTTTAAACCAATTTAAATCAGTTAGACTTTCAGAAATGACAGTTGCTGCACTGTAAAACCACTGAACAAACGCTTTCAAATACTTAAATCAATCTCAACTTTGTTTCATCTTAATCTTCAGAAAGCAGTTCCTGCGAATGTCAATACTGCCATGATAGATTAGGTGATGATATCTCTGTATGTGTTAGCTTCAGAGATGCACTGGTATTAGACCAATTAAATGAATATAATTGTTACTTTTCTACGCGTCACAGATAGAAGTAGATTTCTGTCATGGTGCTTGAGATAAGGCATGTGTTTGGCATGTATTTACTGCTGTGGTTAATGATTAGTATTAGCATAACTGGATTTCTCCTAGTTATTGTGTATTGGAGATGCGTAGCAGCTACTACAGATGTTATCAGCTAATAGCCAGTGATGTCATATGGCCATACAGCGTGAATATTTGTATGACCGGGGAGATGATTTTTGTTCATCTGCTTGGGCTTCTTTTGTTATTATTTGGCTTGTCGTTTTGGATATTTTCTTACTTGTTGCTGTTGGTTTTTGTTGTTGTTGTTCTGCTGTTGGGGCGCAGTATTGGACCTGTGTTGTCCAAATGCACAGGCAGAGGTAATCTTTTTGCCACAATAAAAGACAGAGTAGAAAAAAATTATGTAATAGTAAGTTAGAGATGGACCAAGTCACCAGCAAGACAAAAACCTTATCTGCTAAATCTCATTTAGAAGTGATATGCAATATACCAAATTGTTTATTTTTCTTGCTTCAGTCTGCTGTTACCAGACTGTGAACATCAAATACATGTTTCAGTGCAAGTATTACCAAAGCGGCTTGCAAAAAGAAACTGCTAATGTATGTTCCCAAATGATATTTGCTTAGATGTCACTAGTCATCTACGGTCCTGAGTCTAGAAGTAAATATCACTCAGTTATCAGTTTTGGTGTTTGTCTACTGATAGCAGTCATCTTATTCATGTATGTAGGTTTTGTGTTGGTAACAAATGCAGTCATAAATGAAAAAAAGATCAGGAATCAGTGGGTGCCCTTGCTGTTAAGCAGGCAGCTACTTGTCTAGCTCTGAGAACTCACATGACTTGCAATCATTGAAAAATCAAAATCTGAATCACTAAAATTAGTCAAAAATACATAGCATTTGTATCTTGTTCAAGAACTGCAACTGGCAGAGATGGTTAATTGATTTGTAGGTTATTCCACAAAATACTAGAGATGCCTTCCACTGAAACACTTAGCTGAATCTGTAATGTGTTTTTAATAAGACTCTGAGTTCTTACATCTAAAATTTCGTATCCAGATAGTATCATAATTTGCCTTCACTTTTTGTGAGAATTGAAAACTGTCAGGACTTACATTGTTTGTCAGGTAAAATTACAGCTGTGGTAGGGGATGGAACAGCTATTTCAGGGCCTATTCAGAATGTCTGGTGGGCCGAGCAGCTTTTGGCTCAGACTGCTGCCTCCGCATCTGCAGACAGTGTTGCAGGAAGACTGTATTAGAAATAACTGAGAAACCAAGATTCACTGATGGCAGAAAATCATTCAGTTAAACAAATCTGAGAATGACTAACCCAGCTGGTAATTGGTACAAGGGCCAAATGTCTGTATAAAAGCAGGTGAAAGCAAGAAGGTAATGGTAATTTGACTGTGTCCTGGTATCTTTAATACAAAAGGGAACACGCGAAATGGGGAAAGGGACAGATACCTCTTATAGGCTGAAAAAAAAATCTGTAGCAATAAAATCAGTGCTGAGTGCATTGAAATTTAGTAAGGGTAAAGAAAGAGTTTCTATAAATACATTTGATTGGGGGGGGAAAAAAAAAAAAAAACCACAGGCTACCAATTAATGGGAAAGAGAGAAAAAGTAAGAAGCCAGAGAAGAAGCATTCAGTGTCTTCTTTCTATCTAAAAAAAAAAGGTTAGCAGTGACCAGATACTTACGAGTCTAATAAGGTTTTAAGAAAGATCCAATACAGATATATCAAGAACTAATACTATCAAACAGATTTGATTTTCTTCTTTGACAGAAAGCTTGCTAGTTCTAAGAGTATGCTGTACTGGAAATTTAGATAAAGCTTTCTGTCCTGTCCACTGACAGGTTCATAAGCAATAAGGTGGAGAGAGTGCCTCTAAGTTGGAGTGATACAGTCACTTTGGAAACTGTAATCAAACAGCAATAATTGACAATGTCTTTCCCGTTTCTAGAATGGTCTTACGGCATTTTCCATTTTAGCATATTTTCCCTTTTCCTTTCTTCCTTTTTTCCTTTGCCAGTGGAAAAAGAAAAAAGAGATGAAATAATTGTGGTTTAGAAGTACACTTCTTTAAATCTAATTTGCTTGCCAGTGAGTCAAATTCCCCTTAGGTTGGAGACACGCAATACAATGCATGAGATGTACAGAAAAATGTTCTCGTTGTTCAATACCAAGGGTGAGAGCAAGAATAAAACCAGGGTTTTCCTCCATTAATTTGAGCAATTTGTGGAGGAAAAAAAAAAAAAAAAAAAAAAAAGAAGTCTATATATTATACTCCTACTTAATAAATATAGTATGAATAGCTTTGTTTTCCTTTATGTAGTTAAAATAAGCAGATTAGAGGAGGTCAGATCAGTAGGAAAAGTGAGTTGCTGTTTGTACTTTCAACAAAATGGACTGAAGCAAATCTAAGAGAGGCTGGAGGTCTCCTGCTAACCTACATATCACTCAGAAAATAAATTCTCATGCAAAAACTTTCTTATTGCATGATTTGTATTAGTATTCCTGTCCAAATCCATAACTGCTGATTAATGAAGATTAACATGCCTGTGGCCACAAGTCAGCTTTTCATTTTCTTATTTTTGAGCTTCTCATCTTTGTGATTAATAATTTGTCAAAAGGCTTGAATTCTAGACTCAGAATACTAAATATGTTAGTAATTAGAGCTCTGCAAAATAACATCGTAAACAGAATACCCAATTACCTTTCATATATGCTGTAAAATACAAAGACCTTCAGTAGGATGAAGACCAAAGTGATGCAAAACAGAGGGAAATGGAAAAGCATGTGGGAAAGGCATGTTGTTTGGGGACTGTAAGCCACATATTTGGAGATGGGGAGCCTACAGTCCAGAATGGAAAGTGCGAGAATGGAGACCGGGAGCTAGGAAACAAGTGGGAAAGACAAGGGCAATTATACTGAAGTCTGTAGGCAAGTGGGCAAAGAAGATATTTACTGCTTCCAGACCCAAACTGTGCACTGAATTTCCATACTCTCTAACATTAAAGAGAAACAAGTATTTAAATAATGTATAGCATGGTACATATTGGAGAACAATTTCTTTTTAGTGGGACTGGCAAGGATGGTTTAAGTCAATATGGAGTTCAAAAAACAAAGCTGCCTTTCAGTCTATGCCAAGGATAAGATTGGGTGTTAGGGAGGAATAGTCTCTCTCAGATGAAATGAGCGTCCCTACTTTTACACATGATTCACAGCCAGGATCTGCTCCACGAAGATGATTAGCCTTACAATAGTAGTTTGTGACTTAAACTTACTTTCTCTCCCGTTGTCAGGGGAATAGCACTGCCTGGCGTTTGAGGGAAATCCAATTGACTCAGAATTTTTGAATATTCTGAAAATCATAACGATTCATTTCAGCATAGAATGGCCATCAGCAATATCAGATTCATTTCCTTGGTGGTGTGAAGTGATAATTCTTAGAATCTAACCTTGTGTGGTGCACAGGCCACGCAAGGGTGGCCTAGATCATGAATTACAGAGACCATCATCATAAACCACCTTGGCTGCTGAGATGGAAACATAAGTTTTAAATGTGAACAGTTGATTAGTTCTAAATTGGTGCTGTTGACCTGTTCTTTACATTTTGGGACCTACTTTTTTATTCAAGAAAATACAGAAGTTGTGCTCCTATAGTTACATCATGAATTTAGAAAGATCTGTGGAAAGGAAATGGAAATGCTTTTCCTTGAAGCCAATCTATGAATGTCTAAGTCACTGGAAATTCTGAGGGAATACACTCATTATTGTCACTAATGTTATTATTAGGAAATTTGTTACAAATTCTCTCACTAAAATGTGATTTATGCTATTTCTGTCATCCATTAGAATCATGAGTTTCGAATGAAAATAAATTCACTAAATAAGTGGTAGTTTCTTTTTAAAAAGGCATCTTGGAAGCAGTCGCGTTTTATCAAGATTCCAAAACAAAAGTTAGCATTCACTGCTACTTAGGGAAGCTTAATTTTTTTTTCTTTTAAGTTCTTCTTAACCAAACAGTCGTGAAACTATTACCAAAAAAAAAAAAAAAAAAAATTATGGAGCCGGTGTAACTGGAATAGTTTTAATCTGTAACTGTAACAGTTAGGGTAAGCTTTGGATATTTCCTGCTCTTATTTTCATTTATTCTGATCGATTGTGTGTTTTATTCTTTTAAAGTGGCAATTGTTTCATAGTCACCCAATCAACGCTGTTTCTACGGCCACTGGAAATGGCCAAGATAAACAAACACCGCTCACGCTGCTTCTTCTTGTGCTCCGCTACTGCAGAGGTGAACTCTCAGCCAGGATGTATGCTAAGTAAGGAAAAACATTAGCTGTTATTTTAAGATGGAATGGACAACTGATACTGACAGAACCTCTTTTGGACTTCAGGTAAATAAGCAGTCCTGCCTGCATAACATTTCCTTATTTCTTTTTTTATTTTTTAACTTGCTTTATTTTTCAATGAAAGAAATCACAGCTGATGTTAGGTATCTTGATCATTACTTTTCTTGTCTGAATAACTGTCACGTTCAGGGTAGATTGGACATTTTACTGAACTACCCTCGCTGCAGAAAAAAAAAAAAAAAAAAAAAAAAAAAAAAAAAAAAACAGATGCTGATTTGGTTCCATGCAGTGAATATCTTTTGCTTGGACTTCTCCAGAGAGCTACCAAATGTCGTTTCCCGGATTTTTGCAGAAGATCCTGCAGTGCTGATCATTTTCCCGATCTCTAGGGAAGTAACTGCAATGTGCCAACACACTGTGAGTATCAAAGCTGGCATGGAGTGCCTGCCCTCCTGCTGGGAGGCCCTCATAAAAATAAGGTGACCTCAGTAAAATTACCCAGCAGGCCTTGGTGAAAATGAGCAGAGGAGACCAACTGTTAATATGATGTTGTCAAGTGCATTGTTCTACAATAATGTAGTTGCTAGTACTGCAATCAAGGAAAAACAGCAAGGAAATCTGGGAGAAAAGCTGCTTTTCCATTTACTTCAACCATTCTGCCTAGACTAGAAAAATAAAAGCAGACAAAAGCAGTTAGTTTAACCCTTGCAAATGCCTGTATATAACTGCAAAAAACTGATGTTTCCTTCAGGGTTTTGATCTTTGCTCATCATTTTGGTGGTGCAGCCACTGCAGGCTTTGAACATTGTGCAGTCAGACATGAATTCATGTAATTCTGATTGCGAGTAGCCCCGATTTTATGGCATAAAAAATGAAGAGACGTAATGGAAGGGAGAAAGATACCTAGGCCACTCCAAAAGTAATGCCTCCTACTTCCATGGAAACTCCAACAGATAAAAAGAGTGTAATAATGCTAGTTTTTAGAGCAAATTCTCAGCTAGAAAACAATACTTTTCAGAATAGCTGCAACCATCAGCTGTGCATTTTTGCCAGCAATGAACAAGAGCCTGCATGCCACACTCATAAAAATCTGCATCCGTGGAAGTAATCCACTGTCACCACTGCTGAAATGCACCACCCACTACCTCACTGTACTCACACTGTTTGGTCTCCATAATCATTCAGCAATCACCAATAAATGTCAATGGGAGTCATTGGTGGTGTAGAGATAGATGGGTGTTTTGCCTATTGCTTTCCTGGTTTTGCCGTTGACTCTGAACAGGACTTGCAGTCACAGGCATGCTGAAAAAAGGACCCAAGTGGTCTTCAGGTTGTTATCTCTAAATCCTTAGGTGAGTTTTGAGAACCGTGAAAAGTAAATCTAAAAACTTCTTGAGAGTTATCTGTGCTTATTATGGGATGTCTCTTTTATGGGAAATTGGTTTATAATTAGTGAGCTGAGAAGAAGCTTGAAAATCTTACCATACATACTGAATAAAAGAATTGGAATCAAATCTAGGTATAACAAGTGCGACTATCATCTGTTTGTGCTTTGCATAAGCAATTTGACTGTGGTATGTGATAGAAATATAGATTGGTGGGTGAATAAATGATTTTCCTAGGCAGCTAGGAATAAACAATGATTTATCAATAAATTCCCTGCAGCTGTATCATATTTATCTAAAGCATCATCACTTTGAGAAAGCTGAACAAATAAAATGCTTTTAACTTCAAAATAATTCAGCATTTTCAGTTCTCTCATGTATTAAAACTTTACAAAAGACTGATGTTTTTTGCATATGACTAATAGTGTATTCATGGAAAAAATTCTCACCCTACCCTAACCCACCATGAAATGTAATTTCCTTTTGGTGTGCATGTAAAGACTATATTAAGGCAAGGATCTACATAGTTCAAACTTTTTACTGCATTTAAATTTCTCCCAAATCTCCAAAATAAAACATACATGAATGGTTGCCTAACTAAATCATCCAAAATGTCACAAAGCTAATAATAGTTAATTACATATTAAACTCTCTTGCATTGAAAACTAAAATTTTGTGACGTCAGCATAGTACATTGCAAATATTTGAGTCTGAAGACAATTTTCATAAAATCAAGGAATCTCCATGATTGGTTATTAAATTCATTTTAATTTTGTATATAGAAAATAACCTTATCAGAAATTGTTGTCTGAAGTGCAGTTTCTTATGGATAAGGTTGACCTACAACCTGTAATGAACTCCAGAGATCAGCAATGTGGGTAAGCCGTTTCCTACTCAGAAGGCCTGAAGAGTAGGCTACAATTTTCCATTCTTCAGGATATTTTCACATTGCATAGCCTGTTAGGGAAATCTTTCAGAAAAATATTTTTTGACTGGTTTCGTGCCTCTTTGGACTTCACCATTGCCTAAAACAAATTGCTGTTTCTATTGATCACATTAAAAAATGTGTTAGAATTAATGATACGCTGGAGAGCTATGCTCTGTTCCTTCAAAAGCTGCAGACAGACAGGAAAAAAAAGTATTTGTGTTAAAAAATGTTCCATCTCAGGTAGTAATTTTTTAAAGAATTAAGAAATCAGATAAATGATTAAATGTCATTATGAAGATAAAGTTTCATTTCAAAATGGCTAAAATGACTCAAATGGATACTTAAGAAATTTTAAAGTGCATTAGATTTAGATGAAATGTTCTGTCACTGCTAAACTTTATTGTCTTGTTTAAAAAAAAATGTTAAACTGTATTTTTCACAGTGATCTATTGTTGAATAGATAGGGATATAATGTGTTGGAAACCGAATTGAAAAGATTTGAGAGAAAAGCTATTACACGTTTATATTTACCAAGAAAATTCTTGCATATATTTTGAATTCCAAAGCTTATTTAAAGTGTGTGTATATGTAGTTAATATTAACATATTGTCTGCTTTATGGTCGAGACCTAATGGTTTTATTTGTTGGCATTTTTGTTTGTTTGTTGTTTTTTTTTAATCAAATATATCAAATGGTTATTCAGTAGCAATTCAGCTACTGAATTTGGATGTTGTAACAAAGCACTGTAATATGCTTTGCATTTGAACCAAAATTATTTTCATCTAGCAACAAAATACAGACTCAGCAATCCCAGAATATTTAGTAAATTTCTGTATTTCAACATGTTCATCAGTGATCTGGTAAATGTGACTACATTTACTCCTTCTGTAATTTCAGGAGGTATTTGTAAGGCTTGGTGACTGCAGGGTAAAATGGTACATGAAATTTAGTGTGGATAATAGTCCAGTGACATAGAAGAAGAAAGCTGTTTGAGCTCAACATAGAATAATGAGCTCAAGGCTTTTTAATTGTCAAGAGCAAGATCTTGGTGTTCTTAAAGATAGTACTGGTGAAAAGTATTAGCTTGGTGTTTGATGAGTTTCCACAACTAATCATGTATGAATTACTAAGGAAGGAAGACAGAAGTAAAATATGCTGTTATGTCCCTCTGTAAATACATTCTCCATCCTCACCATGAATGCCATTTTTAGAAGGTTTAAAGAAAGGAAATAGGGGTGGTTTGTATATATCATTGGCTAAGTGGGCTGGGACTTTTTATTGGAAAGAAGACAGTTGGGGAAAGGAGGCTAAACTTCTAGTTAATTCATTAAATACAAATATTTTTAATGTGATATTTGAAAGTCCTTTATTTTCTTGTCCTTCTGTCTATTTCTGTGTTCTTTATGGCCTCATATTAGGATAAAGACAATTAAATGTGATCTACCTTGAGGACTTCCTGTCCTCATAATGGTCCAGGTTTGTCTTTAGTAGAAAACAGTGGAAAAAATCCTAGTGGGATTAGATTCAGAATATGTAAACACACTCTTTTGAGACACGGAAATTCATTTAAAGAGTTAAATCCCGTTCATCACAGTCAGTCAATGTTGCTGTTTCCTTCAGAGAAGCTACTTACTTGAATTAGAACATTATCCATAATCAGCAAGTCCTTTCAAACCTTGGATCAATGGAGGTTCTCCATTCTTATCTCTTGGAGCCAAAGGAAGAAATGACAAGAGAGAGGGAAAAAAAATCACAATAGATGTTCTTATCAGCTGGTTTAATCAGGTAACCACTTATCACTCCACTTCATTGGAAAAGAAAAACCTCCCTTTTTTGAGTCTTCTGACCTTGAAAGGCAGAGAACCTGGCCTGTTGTGTGACAGGCTCAAAAGATAACCTTCTCTTCCTTCTGTGAGTGAAAGGAGACATGTTTCTGCAGTGGGAAAATCAAAGCTTTTTTTTTTGTTTTGTTTTGTTTTGTTTTTGTTTTTAAAGAGTGAAATAATATGTAAGAGCTTTGGTAATATCCATGAGAGGATGTAGTGCTTATTTAACTTGACATAGTCGGGAGCCCAGAATATGCCCTCTTCTAACCCTTGAGTACCTACAGAATGGCATGAATCTACTGGCCCTTTTTTCAGTCTTCAGCGCTCTAAGAGATTTTACCTTCTGTGTAACAAAAGAGTGCATGTAAAAGTGCACTCAAAATAAGGTCTATAAACTTAATATGCAGGATGGATATACATATCAATAAGAATGTTTTAGGTTTTAAAGATAAAATTGCTGTGAAGTTTAGAAGCTATGACAAAAATTTGCCGTGGAGGCTGTGGAAAGGCACTGCTGGTAGCAGGGAAGCTGTTGCACTCTGCAAAAAAATTTCCAGTACCTAAATCTATTGTTTGGTTATGTGGAAGAGAATAGTTTATAGAAAATTGGAAGGAGAAAATTTCAAATAAATCCTTTTCTTAGTCCCTTAAGCTATACTGAAATATCAAATTACATTTTGACCTTATCTACTTGCGTTCATTTTGTTTTACTTTTCTTTGTAATTGAGGTGATAACCTCAGCTCTAAATACCCCATGCCTTTCCATCTTTTCAATTTCCTCTCTATCTTTCCATACCTTGGTTACAGAAGGGTTGTGTGGAAGAGTGTAATTCTAATTCCACTGTGCTCCGACTGACCTCAGAGCTAGGATAGCTGTGCAACTTCATAGTATTTCCTTTGCTGCAAATAAATTCTGCTTGGAAAGCTCCTTTCATGATTCAGCATTATAGAAGTAACCATGTTTAAATCGCAGAGTATTTTGCAAGGATTTAGTGATCTACTTGACAGTTTGACTCTTGGGAAGCATAAGTGAAGAGGACAAGAAAGTAGAACTGTACCTAGGGAGAGGTTGGAAGAAATACTGGGAAGAAAAAGGCAAGGAATGTTGCCATTTTTGATACATCAGGGAGAAAAAGACGGTCTAAATACTACCTTAGCTACTAAAACATTTGCTTTAAATATTAGCTGTAGAAGCAAACTGTTTCAGTAGCCACATCTGACTCAAAACAATGTTCTGTGCCCAAAGTAATTTCTTTTAATGTTTGTAGCATTTAAACCCTTAGAGTTTGTTGTAATCATCAATTCTGTCTTTCTGTCTGTTACAGGATAAGTAGTTTGGGGATCAGTTTTACAGCATCTAGCTAGAAATTAAGTACAATTGAGAAAAATCTATCCCATTTGGTAAAATATTCTAAAAATCATGAACCCTCACAGTTAAAAATACTTACTTTCTCTGGATGGAATTTTTGCTTTCAGGCTTTCTCTAAGAAATTAACAAAATATCATGAAAGTAGATTATGATAATTCCCCATGCTTACACTCCCCACATATAAATAACTGTAAATATATTTTGGGAAATGAATTTAAGCTAGGTGAACTTCATTCCTCCTTTCAAAATACCTTCACATAAAGAAAGGCTAAAATAGATATATAATCACAGAAGAAATTTTAAAGCATGAACGCAAATCAATTTGCTTGGGAAAGGCTTTCCTCTTTTGTGTATTACTTTTTAAAATGGCAAGCAAACCAGGAAAATGAGTTGATTTTATTGGCTTCGCAAAAAAAATTTAAGATTCTTCTTTTCATCATATAGTAATTCATTGATGTCGCTCCAGTTTATGTTTAGGACATGAAGACTTTATTTGCTGCTGTGCTTGTTTAGTTGAATAGAAGTATCACTGATCATCAGAGAATAGCTTTAAATGGAATCCAGCTTGCAGCTGGAAAATGGAACTTGAAACAATTAAGCTCGAATTATAGTTACAGAATTAAAAAAAAAAAAAAAAGAAAGAGAAACAACATGGGAAGAAACAAATAGTGATTATTGGATGGAGTTTTATTGACTCCCAGTTGTAGTCTTCACATTGTTTGAATATCTTTTAAGTTGTTCAGAAATCAGCCTTCCCATAACTTAATGGGAAAGAACAATGCACAAGTATTAATTCTGTCTCACAGAATAAGACTTAGAAACTGACTTGTGAAAACCAATAGCCTTTTCTCTGTTTTAAATGCTATTTCTTCCATACTAAGTCAATTTGTAATTTTTAGCCTGAAAAGTTCTTTCTATGGCTGAATGAAAAAACAGTTGTGGAGAAATTAGATAAGTCATTGTTCCACACAAGAGTAATTTTCTTTCTCTCTTTGTCCTTGCTGGTGCTGAGTTTTGGGTTCTTTTTCTTTTTTTCTATTTTTTTCCCCTTCCCAAGTCTCTCAAGGTTTTTCAATTACTTTGAGGTCAAAACTTTGGATCATGAAGTGAAAAGCATGGTAATGTATTGCTACAAATGTCACTGCTGGGTAAACACGTGGTCTTTCTGTTACCACTAACTGACAGCTGGTGTGACAGTATTTTTTCTATTTGTATTTCATAGAAAACTTGATTCGCAAAATATTCTATCTTTTCCATGAAAAACATTTCAGGCTTAATGTGACCACTTGGATTTTTTCTGGACTCTGTCCTTGGAATGCCTACATCAGGCTTTGTTTAGAAGCCAGAAATGTTGTCAGTACAACTGCGTCAGCTGCTAATTTACAAAGAAAGAGTCTTTAATTTTCCTTTTGGACTCTTTTCAAATTAACTCAAACTTTTGTGAATTGGTCTACTAGTCACCACTGAGGAGGTGATAGAAAATCAGTGCTTTATACTTTTCTAGAAGTAGGGAGATCGGATGGAGGTATTCCGTGGACTTTAAAGCCCTCTAACACTTAGTTTCAATTCCACCAAGCAGTTGAGCATCTAATAGATAAGCACTTGCATCTTTTTAGGGACGCATGTGCTATCTGTCTCTCTAATGCATGCACACATAATCATACTCACTCACACACACGTTCATTCACAAATGCTCCTCCATTATTTATGAGAACAAAACCAAGATTCCAAAAAGACTATAAATAGTGAGAGGAAGGACGGGTAGCAGTACATTTGTTTGGTTTATTTAGTTCATAAAAGAAGACCCTCACAGACGCGACCAAATAAGTGTTACCAAATCAAGAAACACTGATTTCTTCTCTTACAGGAGAGAACGGAGATAACTGAAACATCTCAACGACAGATTAGATGAGGTACCCTTGGCTCAGTCTTGCTGGGGATAAATACCTTCTCTAGAATCCTAGTTTTGTTTGCTCAAGTTAAATACACTCTCAAATAAGTTTGGGTATCTAATTGTTTTCTGCTTATGGGATTGCTGCTAGTTTAAGAAGTTTCCCGTGTCCCACGTGAAAGTACTGTTTTGAATTACTCATTTGAAACATTTTCAGGGAACGTTTTATTTGATCACCAAATGTCTAGTCACCAGAAGGTTTATAAATCTCTGAGAGGCTCTCAGTCTTTTCAGAGGTATAATTGCAGATGAGCCCATCTGTTCTCTTTTCATCTCTGTCTTCTGTGTTTATCTACCTTTCTGATGTTTATTCTGGTATTTCTGATGTTTTGGTGGGTGGGAGGAAGAGGGGCTTAGCAGCTGCTGAAAAGATGCTAGTGCTTGATATTGTCAGATCTGAAGAAAACAGCTTTTGAAACCTGACAAATATATTGCAATAAATACATGAATGTCTTCAGAGTTTGTGAACAAAAATGATGAAACACTATAAACCCAATTTAATTCACAGAGCTGTATTCCTGTACCATTTCCTGCAAGGGTAATGTATATTTTTCAAAACATCTTAATATTATGCATGACTCTTGGACATCAGCAGTAGTACTGTTGTTTGTTTTTTTTTTTACTTGAAAGCCAGCAAAAAGGTAGAGAACAAAATTCTCTTTTTACTTAGGTTTTCTGTATTTCACAACATAAAAAGGCAATTTTCCTTGTTTTTCTTCAGTGTTCTGACATTAGGGCACCTCCCGCGTTTTGTTACAGTGTAAGTATTATTCCTATTTTACAGACTATAACGTGATGTGTAGAGATTAATCCCCTTGTTTAATAACATTAGAGCTAAATGGCCTTTGTAAGACCACAGTAAGAGTTTGTGTGAAGGTATTTTCCTAAGTATAGGGATAACATCTTTGGCAAATGTTAGGTCTGTTTTACATTATTAATGTGTAACAGTCCTGGACTCTATTTTTATGAGGCACGTTGACAGCTGCCTTCCTGAGGTGACAGTTTGTTAGCTATTAAATATGTGCAATATGTTAATCATTCATATTTGTTGTAACTATTCATGATGCAGTTTGAGAATCGTCAGTTCCTGTTGCTGGAAGGGCGTTCTGTGAAAAGTAGTGCATTTGCTCTCTAATTATCCACTCAAGGGCTGACTTCGGGACTGAAGTACAAGACTAGAGGTATCTCTTGTTTGACCTAGAACTATTTTTGTGTTCTCATGGGGTTATGAGAACTTATGACCAAATCTTGCCAGTCAGTCTGGTCTGCGTTGCAAGGCACTAGCAGACATGCTGCAGGGGATTAATGCATCAGTGAACTAATCTGTGTAGCTCCCTGCTTCCTCAGGGCTGCAACTCTCACTGCACAGTTGATTGAAATCAACAGACCTCTGAAGTGCGCTTACTGCAATGGTCTGCCAACAGTCCTCAGCATCTTACAGTATTTCTTTCCATTGGTTTTACTACCTATACTCCTTTACAAGTGCAGAATTGAAATCTGTTGGTCTGTTCACTTCCCTCACAATGGATTGCCTTTCTCTGTCCCAGATTGCTGCTTTCCTGGTACATGGAGAACCTTGTTCTTGGGGTTCTGCTTCCACTCTGCGCGATTCTGCAACTTGGTACATAGAAATATAAAATATAAAATCAGATGAATTAAAACGCTAACAAGAAACCTTTACAAGGTGTCTGTCTCCTCGAGGAGTGACTGAAATACTAGAATTGCAAGCCAAATTTCACAAGGATTTTGTTTTTTCATGAACAGTCTCCTGTTAAGACACAATATTACTGTACCTCATGCAGCATGGAACGTTTTGCTAATTGCTACTAATGACATGTAACTGCATCGACAGGTGTTTTATAATAGATTGAGTGATGGTTGTATTCCCAAACACAGTTCTCTCCCACTTCTTCATCAAAGAAAGATGATAAAATGCATGTGATGTTTTTAATTGATGACCTTTTCATTTTTAGGGTTGGCTTATTAGCTGAAGACAGTGTTGTTGAATGTAGCATATTAGAGTGATTTCTGCTTTATAGAGATATTTGACATACTTTATAGAGTGTTTGCCTCATTCATAGTCTCCTATTCTCCTCTCTAACAATGACTTTATGAATTCTCTGTTTGTTCAGAACCAAACTGAGGCTTTAACATGCATTTTATGTTGTCGGGACACAAGATAAGGAATATCAATTAATTTGACAAGGCCTCCTGTTATTTATGTCATGTGATGGAGTAAAAATTAAATAATAGATAGTCTCTTTCTAATGGAATGAGAGATTGTTATCAACATGCAAAGAGGATATCTAAAATAATAGGACCTGAATTGCTTCTATAATGCATCACTGATTACAGTTAAAATCTAAATGTTTATCTTTCTCTCTGAGAAAGTTAAATGGACTTAGAAAGTGATTGGAATTAGACTGAAATGTAGTAGATGTATATTTTTTAACAAAAGACTTTTAGACATACTTTTTAAAAATGACTGTTTTTTCCATTAAAATGATTCATTCTACATTAACAGATAATAGAGGTGTCATTTCATTGACATCTTCTACATTTTTGCGTAATGAAAATCTGACTGTGCAGTTTCAGCCTCCTGAAAAGTGGCCTAATGGACACAATTTGATTAAATGGGCCCTGAAACTCTATTAGCTGCAGACCCTTGCAGCTTGGAAATCTGCAAAGGAATAAAAAGCACTTTTTTTTTTTTTTTTTTTTTTTTCTTGAAAAGCTTGGAGTTTGTCAATTCATTAAAGTTAAGATGTTACTTTGCAGAATTTGTTGCTGTCAGTTCTAGTGCTCTCCACTGGAGGACAGCCTGTCGTAATGCTGTGCTCCGAGAGCTGGAAGCAGAGCTGGAAGGAATCTGTCCTAATATTCCCCCCAGGGAGGAGAAGACAGGGTTACCATTCCTAAAAGAATGCCCTGAAATGTGGGCCAGAAACATTATAGGCCTATCTGGGGTTTTCCATGAAGTCAAAACAAATGCCTTCTCCAGCTTTATTTCTTTTCCATGATACTTGGAGATGGAAAATATCAGTTAAAAGAAAAAAAAAATAGAATATGTGCACAAAGTCCAGGAGAGTAAAACATCTGTGCAGGTTTTGGACAGATTTCTTCAGAGGTTGTCGAGAGGTTGTTGAGTTGGCTGATCAACACAGTACTGAGGTGCTACAGTTCTTTTTTGCTGGGACTACAAGGAGGCCGGAGGGAATTGAGAAAGAATTGGGCAGAGGTGTGGCTAAATACGTTGCATGAAATTTGTTGTGCCTTCCTCAGGGTCCTGGTTCAGCCCTGACCTGTAGAAAAGACAGTCACTTGGCTTTATGAATTCAGGTAGATTCCAAGGATATCCTTGTGGTGCTCATTTCTGTCATCAGCTGAACCATGATTCTCTGTAGAGAATTCAGTCAGTCACTGTCCCAGTCCTGCAGTACTGGACAGAATCTTCTTTCCAGACTGTTGAGAGACCGTGCCTTCTAATTCTTTTTTTTTTTTTTTTTTTGGGGGGGGGGGGGGGGGGGGCAGGGGGGTTCTTTGTGAAGAATAACTTTCAGTGCGCCTGGCTGTACCTTCAAGCAGTTAGATTCATCAAACGACTTGCCTTAGCCTATTATTTACTCAATTTCTGCATTTATCTTCCCTCAGACTGAGAACTCCTGCTCTAATGCAGAACGTGTCTTAGGGGTGTGTTCAGCATTGCACCCTCAATAGATTAAAGATTGTATAATGGTTGGATTAGTTGGATTTTAGAGATCAGAATACTTGAATTCAAATCTTAATGCAGATTTCCTCTCTGACCTTGAATAAATCACACATAATCTCAGGCTCCATTTCCTTGCCTGCAAGATGGAGGTGACTAGTGCTTTCTGCTTGACAGGCTAGAACTGTAAAGATTGTGAGGTATTTTTGTAATGAAACCCATGAGTATACATATACTCACACCTATTCACAGCCTAATGAACAGGGAGATGTAGATGGACTCTGCTCTCTCTATCAGCTCTGCAAATATAGGTTTAGAAGCAACATAATAGATTTGTCTTTGTAAACATCCTTCCGAGTATCTTGGAATATATTCACTCTATTTTACACTGTGACAGGTAAAGATAAAATCTTAGTGCTCCTTGTGCAGACAAGGCAAGTTTTCATATATTTTATGAAAGAAGCATTTGTCAAATCTGGCCTAGAAATTGAATTATTAAGCAAATGCATGACAAGTAAGAGGGAGAGGTCCAGCAAATGAGCATTGAGGAGCTAAAGTTCACATTTGTTAATATAAGGTAAATGCTTGAGTGCTTTCATTTTATCCTACTTCTACAAACAAGGATTTATTGTTCTTTCTTTCTTGCTTCTCCTTGTCAATGACAAGAATTGAAAGATTAAAATGTATCTTAAGAGCCTCGATTCAGTAGAAAATTACACTTCAAGGCAATGGGAGACCACTAAATTCTTTTCAATCAGACTTTTTTTTTTTTTTTTTTATTCTACTATTATTCAGTATTACGAGCTCAGAAATTGTATGTTTGGGATGGGGGAAAACAGTCCTAAAATGAAAATTAATAATTTAAAGGGAAAAAAAAAAAAAAAAAAGGTTTTCTAGTAGTTGAAAGGATGTCCTTTTCTGCTTTGGATTTTTTATTAATATGGTCAAATTTCATAATCCATACTGTCTTGACAGCATGTTCTGTAGGTTCTCAGAAATTGCTGTGGTTTACCAACACCATTTTTTATCAGTACAACCCAGCTTCACAAAATGCACTTGGCTGAGTACAGGATGACATGGGCACTAGCTGTGAAATACCGATTTTTCTCTCATCTCAGAGCAACTTGGCTCTATAATCTGACATGCTGGATGTTCCCTAGCCCTATGATGGGAAGAATTTTGGGGGTGCTGCAAATCTTCTGTTTATTGAACTTAGAGATTTATAAGACTACATTTTCTTCCTTTACCATTTTTATAACAGCTTATAAAGTTAAAAAGACATGAAAAACATCAATGGTCTCCATTGTTCCACAGATGCATTAGCATTCAGTACAGTTCATCATCTCCCAAAATGTTCAAGTAACATGTTAGATGTTTTTCAAAAGGGGATACATTTTTTTATTCTATCATTTTTATGTGTTGCTAGGTATGCAGTGAGGAGGAGTGCTTTCTGAACTACTGAATTGAATCAGAAAGAATTTCACTGCTCTTCTCAAAATATGGTAAAAATGACATGGAATTACTTTTCCAGGTAGATCCTTCTAATGACTTATGATCTTTTTTAATTGGCTTGGATTTCAGCTGCCTTATAATATACAGAAGAGATTGTTATCAAGACTGTGAGGGGGAAGTATTTGTACTTTTGACAGTCGGTGGTGTTAAAAGCTTTTGTTAGTCATAAGAGAAATTTTATCAGTTGACATCAAAAGCCAAAATCTTTTTGCCTTATTTGCATGAGCAGTCCATTTTTGAAGCTAGCATGAATATTGTTATGAAAATGCAAGCACAGTCTTGCCTCCAGGTCAAGCAAGTGAAAAAATAATACCTCAGTAGACATAATATATACAAAATGCCCTACTTCAGAAAATTTGCTGTGTAGAAATGTTAATCTTCCACACCATTACTGCAGCAATTATCCTACAGTATGACCGGCAGAAAAAGGCCACAGTGGAGGTCACCAATTTTGAGTCAGAGGTAATCAGCATCTGTAGCTGTGCCAAAAAACAGTCCAAGGTAGGTTCAGTCTCAAGGGACAAGATAATCTACAGGGTTTCTTTTTGCCTCTGTCAATTCAAACATATCTGTTCGTGTCTATATGATTCAATCTTATTCTATATATATATGTCCCCATACATAGGTTTCATAATGAAACATGTTAAATTCGTGGAGAAAAAATTCATGGTGCTTCTTCTTTGTCTAGAATTTGCAAAAATTTCACCATGTTACCCACAAATATGCAGTAAAATCCTATTGTCAATTAAGACGATAACGAATTGTATTTATTTCAGAAGAAGAACTAGTTTACAGAACTATTTACTAGTCCTGAAAATTACTAGATGTCCTTCTAGCTTCCAGTTTCTGTTCTCAATTCTACTAAGCCTAATTTATATGCTCTTATTATTTTAAGAAAATCCGTAATATCAAACTGACGTATAATCTTGTCTATGTTGGTATCTTTAACTATACTTTGTATTAATCTTTGGAGAACATGAGTTTATCTAATTATCTAATACTTCCTAAAATCTGACTCAGTTTTACCCAAGGACAGGCAGGTTTTAGATGCTAGCTGCGTAGTTGCGCTACTTGCTTACACAGGCAGTCTATAAAATTTGCCATTTTCAGTTCATTTTTTAATGCAGTGATGTCTGAATAACACTCAGTGTTCAAAGCTGTCTTTCAAAAAAAAAAAAAGATAAAGCTAAATACTAAATCTATAGTTAGCTGTGCACACTATTCAGAACTTCTTTTATTGTATATATTCCCAAAAAATATTTGCATAACTCTTTACAAGACTTAGCAGAAGTGTTAGGGTATGTCCAATTCTTCTTGTTCTCAGAACAAGCATGGAGAATGCATTTCTAGACATAGAGTGCATGCACAGAAACAAAAAGATATCAACGTATGGATTAGTTATGTTAATTTCCAACTGGTAGGAAAGCATTTACGTGAATCACCGTAGGAGAATGCAAGTCACTTACCGAATGGAATTTAAAAAAAAACCAAAAAATGAAAACAAAATTAAAACAAAAAAAACAGAGCTTGGAATGCTGATACAGCTTCTAGGTAGTTTAAGATATGCTTTTAAAGATTACTGAATAAAATAGGCACTAATTAGATTATTTGTGTGCTGTTTATTGATTAAACTTTATTTGAGTCAATGTTATCCAATGCTTTTCTCACCTCACTTGTCATATTGGCATAAGGATTTACCATGCTGTGTGAAAAAACACATGCTTTTTCTTTCTTAATCTGATTATTGGAAGCCATGCCTGTTGATATTTCATATCATAGAAAGAGATAGGTACACTAAAGATTCATGTATTTTCAACCTTAAGTTGTTTGTGAAAACCATTGCATTTTTAATTTGGATAATTTGGATCAACTTTCCAATATAGGAAACATCACAATGAAAATTGGTCATATTAAAGGGAATATTTTGTCCCATTTTCCAGGCATCTATTGTGACCTGTACAGATATGTGACTGTGAGGAAAAAGATTCATATTTTTAACAAATACAATTTTTCTATACCTTGCGACCAGACAATCACAGGTATTTCTTCCAACATGAGAAAATTCATCTGCTCAATGGATTCACTTAGAATGCTCTGCATCACAGAGTTACTTGCGAGTATGTTCCCAAAGCATTGAAAATCCATCATTTAAATGTGGGGTATTATATATTTTGGTGCTCTTTAAAAAAAACTACCACAACTGCCACAAGAAAATGACAGGGATGATCCTAATGAGTTGTGAGGATATTTTGGAAGGTCCTCATAAGTACTAGAAACTCAAAATGAAAGGAAATGTAGTCTTCTGAGCTTTTTTGTTTTGCAACCTAGTTGCACCTGTTGGAATGCAAACAACCTATGCCAGACTACAAATCAGAAAAGGCAGATCTCACTTTAAGATCTGTGCAAGGTAAACTGGTATATTATCTGAGAGACGTATTGTGTGTTACAGTATGTAGTGATCTGTCATAGAGTTGACGAAGGGTTTTGCATTGAATAGGAACCAACTTATAATGACTGATTGTATTCTTTCATCTCAAAATGTTTGATTACCCTTCAAGGGCTCATCTTTGACGTCATTCTCATACATGCACAGCAGACATATTTGACTACGTTGCCTCCAGTAGCAGTCCTGAAGAGGAAAGCAACAAATAGTACACAACTATAAAAGCCAGAGAGGAATTTTATTTGCCTTCCTATTCATTGCAAAATGATTGTGGAACCTTGCCATTTGAAGCATTCCTATACAGTGTTGTTTTTTTTTTAATGTTCTCAGACTAAATTTAAGTATCTCTACCAAACTAGTACAAGATGCTTCTTCTGGGGGTAAGTTTCTTCCAGAAAAAAGTAAATGCTTAAGACTGTGGGGCACAGAGTGCACATGCACCAAGCAACTGCGTTGCCCGAGAGCAAAGCCTGGTATTACTCTCTATGGGAACATCTAAACTAGATGAATCTACTATCTCAACCTATCTCAACTGATAGCATAGAAGATATGATTTTTCAGTCAAAGTAAATATCTTCAGCTTGCATGGAAAAGGAGATAGAGTTCATTAAATATATAGCATGCGTACAGCTGCAGTGAAGACCTATGTGCCTGCATGTTCTTTCACCTTCTTTTTCATGCACATAAAAGAAAGTCTGCAGGAGATCATCCAAAAGCTTGTATGGCCTTCAGACATGTCTTTAAAGAGATTCAGTGGTAAAACAGACTGTAATTATGTCCACAAAGAAGTAGGCATAAAAAGAAACCATGAAGCAAAATAATCATCATAGCCATAAATAAAGCCAAATGGGATTCTCAAATACATGTAAAATATATTAAAGTCTATATCTGAGATTTCTGATCTCTTTTTATAAAAGTCTACCTTCTTTTTTCTGCTTTAGTCACCAAAATATCACCAGTGCTCTAGAGGTCACTATCTCTTCATGCAGTGAGGGCATAAACCAATTCCTCTGCAACGTTAGACTTGAAGCATCTGGCTTATTCTCATCATTTCCAACTCTCAGATATTTGTAAGTTTTGAAAACCTCATATCTTGAAAGCTGTAGCCAAAAATGCACAAAACTCCTGTGAATGATTTTATATCCCACCTTAGAAATTCACCGAAAACCACTGTGGATTAAGTCCTTTGTGCATGTAGACACTGTGTTGTTGGAGTCTGACCACAGGCCAGTGCAAATACTGGCTCTTTATTTGGATTTGGCTTAGGCCCTTAACATTACTTTCCATTTCTAGCAAGAAAGGGCTGGATTGCCTGAAAGTTGTGGAATCTTGCCAATTGCAGGCTAATGAATGTTGCAGCTATGCTCTGTAATTAGGAAACAGAAGATTGAAATCCCATTTTCTAAAAATTCTGCCAAGGTTATTTTCTTATTATTATAACAGAAGGAAGGAACGGGTTGGCAAGCTTTCGTGAAAATGTATTAACACTCTGTTTTTGAATCATGTAAATTTGTAATAGGTTTTATGCAATAGAAAAATAACCATCAAAATATGCCAATATAGGCTGAAACTAAACAAATTGTTATGTTATCAGGAAGGAAAAAGCATAACCTATCTTGGATCTGGCAGTAAATGTAATTTCTATACAGTAACACTTTTTGTGCAACTTCCACAACAAACAAAACTCCTTGAAACGGAATAAATAGTTATCTTGAACTTACTGATCTGATTGGTCAGTTTCACGTTTTGCAGTGTTGCCATGTTGTATCTATTGCCTTGTCAGAAAGCCCTGTGTTCTGCGTGTGACAAAGATAGTATATATTAATAACTTAATTATACCTCTTCCGACCCAAATTATTTTAATTACTGCAATCACAGTAGTGTAGCACCTGCAATTCAAAGTAATCAACTGCTCTTGGATTACAAACATAAGTGTTCATGTGAAATATTAAATAGGATGAAACCTTTGGTAGTGGTCTGTCAAGAAGTCAACTGTAAGATGACCTACTCTACTGCTGGCCTTTCTGCATTTCTTGAAAGAAATGGTTTGGAAAGGATCACCATTAAGTGGCACTGTATGATGTTACATAGAGATTCGAATAGACCATGTACATTTGTGTGTTAACTGAATATGCTCTATGTAGCTCTAGCCTTGCCAGAAGGACCAATAAGAAAATGAATGTGGAATCAATTTATAAGTTGAATGGCAGTGTATGCTTGAATTTTAGCAATTTTCCAACCTATAATAAATCTGAGAATGAAAATGAAAAGTCATTCTTCACGGGAGAAATGCCAAAATAATTAGATTAACAGAATCTATAAAAACGCTAGGCATCTCCTGCCTCAAAGACATTTCAGAACATATGCTTGTCAGCTCACCGATGAACTTGGTGCTGAGAGGTCTGGCTGTTTATAAGAAACTGCCTGAACCTCTGCGACTCTTGATGCACCAGAAGAATGCTGAAAAAGACTAAGCAAGCCTAAAAATGAACTATGGCTCCCTGACTGACTTAAATGATCTCTAAGTGCCTAGGTAATTGCTGAAGAATTTAAAGAATGTTTAAAATTGATAACTTGATGTGTGTTAAGGGTTTTCTCACATGGATGGTATAAAATAGAGTTTTCTAGAAGAATAGAAATTAATATTGAATTGATTGGAATTATCTATCTCCATAAAGGAGCGATCCCTATGAAGAAATCAGAATACTGAAGGCAAACTGAACCCTGGCCTTTATAATGGTTAAGTTTTAAAAGTGTCCAAATATATTACTGAGGAATTTTTCAGCTTAAATATCTTCCTTTGTGACAGAGAACTGGAACAGCAAAGCAGCTGTCAGCCTGAAAAGCAATGAGTTTCCTACAACATATGCTTCCATGACATGTAGAGAGCGGTACAGAAAATAAACATCATGTAGATCTTCCAAATTGAGAGAACATGCAATACAGAAATGCATACTGGTTAAGTAGATTTGTCTAAACTGTTAGTGAAGCTAAAGTTTTTCATAAAGCTCCATTTCAGGCTCCTTACTCAAAATACTTTGAAGGCTGCTACTGAAAACTGCCTTTGGAGACTGCTTCCAATCAAAGTAAGAATACTGTTCAATATCAGAAAATAAGTGTTTTGACAATTTTTATACAAGATGTTTCAAGTTTTCAATTTGCTGTGACATTTGGGAAAAAACCCACAACATTTAACTTAAATCAGTGTTTAAGGGGCCAGAGACTTTGGAAAAAAATATTTGATTTTGATTGAGTAAATGTTTTTTCAACTTCAACTGTGTTTTGTTTCTCACGTTTGCATTTGAGTAGGAAACAAAACTAACATCATTGTATGGGCATATTCAAAACAGATTTTCTCTGTTCAGTAACTGCACAAAATCAGAAACTCCAAATTAAAGATGGTTATATAGACTGCTGCTGAGGGATATGCAGAGTTGACAGTGTTTAAACTAAAATTTTCTCCTGGTATAAATGATACCAAGCCCCATGAAACTATAAGTAAATTTGAAGTAAGACTATTTTACTATTAAATTCTAATCTTTGTTTCAGTGCAATCATGATAACAGTCATAATTTGTTAAGGAAAATGACATAAATAAAAATCAAAACTTATTCCTAGCTGGATTATAAATATCTGTGAACCATAGTAAAAGAATCTCTAATTCTTCCAAAGAGGGCTTCTACTTTTCTATACATTTACTGCTGGTGCCAATTGCATGTTAGGAAACTGTAAAATTATACAGTAAGGAAATTTGTATGTTTGCTAGAAATTTTAAGCTGCTTGTAACGATGTTACAGTTTTTTATATATTATTTTCTTTAGCATAATAATAATAATGTTGATCAATAACTTACGTGGCATGTATTTAGGCACATTGCCAAAAGCAAATTCTCATGAGCACTGGAGAGCAATAGAGCTAAGTAGTAGTAGTAGTTGATTCCCTCATCTATTCAGCTTTCAGGCCAAGCCCCTCTCAAACTACATGGGAGCCCCGTATCATTTCAAGAACTTCACATCACTCATATCACTTCACGAACTATAGAGTCATAGAATCGTAGAAGGCTTGGGTTTGAAGGGACCTGAAGGATCATCAAGTTCCAACTCCCCAGCCACAGGCAGGGTTCCCAACTGCTAGATCAAGTATTAAATGAGATTGCCCAGGGCACCATCCAACCTGGCTTTGAACACCTCAAGGGATGGGGCATCCACAACCTCTCTGAGCAGCCTGTGTCAGCACCTCTCCGCCCCCTCAATAAAAAACTTCCTCAAAATCTAATCTAAATCTCCCCTCCTGTAGTGTAAAACCGTTCCCCTTGTCCTGTCACTATCTACCTGTGTAAAAAGTTGGTTTTCCTCATTTTCATAAACTCCTTTTAAGTATTGGAAGGTCGCAATGAGGTCTCCCTACAGCTTTCTCTTCTCCAGGCTGAACAAGCCCCATCTCAACTTTGTTTTCAGAAAAGGCCTTTTTATTTTTGCAAGTAAAATGCATGTTCTTAGTCCACTAGTTGGTTTCCAAGGAACCACTTCTACCTAACTCTTTAAGAAGTTCTTGTCTAGAAATGAAATCAGAACCAAGTATAACAACCTTTTCAGTGGTCTGGTATTAAGACCAATGGCAGGTTAGTGCATCACTGTAATTTTGAAGTAGGATCACAGCTGGTAAGTGAATTCTGCAGTACTTTCCATTTCTCATAAACAGTATGTATGATCTCAGAGTGCACGTGGACAGCAGTAATGCACAGGTGAAGTACAGGGATGAATTGCTTTTTCTGGAATGTGGCATGCTAGTGAACTGAAACATAAGATACAAAGAGCTTTCCAGAGGTGACTTTGCCTCAGCTGTGGCAGGCATTAGCAGAGTAAGTTGGAGAACAATGTGCATTTCACTGCATATAGAAATCTTGCCATTACAGAAGTCTGCAGCCTGCTTCTGCTCTCTCTCAAGCACAAAACTCTCAATAGCACAGTTTTAACTTTTGGTTGTTACGTATTAATCAGCTGCTTAAATATTGTTTTTGTGTCGTTACCTCTATTTTAAAAAAGCAGACAAGAGAAATGTGTTGAATGTTCAGTCCATATTCAATCTGCTATAAATCTAAATATTATCAGAACTTCATAGATCTCCAGTCCATATTTTCTGCCTCTGGGTTAAAGGAACCAGTATAAGCTGTTTCTTCTAAATTAGAAGAATATGCAGAAGTTTTGATTCAAGAATGGTATAAATGCATAAATAGTGTATCTAATGATGCCCATGAACATTTACAATCTGTTGGACAATTTATTTGTGGGCTAATTTCACATAGTTGTATGTGCATTACACATCCTAGAGGTGAACTCTCCTTTTATTTGTACTTAAGGATTTTGGAAAAAAATTGTATTTGACAAGAAAGTGTTTAAGACAGCAGATGTGTTGTTACAGTGTGCTGTGAGCATTGCACTGCTTTTAGGCTTCTCAGACTACCTCCATTTTTCAATACTCTGGGTTTGGATGTTGATAGATGTGAAAAACAAACAAACAAAAAAAAAACCCATAAAAATAGATACTGTGTTTCTAGTTTATAATTTGCTGTGCTCCCTTTCATTCAGGCATGTTGCACCTAACTGATAGCTCATCAGTGTTCTATAAGGGACCTAATACTGTGTGCTCAGCAAGGCTTGGTCAAATATTGGTAGCCAAGAGCCAGGTAAGAACTCTTAATACAGCTTCTCCTTCCTTTTACTGCATGATCAAAAAAGAATCTCTTAAGCTTTCTGCCTCCAATTTCTAACTGTAAAATATGGAGGAAAAAATGAAGTTTATACAGTGAAAAATGCACCAGAGTACTAAGATTAAAGTACCCTGTTTGGAATATTCTGGCCCTGTTGACTTCAGGATGAGTTATATAGTCACTATGGTAGCTATACAGCAATAATCGTGGTATTGATGTGCTATAAAATAGTGATATTTCAAAGGGTAAATTTTGCCAGATTTGTAATGAAAATGGATATCTAAGAAAAATCTTCAACTTGCCTCCAGCATAGTAAACTCCAATATTAATTAATAAATGTAGTATTAGTAGAAGCAGCTTCTGAGTAAGTATCTCTAATATTCTAACTTTCAAATTACAGATTGTTTACTTAGCGCATTTCATTGCCAGTAAAACTTTCTTTTAAATAGAAGTTTATAAAGCAAATTATCCAACTGTGAAATTGGAAGCACAACTGTTTCAGCCCATCTGAGTTTTTTTTTTTTTTAACTATTCCCCCACAGTAATCTGCACTTGCCTTTATAGTGCCTACCACTGAAAAGGATTATCTAGTCAGAATACATCAGTATATAATAAATGTGCTTCATTTCTTTCTCAGTCCTTAAAGCTGACAGCCAAAATGAATGTTTGTCTCTGCATTGGCACCACTGGTACTTTTGCAGAGACTATTTCATGGTCCATTGGACCCTAAAGGACATTGTTTTTAAAGGCATATTATCAAAAGGAATGAAGCATACCATCAGAGTGCATATCAGCATGTATTATTAAACTTAAGGGCAATAGTATTGCTTGGTTGATATTGTAAGGCACTCTAGTCAAAATGTATTAAAACTAATCTTTATGGTTCTCAACATTTATAATGTTTTATGTCGAACTAGTAAATACAGGTCAGGAAAGGTACTTGCAGTTATCCTCTAGCTTTGAAAGAAGAAAAATGCTTTATAAACAAAGTAATTTATCATCCTTTCTGTATCTATAGAAAAGCTACTATTACAGCTGCAGTTATACTAATGGGCTTCCTATACGGTGCCACATTAATTAGCTGTCAGAGTAGCACAACTCTGAATCTTATTTTGCTGATTTATGAGAAAAATGCCGCAGTCCTTTAAAAATATGTAGATTCACCATCTGGAATAATATCTTGAAGTAATCAGCTTTTTCAGAAACATCTACTGAGCAGCTCAGCATCATTTTCTGAATCTCAGAGGTCGGGAGCTCATCATAATATTCACTGGTCAAATCACAGCTATGGTAGGATTGTGTGGGCAGTGCCTAATTTGATACAGATTACAGCAACATTCATTGGGTTAGATGCTGCATAATCCTGACAACTTAACTGTCAGATGAATTGCTGCAGTTATAGTATATGAGCAGGCCCATAAGCTGATCATATTAATGTTACAAAAATATGACACCAAAAACTAATAATATTCTTTGAGACATCTGGACAGAAGCAAAATCTAATCTTGTCTAAAAGATCTCCATTAGCAGTAATCATTCTGTAATACGATCAACATATTCTTGTCAAAGCAGATAGTACTGTGCAGTGTTAGTAAAACTGATTAAACATGGCATGCTGTTCTAAAATAAACCTTCAACTTCAAGGATCAGGGTCTGCTGATTACACTGGATTTGTTGGTTAAAACACATCCAGGCCATTTTCAAAATAGCTTCTTCCAGTGATTTATTCTTAGTAAGGGAGAAATACACAGTAGTAGAAAGGAAATCAAATGGACAAGTTAGGCAATATAAAATTTGAACAGCTTAAGGAAGATGGAAAAAAAACTGAGAAGTGTTGAGCCCTTAGTACAGTAATCTTTCACTTCCTCTCAGAAAAAAATTAGATTTATTCATCTTTTCCTTGTGGTGCCCTATGATCCAATTTCACGATCAACCAAAATTACCTCAAGGATGCTCATTCTTACAGCTGAAGGATAAATACATCATGAGCACATCAGGCTGTCTACCTCTTTGTGAAAAAAACCTCACCCTCTGAGCTAAGCCTTTGCAAGTGATGTCTGATTTGCTGCTTGTTTGTTTTGTAAGATATGGTTCGTGTTCCTTGCAAGTACAGAATTTAATGAACGTAAATTAAGAATAAACCCTGACATCAAGCACCATGCATTTTTTTCTCCATGTGGTTGCTGTGAGTCAGGAAAGTTCTATGTATGATGATCAACATCAGTGCAAAAGAGCTAGAATTAAGTATTCAGAGCGCACATGAGTGTTTTGGGTTTTGTTCTTGTTTTTTGTTTTTTTGTTGTTAGTTTGTTTCATAAATATTTTTGTTTAAATAAGACTTCTATAACATCTCCATCTACTCTGCCACAGTCATGCATTCACCTGCCCAAGGAGCCCACAGACTCTAATTGAAATTATAGCTGAAAAAAAAAATCTACAACTGTGAAGTCTCTTCTAGGGTTGTACACAGACCTAGATAGATCTCTGGAGATTTAGACTGCAACGTCCTCATTCCTTAAGGTTGAGTGGAGTGTTGACAGGCTGTAATTACAGCCTGTGAGTGTTTGCAATGGCTGGAAAATTACTAAGTACCTTAACTGGCAGCAGCTAAGTTTCTGTAGAGAAGGAAAATGTGCAGAGTTGCCACAGATGAGGATAATTATTCCTGTTTTGCTGACTGAGGAAGCTGTGCTGCAGATCCTCTATATATGCAGATCTAGAACAGGAAAGGAAGGCTATACATAGTGGGAGAGTCTTTGCATGGAAATAGATTTTTTCTTGGAGCTGGAACCTGTTTTGTTGCATTTCAAAGATGGAACAAGAGGGACACATCAGTGCAGCTGTAGCTGGATGAGCGAAAATGCTTTCCCCGGCATGATGAAGGAACTGAATTAGTGGACAACTTTGTTATCTTAGAACTGAAAAAGCTTCTAAGATTATTTGAAGGCTTTATGTTGTCAAAATTTCAAGACAAGGTGGAAAGAGCAATTGAGGAGTACTTATATTAGCGAACTTGGCAATAATTTTAGGGTGAGGACATGGAGGAGCAGACAGAAGCTGAAGGAGAGAACAAAGTGAGAGAGAAATTACGCTCAATGGCAAATGATTTGGATAAGGTCAAAAACATATTTTTGAATAAAATACCCACCCCTAATGAAGGGTCTTATTCCAAAGTACATGTGAAATAATTTAGTTATTTTCTATGATGTAGAGACAAAGGCAGCAATCATCAGATAGACAAATAATGTGTTTTCAACATGCTTTTAATATTTTCCTTAACCTCGCCATTTTGAAGTGAACCATTTTTTTTATTCTATTGATGAAAGAACAGTTATTTCACCGGTATAAAGTATTTCCCAATATTTATCCTTGTGAAGTGAAAAATAGAGCTAAGCGTTGGAAGGTCTCAGGAAATTAAGTTTAGTTTCTACTGGCATGACCTTGTCTAACAGGATGGGCATCTGTATCATGATATTATAGCATCCTCATGAGAGAGATGCCTCACTTTTACGGCAGGAGAGCTGCTTTCAAGGTGAAGGATGTTCAATGTTAAATCATAAATTCAACAAGCCTACTCTGTCAAAACAAATCCAATTTTACAGTAAAAATTGTACACTGAGTATCTGGGCTTCTGAAATGGAGATGGGCTGGTGATAAATGAGATCAGGGCAATAGATGTCAGATCCTCTGAATTATATGTGCTAGACTGAAAGTAGTACTAGACACACAATGAAGTAAAAGGAAATGAGAGTACACTCACTTATAGGAATAACTTTTAAACACCTTTCACTTTGTGTGGATGGAAATGCCTTCATTTTTCCTCAGTCAGTGCCCTTACACTGTCTCATGGATGGTTGTGCGGTTTGCTGATTATTCCTCACATTATTCCTGGGCCTATTCTCCCACTTTACAAGGAATATGAAGACATCCACTGCTCAGGCTCTCCTGTGCCATCTGCCTGATACACCTTGCAGACAAGTTCTTGCTCAGGCTTCAGGAGGAACCAATGTTAATGTCTGAATCCATTAAATTACTTTTTAAACAATTTTTCCCTGTTGATATAGCCCTTAAAAAGTTATCTTCACAGGGTGCATCATTTAAACATGATTTCAAAGCAGAAGTCATACTTCAGTAGTATCTTATTAGAACCAATAGCTCACTCTGTAATGAAATCTTATCTCTATCGACATGAATGAATACAAAGGAACAAAGCTGCTCAAATGCTGAAGATCAAATGCTTTGCTTTCTTTTCTGTCTGTATCAGACAATATTTTCCCCCTTATTGAAGCAATATATTTCAGAGGAATTACAATTTATATGCAATGAACAATGTCTTAAAATATCACCATTTTTTGAAGATTTTCACTGAGAGAACTAATGAACGGATGTTTCACTGAAAGAAGTTGAAGCAGAAGTTAAACTGAGAAAGTGCTGCACGTCAAATATCATCCTTTCTTGTACGAAAAATAATACCACTGGATTTGACAGGTATGCATTATGAATACATGGAAGCAGATTTATATATTTCATTTGAAAATTTTAGCATGGGTATAAATTTGGTAAAATGTGTTCTCGGAGATACTACATCGCACCGTGCTCCATATGTTTGTTAATGATCACACTTCAAGTAGTCTACTGATTTATAGCTATCCAGAGATGCATGAGCTTGAGAAAGATGGGAAGCATGCACTCACTGGCACAAATGATGGGTGGTTCCAGAGATAAAGCTCTCTTGGAAATAAAGTTTTAGTTTGCTGCTGTATGGGAACTGTTTATTCACAGCCTGAACCTCTGATTGACTACCTGAGGTGAGCACTGAGTCAGCTGCAGGGGCACAGGTGAACACAATTTCACTTGAGTGACCAGAAGGGGTGAAGCCTCCTAGACCCCATTTAAGGGCTGACTCCCAAGGAGGAAGGATCTCTATTTGGAAATCCTTCCTCTTGGAGCCCTTCTGCAAGCCCAGGACTCGGGTAAGATCTTTATTTCATTTCTCCTTTGTAATGCGGTAATCTCTCTGGTCCAATGCCTGTATACCTGTTTGCCATACAGCTGCTGTGGTGCAAACTGTATTATTGAGAAAAAAAATACTTTTTATTTAATTATCATCATAAGTATTGTAATCCAAAGTCTACTTGCAGTTGTTCTTGGTAAGTTTACTTTGTATTAATCTTTTTTTCATTATTTATGTCTTCTAAAAAAAGTGATTCAGAAATCTTGTACACATTTTCACAGGATAGGCTGATGTTCAAAAAATGCAACGAACTTAACAAGCTGACTTCAAAAATGTAGTTATTTAAAATCATAAAATCGTTAGAGTTGGAAGGGACCTCTGAAGGCCATCTGATCCAACTCCCCTGCAGTGAACAGGGATACCGCGGCTAGATCAGGTTGCCCAGGGCCTTATCCAGCCTCACCTTGAAAGTCTTTAGGGATGGGGGCTTCAATCACAGCGCTAGGTAACTTGTTCCAGTGCCTCAGCACCCTCACTGTAAAAGACCTTTTCCTTATATCTAGCCTAAATCTATCCTCCCTGATCTTGAGGCCATTTCCCCCTTTTCTATTTGCATACTTTTAAAAATCAAAGTGATGTGGGTAAGTTCAATGTTAAGTTTTAGACCTTTTATAGCACCGAGGTCTTAACAGCTTTACCAAGCTTTATATTACTTCTTAAACTAGTTACTGTTATGTTGTTGTCCAAGGGACCATTTCTAATAAAAATACTCCAACTCGTGTTATGTTTGAATGGAAAGGAATTAGAATTTGCATATAACCCTCTCTGTAAAAACATATTTTCTTGTGAAAACATCTTGTAGCACGTATGTTTTTTTTAATATAGCTTTCTCTTTCCTAAGTGAATCAGAGTCAACTCTACAGTATGCGACTGGATGTCTTACAATTTACTTACTATGTGGCATGATTTCTTTTCCATGGAAGCCCACATAAGGTGAGGGTCTCACACCCAAGTAATAGTGGATCACCAAGGCTGAAGGAAGAAACGAGCTAGGGCCTGCATTGAGAGCAGCTGCAGGGTCAGCGTGGGTTGTGTTGGGCAGCAGCAACTGGTGTGCAACCAGGAGAAAGCATCTTAATGGGGTTGCTGTGAAGCAACATGGAGGTTTGGGAGAAGTGGCTGTGGGCTGGCCCTAAGTGTAACAGCTTTTAGAGCTTTATTAATATTCATTTAACAATGTTTATTTCTGTCTATTAAAAGGAATAGGGTGCACTTCACATTCAAGGGATGCCCGCTGCCAGAATTTTAAGACTTTTTTTCTTACTTTGACATTTGAATCTACTGCAGTTAGAAAAAAGATAACAAGCTTGATTGTAATGAAAATAATTTTAATGAATATATCAACTGAGTGCAATTAAAATCTAAATACGTAAATAATATGCCATCCTAATTAGAAGTAAAGTGAGTTCTTCCAGAGTATGCTTACTAATTTTTTTTGGTGGGGGAGGTGTTGTTCAGTTGTCTCTTTCATTGTTTCTTTTTAAAGATTAAATGAAGATGCAGGCTGCTCCTTGCTGAGAAAAGATTATAAAAGGTTTTTTTGTTGTTGTTTTTGTTGTTGGCTGTTATTTTTGCTTACGAATCAGCAGATATACTATATTCTTGCTTATCTTCCATCTTTAGTTTTTTAATTAGTTTGTCTACCTTATCTTCGTTGATGCTCCAACTATTTGAATTTGTTTGTATTTATAGCAGTAAGTCACTGTTTCTTAACTGGTAAGTAATTGAACTGATTGGGTATATTGCATTCAGGCAGTGTTCCTTTTTTAGGCCTAATCCTGCAGTAAGTTGTGCAGGAGTCTGTATGTGAGGGGAGGGGGAGAACAAGGGAGAAGAAAGATCACCCCTTGCAGAGCTGTGGAGAGGGGTTTGTCTGAACTGAGCTTATGTCAAGATTAAGTGTTAGCTGCTGCAGAATTTACATCAGTGCATAGGAGATCACCATTGCAGGAACATGCTCTGGTTCAATTACAGTATTGCAGGGCACAGACTGTTAGGATCTAATTGTTTACATACCTTCAATCTGTGGAATTTAGTGAGAGCATAAAGGTTATAAGTGATGTGGGCTTTTGCCAGTGTACCACCATCTCCTTTCTAAAAGCACTGCACAAATGTGCTAGTAGATCTAGATACCAAAAATCAGAATCTTAGGAGACTGTAAAACAAATTAGCATCTGTCTGGAATATATTTCACTCAGAGGATGGTGAGGCCCTGGCACTGCTGCCCAGAGAGCTTTGAGTGCCCCATTCATGGAGTTGCTCAAGGCCAGGTTGGATGGGGACATGGGCAGCCTGAGCTAGTAGGGGGCAGTGAGCTTTCAGCAGGGGGATTGGAATTGGATCCTTTAAGGTCCCTTCCAGCCCAACCCATTCTATGATCCTGTGGATCATGTATAAGTAGAGTTTGCTAAGTTGCAGAAGAGTTGAGTTACATTGGCTGTCTATATGTACTCTCATTTCTGTTCGTGAAATTGTAAAGCAAAAGGAAAAGAAAGAGCCTGAAATAAAAATTAATAGTAGTAATACTGAATATAGGTGCTGCAGGAGTTTGCACTTTGCATAGTAAGTGTGTGCTGTCTGTGAGGAGCCCTCAAGATGAAGTCTTGCTTATCCATTGGAGCAAAAAATTAATAAATTGCACCCACTACTTTGAAACTCATCTCTGGGTTTTCTCCTTGAATATTCAAACCAGTTCTTGCAAAAAGATGTAAAAGATTATCAGAAGTAATGATCTTACATTAAAGACCTTATTGATACAGCAGGAAAACTCATGGCTTTTCTTATTCGCACTGAGTGACAGTGAGTGCTTGAGGACAGTACTCTGCTAGGAATGGGCACAATGCATTGTACTCATGCTGTAGTACTCCCTAGCAGCACTGCCTGTGCAAAGCAGCTTAGCTGGAAAACAATTCATGTAAATAACAATTTGTCATTAAAACCAAAGTAGAGAAAGCTAAGGTTAAATGAAAAGCATTTAAGCTCTTATCAGGATAACCATACATATTTTTCATGTTGGAAAAACATGTTTAGACATTAAGTAACTTATGTATTTAGTTTTCATTGTGTACTGTAAGTGCAGATAGATTTGATTAATAAAAGAAAAAGACATCTGCTGACTAGGAATGTGGTTCATCATTTTTCTCCTGAAGTAATGACTACATATTCATCCTCCTGCATCACCAGCGATCTACACGGCTTCTCCTGCATTCCTACACGAAGTGACAGTGCAAGTTGCTCTACTTATTATTCTTGTATCACCAACACTGCGCCTGTCTTTTTTAATGATGTATGGCCTTACCTTCGTGGTGGCTAATCTCGTGATGGACTAGCTCCTTGCAGGTTACAGGCACCATTTCTGTGTCTCTAGCCAGCAACACTTGGTGATGAATGTCTTGGGCATCCTCCTCTCGCCCATGCTGACTATGCACACGTTTACTGCAGTCTGAAATTACAACTATAGCTTCAAAAAGAGCAATTTTCTGGCAAGGCACTCTTTGGCATCCTGTGTGCTTCACTCACCAATTAGACCGTACTAAAAAGAGAATTAATTCATGAGAGCAACAAAATTGAAGGGTGGCTCCTGAATGAATACAATGAAGTTCCTCAAGTGAGAAGTGAACCCAAGCTGTAACACTTACATGTCTCAAAAGAGTCAGTTGAAAGCCCAGCCTGCCTTATTATGGTTCAACTATTAACTTCGGCATGATGAGACAATGTTTAGTGGTACATGGCCAGTTAGTTTGAAAAAAAGCTCCATATAACTGGGATAACAGATTTTTTTTCTACAATGCTGATGAATGAACATCCTGAGAGCTAACTACAATGTAAGCTTTATAGCAGGGTAGAAATAGTCAATCTGGCATAGATGTCACAGGAAAATTAACTTTTCCAGGAATTTAGAGCACTTAGATATGTTCAGCATGGAATCTTAGTTGGTAACTATATAACAATATTACTAAAAGTGATTCAACATCATTTACAAACGTGAAATATACTGCTTAAAGAAACGGTGAGTGGTCATAAGGCATACTGGAAAATAATCCTCAGCATTCGCCATCACAATATGCACAATGTTTTATTTTTAATAAAAATATACTACTGCATGCTGATCTCCTGCTGGCCTGCTGCTCAGCCTGGCCAGTGTGCCACCTGTTTCATTATGGTGTTACTGCTTCCAGCCAAGCACTGTGATGTACTTCTGTTATCCTTTTTTGCTGAGTGTTTTCAATTTTATGGCCAGTCTATGCCCTGATGACTCCTGAGTTTTCATTGTAAACACTTGCTGTTGGGAATACACAATAATATTTTTCTTGCACACTTACCAGCTCAGAAATCAGGACTCCACTACTGCAGGTTTTAAATGAAGGTATCCTGAGCCTCCCCTCTTCCTGACAGCAATCATATTGTGTCTCAGTGCCCATTTTTCCACAGAGCTTGCAGCTGCTGCTGCAGTTCTTTTCACATCTCTTCCACTCTGAAAGGGGAACCTCTGTGCTTAAATTTCCAGGGAAGAAAAAAACAAAGAAAGAACGGTGACCTTATGCAGCTGTCTGTGTGAACCTGGAGAAAGTATATAAAGGTGTTTGGTATGATTGTTTCTTAATGGAAATAGAGTGGACCACTTCAGTCTCTGAGATGCAGGAATGCTGATGGTGCTAGTGCCCCAAGGAAAGCCAGCAGATAAATTCAATTAACGAAATGATTTCAGGGTCATTGTTTTCCAAAACTCTTTTATAATCAACAATTTATGAATGTTGATATTGATGCTTCCGCTTATGGTTGTATCCTACAGTACTTACTCTTCTAATACAGTTCTATTAAGCAAATAACAAGATCAAGAGAGAACAAAAATAACTGATAGTGTTTGGGTATTTGCTTAAGAATGTGTGCAAGTCTAGCAGTCAAATGTAACTGCAAAATCTTACAGCTGAACTTTAGCCCTTGTAATAGTGCTGTTTTAAATTTCATTTCACAAATGATGTGAAATCTCAGTGTGAGAGGGGTTTTTTTCTGTTTTTTTTTTTTTTTTTGTTGTTGTTTGCTTGCTTGCTTTTTTTGTGTGACTTTTGCGGGGGGGAGAAGAGTTTATAACTGATGAGAAGATTTGAGATGCAGCTGAAAAAAAAGAAATGGTGATTTCCATCTTGGCTCAGTCATGTTTCAGGGCTGTGTTGGTTAATCTTGTTATTAACTCACAGCTTATTGACCCTTCCTGAGTTTCTTATAGAAGTATGTGTTGCTCACGAAGATATATTTTGTGACTATATCTGTAGCAGAATTGTTGCATTCCCTGCTACTAATTGTTATATTTGGAATCTGCTAATCACAAAATGTAACGTTTGGCCCAAACTGAGCACGGATAAGCGCTCTCTGCAAAGAGTAGCAGAACAGAATTGCCTTGGCTGAAATGAATTTCTGTCTTGCTTTGGATTTATTTATTATTTATTTATTTTATTTACTCTGTTGTTGTTAGATAGAAGCTGGACTCGTAATGTTTGAAGAACTCACAATTTCATTCTCCAGAAGTTAGAATATCTGACTAAAGGCATTTCCTTCATTTTACTTGCATTATCCTTTCGGCTGAATGTTGTGGGTTTGAATATAAGTTTAATACTTTCTTTTATGAAATCCATTTAAAATACTCCAAACAATATTGAATATGCAGGTCGTCTTAAATGGAATTCTTAGAATTATTGTATTTGATTTTTTTTTTTTTTTTTTGTATACTCTCTGCAGTTTTACTGAAGCAGTTCATTGATCCAACTGCCCCACTTAACGGTTTGTGCTAAAAATTCCCTTGTAATCCATAATGTATAGGGGCTTTGTAGAAGTTTGCTCATATGCATTTTAAACAAGAGTTACAGCTGAGACTTTCCCAGTCATTCATGTATAGCTTATAAATAGTGAAAATAATTATTCTTAATGGGGTGTTTTCTCAGATTTAGTTATCAGTTCTTTCCTCTGGTATTTTCTACATCTGGCCTTTTTTGTACCTCATTTCTTTTTCATTGGATTCTCTTTTTGTGCACTACTGTTTCCCCTGTGATCATCCCAACTCAAAACTTGAAACATTCAATGTGAAACTTTAATGTAAATTATTCTTTTTTTGTTAGGAGAGAACAGGGCTTGATTTAAATTAAGATTTGTGGGATTGGTTCTCCTATTTTAATTGCATCTTATACTGAGAGTTTTTTGTTTTCATAGAGTAAATAAGGACTGCAACAATGGAATTTAAATCTTTCAGAAATCTGCTGAAGACAGCAGTATAGAGCGCAGTTCACTTCTGATTTAATGACTTAGAAAACCACTTTTAATTCTCATTCTGTAATGGCTTGATGGAGGAGCTCAGAAAGAGACAAGACAGTCAGACTGGAGGATATGTACAGAGCTAAGCCAACAGGGACTGAGCATTTTCAATTCACAGTGTTACAGAGCTGCTACTTCTTATGTTCCCATGACAAGTTCAGGCAAGGAAGGTTGTAAAATCACATTCCTTTCAGGTTTACTATGGTTCATACTTCCCAAAGACCGTTGGGATATTAGATTCAGTCAGACATGGCAGAAGAGAAGTCCTGAAATAAATCATTCATTTCTCTGTGTGATATAAAAAGAGTTTCTCTAGAGGTTGAGGAGAAAAGGCCTCTATAATGTAATGGGGATACAATGCAGAGGTCCCTACGTATCTGTAAGGTGTAACCCAGTATGTAGAGAACGTTTTACCCTTTATCAGGCAGATACTGAACAAAAGATCCTGTGTTTATTTTCTTTTTTTTTTTTTTTTGTTACAATCTCTTGGACCTCCAAAACCAGGAAAGTAATTTATTTCTTCTCTTCTGAAGAAAATATCCAGAAATCAATACAGTTTCTTTCAACTCTTCGTAGGAGATATATTCTATCCCAAGTCCCTTTAAAGGAACTAATACCAATAGCATGACTACTTTTCTGCTTTGAACATAAGTATTACCTCTGCTGTGTTGTGGACTACATGGAAGGAACCTCCTGGGCGCTCTTTGTTTTGAATATATTTGAAAGAAACAGATGCAATCTGACTGCAACCAATCAATCCTCAAAACTGCATATAAATAACACTGTACTTTTCCGTGATACTAACAATATAACCTTTACAGATTAATGTATTCATGTCTTTGCAAACAATCCTATTTATGGCTGACCCAATTACTTTAAGAGCTCATTAATCTGAGATCTATATTGTTAGATGGGGAAGTTTAGAGTTGTCTTTAGAATCAGCTACTCATCTCCATTATTTTGGACAAATACAATCAGAACTCCCAAGAATCAATATGCAACTGATATAGATTTACAATTAGATCAGTACTTCTATCAGTAATGGAGATGGTGAATGTTAAGAGAGCATAGGAATTGAAAGCTGAAGAGCATTTTCAGTGCCTACGGGTGGAGTCATCTCATTTTCTGAATTTCCCAGCCACACAGGATGATTATCTGCTGTTTTCTGTGCAGAACAGTTATATTTTAGATTAAAATAATAATAATAATCTGAAAAGTGTTTTCTTTTGAATCTTCACAGCAAGGTGTAAATTAATGAAACTTCATATAGTTGTTTGTATTAATTCTTAATTGTAATAACATTTATAAATAATCTTAACTACTTAAAAAGGTGTATAGAGGAAACAACCTTAAAAAGAGCTGTGATCTTGATCCTCTCTGAAGATTTTAAACTGAACATATCAGAATCAATATAATTTTTATTATATTTTTTTTCTCTGAATTTGTTCAGTATTCATTTCTGACATGAAAACTAGAACAATTCTACCACTTGGTTTAATGCCATGGTCAGGTTCACATTAAATGTAATGTCTCTGATGGCAATTGTAAGAGGGGAAACTGAATCTTGACCCAAAGGAATGATGCAGTCAGTCTGTATGTGCAAATAAACTAAAAAGCACTCTAGCAACACATGTACACTCACACTGTAAACCCCATCACACTGAATTCTTGCAGTGAGTCAGATCACACACAGAGGGCTTTGGAGTTGTTTTTGGTTTTTTTTTGTTTTTTTGTTTTTTTGTAAAGCCATAACCTGTCCTGTTTGACACCAGTAACTTCTTTTGACAGTCATAATGTTCCTACTTTGTCATGATTTGAGACAGCATTGCTCCAGTGGCTAGTAAACATGACAGTGAATTGTAACATAGCAATCGAAAAGAACTGGATGTAGAGATGATTAAAATAGCAAGCTAAAAATATGAGAGAAATCAGTGTGTATTTAGCAGTACCTTGTAAAAGCCAGCCTCACACAATGCTGAGCTGTCACAAGCTTCTTACAAGCAGTGACATTTTAAGAAAAGCTCTGTCCACCCCTATTCCTAATTACTCTGCAGAATGGTTGCTTTCCCCCTTGCCCTTTTCAATCAGACTGGCATTAATAAAATAAGGGATAACAGTGAAAAATGTACAGTAGAAGAAGGAAGAAAGTTTGTAATCCCTGTTTCTAATGATTTCTTGATACAAGAAAGTCTCTACGTTATAAATCCTATATTATTTTTAAGAATTCTTGGATTTCTCATTGGCCACATTAGCAGTTCAGTGTTCTCCCATAGGGATGCTATGATCAATAGGTTTCTGGAGACAGTCAGTAAATATGTCTTGTTGAACAGGATGACTTTCAGAGGCCCCTTCCAATCTCAACCGTTCTGTGTTTCTGTGATATGTGGACTGTTGAAAAAGAGAATTTAATTAAACATATCCAACATTAATGACAAATAGATAATTGCTAATTTAGAATAAAATGTTCCCTTTCCATTTAAATTTCACATATGCTGAAAATTTCGTAGTTTAAGTAACCTCCATATATGATGTTCTTGCCAAGTGTAGGGTTCTTTGAAAAGATTGTAATATCTTGAAATGTTTCACTTTGAAGGAAAATTTGCCCTAGAATACATCATGTCATTTGATGTAATTATACAGAACCAGTGCTTACTGTTAATATCTGATGATTAACCTCCACATGAGCTATTTACATCTCAGTCTTGAGTAATCAACATAATGATTACCTGCCTGTTGTGGTAATAATTAAGTAGAAAAGCCAGCAACAAAATAATAAGATTTTTAATATTCTTTTCAGCTCAAATGTAACGAGCATGGAGTGTAATAGTGGGTCTTGAATATATTGCAATTGAGATTAATTTTTAAAACATCTGATTTTCTTCACTTAGAAAGTGGTCTGATACTTCTTCACGTATTCTTTATCAAGGGGAAACTCAAAATTTTTAGGAGCAAAGTAAACTGAAATGTCTCATTATAATGTGTAGGACTCACATACTTCACTTTGTGGCGTGCCAGAGGATGTGGAGATTACCAACACTTGAGCTGTGCTCATGCCAGTATTCACATACATACTGAATGCCATAGGCTACCCAGTAGGTCCAGCATGTCCACATTGGTTTGAAATGTTGCCCCTCGTATTCAGTTAGTGGCACTGTAGCAATTTGCACTGAATAGCCAGTAGCAACAAAAGAACATTTTTGAAATCAGTAAATTCAATAATCTCAGATTTTTTCCAGCCATCTGAAGTTACGGGTGTCCAGTGTTTATTCTGGTGAGGATGATGCTTTCATTTAGAATCAGAATAATATTATATGGGGATGGTTCTGGTTGCAGAGTGGTCTCCAAAATAACATGACAGAGTTTTGCTGGCTGTGGGCATTGGGAACTAAATTCAATAATGCTCTAAGAAATTTACTGTGAGTTACTAATGCTGTAAATGTGCTAGTACAGCATATGGAGCTAATCTGAAAATACTGAAGCATGAGCTCATTTTCACTTGAGTAGTCCTCTGGGACTACCATCTCAAATTCATCTGGAATCCTGCAGCTGGTATACGTTTTGGAGGATTACCTGTAAGTGTTGGTTTTGCCAGCATGTTAAACCACTGCTGTATTGCATTAATGTTCTGAAATTAATCCCAAATTATGTATTTTTCAGTGTCATATTATATTCTGCTTTTTTGCTCAAATTGATGTCTTGATGAGCATAATACACCATAAATGACAAAGCAACTATGTAAAAGAGTTGCTTTTATAATACTAGCATTCTGTTTGTTTTCTCTGAGCTTCCTGCATTTTGTTTGTAGTTAACTACTATAAACTACTTTTCATCTGAAAGCAAGTCAAAGAAACACCTTCAAGCCACATTAAGTATATTTGTAGAAAGATTTATCTCCTTTTTGATAATGAGGTACCCCGATCATGCAAATAGTTGGCACTATTTGCTTCTTTTTTTTAAGAAGTAATATTTATATATGCCTTCCTTCCTCCCTCCCTCCCTTCCTTTCTGTCTTTCTTTCTTGAGAGAACTAGCTTCATCTGAATCAGTTTTTAACTCATACCTCATGTTTTCCTTTAATGCTTCAAACATATTTACGTTGTTTAATTGTATTTCTATTTAAAATCTCCCATTGCTGTTGATAAGTTCAGGCTTACAGATTAGGGTACATCCATGCTAGTTATTTACAAATATTTTCTCCATGCAGACAAAAAAGTATATACTAAACATTGATAAATTATGACATAATCTTTAAAAATCAAACTCTTCTTTGTTCCATTACAACATCTTCCTGGAGGAAAAGGTCAGAAAAACTAAGCTATCCATGGATTAATAACATGAAGGCTTTAGTATTCTTACTTGATTTTGATTGTGTCCCCTTTGAAACACTGATTGCTTCTGATCATTTTCCAGCTCTGCTCTGAACCATCTCTTTCATCAGTGCTCTGAATGCTGGATGGAACACTCAGCAAGTCCAATACAAGAAAACCCCTGGGGGTTTTCTCATCTGGTGTTGTTCTGTCTTTGTGTAATTTCATTTGAGTATTAAATGTTCATGTGTTTTATTTCCACGCTGATGGGCATTTGGGGATTTTTTGGTTTTCTAGTGGAGAATAGTATTGAAAACCTCAGCTCTGCAGAAATAGCATAAGCAGTTTGTGATAATTACAGCATGGCTAGTGAGGCCTATCCAGAGCTTATTGCATGACTGAGACCAAAGGGAGGAACAGAAGTTATTTGATGTGTGCATTAAGGAATATGCACCACCAGGTCTATTATAAAGTCCTCTGATGTTGCAAGTACTTGTATATATGTAACTTTACAAGTATGAGTAATTCATTGACAATAATGGACCTACTTGTGTCCACTCCAGACTAAATGTTTGGTTTTTTCTGAAATGAATGTTTGTGTCTACGTCTTCAGTCACAGTATGGTTCCTTGGAAGAACATTGTAACACACCTTTCATGTGACATAGCAGCGATCCTTGCATAAGCCCTTTATTACAACAGCTATGTCTTTGAACAGAAGGGAATTTCATCTTCTCCTTTTGATAGATGCATGTTTTACAGCCATGATTAAACCCTCTGTTAGTGTTTTTTAAGCAAAGTTGATAGTTTTCCTGAATGAAGAAAAAATACGGGGCTCTAAGAATGAGTTTAAAGGATATAATTATCTATGATGTGTGAAATCTTGGAGAAGAGAGAGTAGGTAAAGATGGGAGTAATAGTTTTTATTTTGTAATCCTATTATTTTTTAAATGTGTGGTTAAAGATGAAAATGTTTACGGATAAGATTATACTCTACCAAAGCTTCAGTAGATTGAAATAAAGATGTGCTAATGTCTAAGATTATTTTTGAATTTTTTTTTTAAGTATTACTCTGTCAGCTAAATTTAGTTCAGATTTTTACGTTTTTATAGACCATGTGAGTTCCCTGCAGGCACAATGTCTCTGCAGTGATTTATATAGTTAGAATTATAGGGGATGATAAGCATTTGCTGTTCAATAGTGTAGTTAATGCTCAGCCCCTCGGGTAACAGAGCAGTGAAGCATTTACTACTCAGTGGTAGTTCTGCAACAATCAGCAGCAGTGTGACTCTATCACAGTAAATTTACATTGATACACTTCATCCTCAGGGAATTGAGCATTCACTCAGCATAGCTTAGGGAAAACAACTAGAATGGACCTTTTCCAGTTATTTTGGGTGGCACAACGGGAAAAGTTTATTAGCGTAGCTGAATCAGAAACAGCAATCACAGATGGTATGACATGAAAATTATCTAACTTTTATTTTCTCTCCTTTTTTTCCCCTGGACTGGAAAGAGATTGGAAAGCTGAAAGTTGCAAAAGATGCAGTAGTGGCAGACCCACTACAGTTCTGAGGCTCTGTGCCCTTTGATCCCATTATTAGAAGGAATATCCTCTCTCAGGTACCTGTGTATTTTCTCAACAGAAAGTATAGGTGAGCTTACAGGTGCTGCAGCTATGTAAAACTACTGTTGACCATGATTAGAAAATAGCAAGAGGTGTGTGAGTCAAGCAATAATAGCTCTTCTCTTGCAGGTTATTTTTCTTCAGTAGATGTGAAAGCATTTTATAAATGAATATAGTACCATCTACATATAAAAAAAATGGGAAACTTGAAGCAGAAGGAGGCTCCAGGAGTTGGCCACAGTCCTTCAACAAGACTGTGACAGAGTAAAAATACAGCAGAGGTTCCCAGTGTCTTTGCTTAATGCTTTAACCACTGCAGTCAGCACTGCCCTCTCTCTCTGTAACACACCTGGAAGCCTCCAGCTGCAGTACGGCCTGCAGCATGAATAAGGACTGACAAAGTATGTTTTTTCTCTTGTAAGACATGAAAGATGAGGCAGAGGAACCTACAGCAGGCAAGGCAAGCTTCAGCCTAAAAAATGCAGTGCGAAAGTGAGAAGCAAGATTTTTCTAAGTACTCCGTCCCCATGGGTATCTCTGTGATTGAAAGAAGACTTCAGTGAACTGAAGAGGCATGACTCTGCTTCAGTGACAGAATCTTTAGGTAATGAATGTTAAACCTATGCTGTGTTTTTAAGTCTGACTGATCATACACTAGAGAGCCAGCAAGTATTGCTGTAGGCAAAGCTCAGTGCAGTCTCAGGACAGGCAGATCTCTGTATCTGTACATTTGGTAGCATATGACAGCACGAGAGTGCCCAACAAGCTGTCTGTGAGGCTTCAAGCTGAGGGCAAGGCAGGTTTCCTGTGGTATGCCTTGTGCTCGCCTGCGTGCCACAGTGTTGAAATAGCACAGGGGCATGTGAAGAGCGTTGGTAAGGCCAGTGACTAAGGGGGGGGAGGGCGGGGGGAAGGATGATTTGTGTTAGTTTTGTGGAGACAGAGCTGATGACATGTTCTGGCAGTGGTGAGAATATAACACTATCCTGTGGTTGTGAGCAATTAAAAAGTAGCTTGATGCCATTGGGTTTGTTTGGGATTCAGCACACGCGCAAAAAAATACTAATAGCTGTAAAGCTTTTAAAGAGCAGGAATACAGTGAATAATTAAAAAAAAAAAAAAAAAGAGGCAGAATAAGAGCAGCCTTATGATTTGGGTAGCTGACCCATTCCTTCACCTGAAGCTAAAAAATGAGCCTCTTGGAGAGAATGGTTGTAATACCTGAACAAGTTCAGTACTAATATCAGAAGGAAATTGAAATTAATGAAGGATTCATTACATCAGGATTCAGAATCTCATCTCAGAAATAGGAGAGGAGCAGCTGTGGAAAGAAGATACAGTACTACCATTGTAAGTCTCAGTGCAGACATGTGTAGTACAAAGCATCTGTATGGCCTGTATGGCTTTATCTCTGATAAAGCATTTACCTCTGCTGTTACCTCAATCCTCTTTCCTGCATCACAGTATGCCTAAGGCAATAGGAATGCACTGAGGCATAATGTGGAGTTACACAATGCAAATAAAGGCAAGGATGTCACACAGAATATATATTATACGTGATAGTGTCTGATTGAAAGAGTGGATGTCTCCAACTGAAAGGAAAAAATATTTCTTTAAGCTTTATGAAACTGGAGAGAAATCGATGATTCAATCAGAGTAGCTCTGTAGCAGATCGCTTTTATGAGCTCTTTCCAGAGCAGAATCACATATGGAAACAATTGCGAGTAACATGCAGTAAAGTACATTCCACGGAATAATCCCATGCTGGCAGAGATTGAACTAGACAGTTTAATAAGCTTTCCATCCTTAATTTCTCTCTGCCTATGATTCTTTCAGATGAAGCCATGTAATTTTGTCTTCTATAGCTTTGGAAATATCCAATACCTTCTGATTTACAGCATGACCTGTGTATAACAAAGTCCAGGTTGCTTGAGCAAGAAAGACACCCTAATGGTAACAGCACATTTCAAATACAATCAATTCCAGGCCTTCATTTATATTTATTTGTTTGTTTACTATATCTGTGGAATGAAATATACTGCTTGGAAATACCTTAGTGGCCAGCCTCCCTTAGGACCTTTATTAAATCCTCATATTGAGAAGGCGAAGAGTAGTAAAAATATGATGGGAAATACAAGGCAAGATATACAGAAATTGAACAAAAAAGTTTGGTGAAACCATCCTCGTTTCTTAACTGTGTTATTAAGGGGTGGTATCATAGCATCAAATGGGCTGTACGTTTTGGGTAGCTACCAAAGATTGTGGATGCTGGAGAGCCTTTGATGGACAATATGTAACTTTTGCAGGTCTGCAATATTTCACATGATGTGGATCCAGAGAAAACAATCCATTTCTTTGTAGCACCTCTGAATTTCTTGTCTGCATTGGGAATCATTGGCAAGCTAAATCTTCGATTAAAAAGTCTGATGCCTGAAGCCCCAGCCTGGCACTAGCTAGAAAAGAGATGTTTGGTCTCATCCAAGATCTAATGTCTAGTAGACATCTAAATTTTAAACAAGAAGAATCACCTTCTGAAAATATTGCTCTGTTAACTGCTCTAGTCTTTGAAAATGGAGACACATGAGCGCATCTGCAGGCTATTTTATACCATTGTCTCTCATAACAGAAATGTCTTCAGATGACCAAGAGTAAATCTTATCCTTCACATTTCAGTAGGTGAAGTCTGATGGGATGAATTTCAACCAACAACTGAAATACTTCCAAATTTTTCCTGAAAAAAGAACAGTAATTTAAGAAATGGCTAGGAAAGCTTAAGTCCGTGAGAAAGTCACATTAGGCTCCAAGGCTTCAATAGCTAGCATTCTTGCCAGTCCAGATATGAGGAAAAATACAAAGCTACAAAAAATATTTATAAAAAAACTTTCAAAAGTACTCTCATACATGCAGGAGTACTGCTTGGGGAAGATACCTTTCAACAAGACAAAACTATTGACTGTTAAAGAGCAGCACAATAAAAGCAATTCATGTGAAATATTAATAGGGGAACTAATTAGAGATGAGATGGAGTGAGCTGTAATTATAACTATGTCAAACTCAAAACAGGAAGAAAAATGTCCCTTCCCCCCAACCAGGAAAAATACTCATGTTCACCTGCATGATGATAGCTATAATTTTCAAGCGATAGTATCAGTAAGCAAAGGAATACTTGAATAGCATTGAATTAAAAATGAATACTCGGAATTTTCAGAAAGATATAAAGGATAAGGGGAGGGAAGGAAGGAGAAAAGGAAAGCGAAGAATAGGTTGGCTTTGATTCTGAAAATTATGTAATTTTCTATTTTTAGTGGAGGTTAAAACAGTGTAGGGACTGATAATACATAATTGATTATAAATCAGTTTTCAAACCAGTTGCGATATCAGGTTTTGGCAAAGCTTGCTTGGATATCTGAGAGGTTCTTTTTCAGACGTGATTTTATCAATTGTGGATGTACCAGTAAGTTTCACTCTGAAAGTCTAAAACCAGGCATAGTAGTGTTGATTCTTCATGAAGTAAATATTCAGAAGTTAAATGACTGGATATATGATACAGTATGATTTCATCTGTCTTTAAAAGTTTGCTAGATCTTATTTAGTAATCAAATTGAACCTGGGTTGGAAAAATAAGATGTATTTACATAGGCCTGTCCAAACACAATGCCTTCTATTTATTTCCAGTGAAACTACAATAGGTACAAAGAGCACTATAGCACTATTTGATAGAGGAAATTCTCAGCTACAGAACAAAATTTTTCAGTGCCTTTGCCACCATGAGCCAATTCACGTGGGGGAACTGATCGAGACGCTCTTCATGGTGTGACAGCTGTGCATGGCTGTCCGGATCATGGTCTTTGATGCCACTGTCACCACTACTGGAATGCACCAACCACCCCCTTACTGTGCTGACATCAACAGTTTGGTCTCCATAAATGTTCACCAAGCATTGATGAGTGTCAATGGGTGCTATTTTTTCTACACAGAGGGATTCAGTGAGGCACCTTTGTTTCATGCGCACTTCAATGTCAGCCAGCATTTTGTCAGACCACCCCTCTGCTGCCATCTGTCACACAGAAACAATATGTGTTGTAATACTGGGGGAAAATGTTGATTTCTACTGCCATCCCACCAACATCCTCCTCTGATGTCATAGGCCAAAATAATAAAATAGGAGGCATTACTTTCGGAGCATCCCTCGTATTATAGGCATAATCCTATGAACTACAGAACATCCAAGCTCTGTTCTACGTAAGCAGCAAACAGTTTATTTTGAGACTGGATTTAGTTCTTGAATATTCATAAGCATCGTCCCTGTGGGGGCTGACAGCAGTGTCTGCCAAAGTCACATCCAAAGGTATGTGTGCAGTGGTGTGGAAAGTCCTTATGCAGTGTCCTGTGGGTTTGGATCCATTTGAATGAAACTTCAGGGTATAGTCAAGAAGGAAAGCCAGCTTATCCAGCCACTTAGCAGCATTGATTGAATTCTTGGTGTAGGCACTATTTGAACTGAGATTTGCCAAATACAGATTGTATGTCAACTACTAATGCTAGAAATGTGTTTACAATAACACAGTGATGCAATCAAAACCAAGAATGGAAGTTTTACCTTAAGATTGATTTGAAAAGACTTTTAGAAAACCGTGTTTATTGCTGTACATATCCTAGGGATACATAACCCTTAACCTCAGTCCTACTAGAGAAGCCACACACTAACAAGCTGGAGGAACTCCACCTGGCCTCAGCATTAGGAACTTCATGGGAAAATAAAAGCGGGATGATGTTACTCTTGTTTGATGTACCAGTGTGAAACACTCAGAGGAGGCATGCTCAAGCAGCTGAATTAGCAGTGGAAAAACTCAGCGTGCTTGCATTACTCTCAGCTGTACTAGTATGCTATTACTACATGGCGTACAATAAGATCCAGCTGTCCTCAGTGCCTGAATGTGGGCCAGTTCATAAATTATTGTACAAATGGCTTGGATAAGGATCCAGTAACGTTTATTGAAAGAATACCACATTAGAGGTGTGATGTTCATGCTACATATGATGTCATCTTCACGTATGGTACAGATGGTTGGTAATTTGTACTTCTTTTTTCCAGAATAGCAGATCAGAATTTACAGCCAGGTCCCAGAATCAAGTACAACTGCAGTGGTAAGGTAAGAAATGAAAAAGGCAATATATTTGTAGTTGAAAATTACATCTTTACCTTGATCACAGTGCTGTGGTCCACCCATACTGAAGACTTGACTCTCCAGAAGTCCCTTCTAACTGCTACAATGGTGTGATTCTATGAAATCATTGCATTCTAGAGAGAGCGAGCTGACAAAAACATATTTACTGTGGTTGATTTCTTTTTCTCCCTTCTGATGTGTTTGAATTGAGTTTTATTTGTGACATCTGAAAATAGCTGATACATGTGGTTTGGATGTTCAGTAAAGATTGCTTTTTATCATTCAGTCCTCTTAAATACCCTAGTAATGTAAAACAAAGAACTCAAAACAGACTTTCAAGAAAAAAAAAAAAAGCAGCACCGTGTTTCTTTTAAATTCAGTAATTTACTCCAACCCAAGTTCAGCACGTTCTCTAAGTCTGTTGGAGACTTTTCTCGCTTTAATGGTAATCGTGTTTGGACCTTGCCAAAATTCATATTCATAAATGAGATGCAATTATCTGGCTTCTCCTAGCACCCTGTGTTATTGTGCTGGAAACTGTCTATTTCCAGAACAGCAGTATGTTTTACCTGTAGCTTACCAACCCTATATACTGTCTACAGCTGATATATACACTTCTATATTTAATGTTACTACCTCTCCTGTGAGAGTAAGATTGATTTAAGGTGTATCTGCATCTAGAAAATGTATGGGGATCACTGACCAGACTAATTTTCAATGCATTGTTACAACTAGACACATGTTGAAAGGTATTTTACTTACTGAAAACTTGTGTCTCCACTGTTTTGAGACTTATTTTTTTGAAAAGTAAATAGTGGCTCTCAACACAGGAATGGATGTTCTCCGTAGTAGTGCAGTTAAATCTTGGATTGTGATTAATCTTAATACTGAAATGAATTTAGAATTATAAGCTTCACTATCATGTTCAGGATGTAAGTAGAAGCAATCAGCGTGATTGCTTAAAATAGCCCATTTTCCATTTTCCAATGGGAGTAGCATTCAAAATTCATCAATAGTGTGGGCATGCGTTACTCAGCCAAGTAATCACCATAGTCTTTTTAGACAGTTAAAAACATTAAATTTCAACATATTGTATTAAATTCTCACTAACAGAGTCTTGGACAAGCTTCTTATACAAAGAATGTAAAACATGTTAATGAATAAATGCAAACTCATTATCTTAAGACGACACAGCAGAAGCATGAAAACAGTTAAGTTTTTTCCCTTAGGATGACAACTTCTCAATTACAAACAGCACCGGAAGATATGCTTATCAGGCAGTTCTTTCAGATGAGCTAATTAAGAATGTTCTAGCTTTCTGTGTGTGTGTGTGTGTGTGTGCCCAAGTGAACAACACTGTTGAGGCAGAGGGAACTAGGCAATTGTTAAGTACCATTCACAGTTTGTTCGGGTGGTTAAGTTTGGTTCCAAGACAATGTTTCAAACTCAGCATGGAAGCATTTAATTCAGCATAATTTTAGAGGGTTAAAAAAAAAAAAAAAAGCTCTTGAAGGCAAGTCAAGTCATACCACCTAAGGGAGAAATGCAGATATCCTCTTTAAATTGAAAGTACTCATTTAGAAAAAATTAGATTCAGTTAAATGTTTAATGTAAGATTTAGAAACCAGAGTGTTCAGAATACTTTTGTCTGCGATTCAAGAAAAAGAATTTAAGTCTTTTTCTGTCTGTGCTACATTTACACTTGCAGTATTGAGTCTTTCTTATCAAATATCCGTGTACTCATCAAAACAAATCCCATTGCTTACGTTAGTCCATTATTTTCTCTTGATGTTTTGCTGCCTGACAAGAGCTGATTGATATCGGTAGAATGACCTAAAGCAGTAATCTCAGCTGACGTATTCATCTGTTCATGAGCTGAAAACATACCAATACGAACATTTCGTTTTGATAATAACTCTTTTTATTCTATCTTACGAGCGGCAATATTAACAATCATGTAACAGAGCTGCAGATCTCTAGCCTTCAGTATACAAAATTTCACAGCAGCCTTTTCCTTTGTAATTTTAAACTCCAACTGCCAGTGTTACAGGGTAGATGTCTCTTTACTCTCTCTATGTATAGGGTAAGAATGAAGTATTTGCAATTAGGTGGAAAACTGGCCAGAATATATTGTATGTATATGCATGTCATGTGCATTACAGAGATGGAAATAAAAGCAATTGATCATTCCAGGGAATGTCTCAAAAAAACATATGGGAAATTATACTGTATTAATGTTCTTTTACTTCTGTTTAATATAGCAAAGTTAATTTATTCAGTCTTGTTTCATTATCAAGGTGCACATCAGTCAGACTTGCCATTAGTATTAAGTGGTTTTCTGAGTGTAAAGAATGAAGTCCCATTATATACCAGTATTCACAGATCTACTTTGCTCATAGTATTTCTAAGCATGTACTTTCTATTGGCAAAGAAAGCATTTTGACTGGCTTGAAAGCTTAATATGCTCCCATGAACTTTTTATGACTTAATCATTAGAAATAAACTGCTTCATGATCTCTGTTACTTGATGCAAGTCTATTGTTTTTTTACAGTCCAACCTGATTCCAGGATATTGAAATGTCTCACTTGCAAACCAGCAAAAATACTTTTGCAGTCATTTAGTAGCTGCAGAAAATAGCTTATCTGAATCAGACTCTTGAAATTTAAACAATTAAATTTGGCAGTTTCCTGTTTTGAGACAAGCAGTTGTTAACTAGTGTTGATGCTAATGAGACTAATTTCTTGTCCCTCAGTACTTGGCTGAGTGTTTGTCACTAGAATATAAATTCCTCTGGTAGCTTTTGAAACCATTGACTAGTTAGCTTAAATCAATGTCTCACATGTATTTATGCAGGTAATTAGCAAACTTTATGAAAAGAAGCCAGTTAGAAGAAGGAGGATTAGTGTTCTTTATCTAAAGTGAAAAAGATAATAATCATCAGACTGCTTTTATTATTAGGTATCTGAGTCTCTTTCGAAGGGAGATGATTTAAGCATGATGGCAAAGGAAGGCTCAGTCAGACCTTGGATCACTGTGGAACCTGGCCATAAGATCCAAACTGGAGAGTGTCAGGCCTGCCAACATGATCACAATTTTTATTGCAGTTAACAGGGTTGTTTTCCATAGGGTTCCTTGGATCCTGGCAAAATTCCATCAACACCCTTAAAGAGCTAGTTTCCCATTCCTACATAGTAAAAATGGCGAATTTGTCTATTAGATGCTCTTTTGTTTTCCTTTGATTCATAAGCCTAATGAAACGATGTTAGCAGATGAAATGGAAATTGTAGTGCAGTTAAATTCTTAATAATTGAACAGTCGTGGGATTATGTAAGAAATCACCCAGGATCGTGAAAAGAAAATAAAAGCTATTATGGTGGCAAATTGCATGGATGTATGAGAGGCATTATTTCAATTCTTGATTTTATGTTGCACTCCAACCTGATGTCAGAAATTAATTCCTACTTTTTCAACTTTAACCCAGTTCCTTGTTTGTCAAGTATGAACTATGTGTAAGTATGGGAAAAAATGCTGCAGATTTGTTAAGTCTTGACATCAAATTTCAAGGCAGTGATTTGCTTATCTGCAATACCTGTCACATTTTGACTTCATCATTTCTGATGATTAAAAAGTGGCGAAGGAAACTGGGTAGTCAAAATGCCAGGTGAGTCCAAAATAATGGAAATAGTTTAATTTTTTAAAATGGAAGGAACTTTTTCTCAGCTGTGGATCTTTGGATTTTTGTACTCTGTGGCAGAATCCTGTTAAAAATCTGAGGAAAAAGGTTCCTGAAAACAGGGAAGGTCCTCTGGTAGTTAGTTGCATCCATTGTTAACCAAGCTTAGGCTCCTGTGGAACTGCTCCATATGCAGGTTTTATTTCTTTTTAAAATTACAATGCTTTTACCCTTTGCTTCTCTGCTCGTGGTTCATCTCAAGATGCAGAGTCTGTACAGAAGGCAGGTAAGGAGATAAAATGGACATGACGAAAATAGATCAAAAAAGGGGATATGCTGTAATATTGCAGCAAATGACCATCTGATTCCTAAAGATTTTATATGGCAGCTAGAGCTGCTAACATTGTTCATGTATAAAGAAGATGTAGGAGTTTCACAGGGCATCCTTAAGAGCGTAGGCCATGTACTCTTCAAATAGCAAAAGTACTATTGCCCAGTAAGAGAACACCATAACAAACATTTTTCTTTTTCCATGTAAATATTGGGGATGGGGGGAGAAAGGTAGCCAACAGTGCATAGCAAATAGTGACTCAAAATAAATATTCCAGTAGAGTATTTCCAAAAGATATTGCAAATTTTGAAAAGCAGAAATCTCAGGTAGAGGAGATTTTGGGTATGGATAAATATTTGAGCAGTAAATAGTTCCGGAAAGGAAAAGTGTATTAAGAAAATTTTACTGAAGACCTCTATGGATAAAGCCTAGTGAAAGCTAGAACGCTGTAAGTTATTCAGCTTGTTTGTTAAGTGTTGTCAATTGCTGAGTGAAAAAGAAAGACATTTGGGGCTTACTCATAGTGATTTCTTTCCGTCTTGAAGTTAAATAAAAGACAGGAAGGTTGTGTTTAGCAAAACAGTTACTGAGACCAAAATGATTTCTGAGTATTTAGATTTTAGCTTATAAGGTAAGTACTGTGAAATGACCACATTTTTTTCAATAAACATTATTCTATTCTTATCTGTGACATTTACATTAATTCATGACCGGTTTGTACACTCTTGCCATCTTATGTAAACTAGTGTAAAAATGAATGAAATCATCCAGCTAAAAACTTAGAACCTTCAGAAGAATATGAAGTTTTACTCTGAATGAATATGTTTGTGCCTGCCAGTTCTAAGGTATGTTAGTTAGGTAAGGTTTGTTTCTTGTTCTGACAGTATATCATTTTTAAGTGCTCAAAATGTGTAAAGCAATGCACAGTGCAGGCACTGCCAACAACCCTTGCCCTTTAAAGCACTTATGTTTTCATTAATGAAAAAATATAGTAATTAGTAGATGTGCTACTAAACATTGGCTTAGGTCTGCTGTGAGGTTGGAGAGTAGCAGTGTTGTTGTTCCACTGCAAATTCCTTGACCTGACTTGTCCATTAGCTGTTTGATGTTATGGTTATTAGAATTTCATTTCAGTAGCAGCACATTTATTTTTCCATTGGGTCTCTTATCGTGATTAGGTTTTCCAGCTTGGAGAATTCACAGCAATAACATTCTCTACTCTTTGGATTATTTTTTTTCCTAAACAAAAGTGATCTGATAATCTCTCTTTCCTCCAGCCAGGATGATTCGTGCTGCTGTGTAATGAGAGAAATCATGCATCTTTGGCTATTCATGGGCCTGAAATACAGCCTCCTGCAGCTGATAAGGTATAATGGCTTTCAGTGAGCTTCAGCACCTCTGAACTGAATGCAGCGGAGACCCAACATGACTGAAGTTTCCAAGTCCAACTGTAAGGTAAACCACTGTATGAGTAATGCATGTGTCAAATATTTTGCAACATTCCGTGTGTCTGTGTTATGTTGTTAGTTACAGTGCCGGAATGCTCCTTTTTATATCTGAGGATTCCTTCCCTTTTCTAACATGGGAAAAGTGTCTCACTGGATAATCTAATCCGGTTAGAGTTGAAGTAGAAAACAAAAATTTGTATAAAAAGCAGTCTGAGGTCAACTGAGGTAATGTGAGAAAGTCCACAGGAATGGGAATGAGTGGAATTTGCTTATCAAAATCCTTTACGAGGACAATATAATTTTATTTTATAGATGTAAATATATACATATATGTATGTAGCAGAAAGAGGACTGACATTCCAGAAAGAAAGAAGAAACTCCAGTCTTTTAAATACTCCTATGACTTCCAACTAGAGGAAAAAAGAATTGTATTTGTTTTTATAGTTAGAATCCAAAAAGTAAGGGAGAGAAGATTTTATGTGGATATAACAGCTAGACATCAAACAAAAAATTCCTGTTTTAGTAGGTAGTCCTATTATGTAATCCACACATAGGAAAATGTTTCATGTCATTTTTCATTGGAAGCTAAGTTTTGAAGCTAGTAGGTTCAGGAGATATTCCATGGTCTAGATTATTAAATGTTAGAAGATGTAATCAATTAATTCAGCTACCCGCATGCATGGTAGAATGGGAAGTGTTTGTTTAGATTCCAATTTATAGTTGTTTGTTTTATTATTTTACCCTCAGGAGGAAGCTTAACTGCTTAATTCTGCTGCTTTTCTAGTGTTACACAAAGCACACAATAAAGCATAAGGCAACTTTGCCTGGTTTATAGTAGAACTTTTAATTAAATGTTTTTTCTTTGCAAACTGAATTTAAAAACAAAAATCAGCAGTAGGAGGCTTTAACTGCACAATGTCTCTTTTGAGTTAGAGACAAAAGCCTTAATTGGTTTTTATTGCACGAGGATTCTATTGTAACCTCGGAGCCAATATTTGTAACCAGTATTGAAAGGGGTCCTTAGAACCTCCAAGAGAGACTCATGACAGCTAACACACAAGCGCAGGGGAGTGGAGGAATACACAAAGAACTTCTGGGAAACAATGTGATTAGGTGTGATTGTTCTCAGAAATCTAATACACATTTATAACTTAAGCATATATGTATAGCTTCTGTCTGAAAGCTAGGTATGCATCTTAGATGGAGCGATGCCCTGTGCATTGAGCGCCATAATGAAGAATGCTGCCTCTTCATGCTACACTGGTCACTGGTGTTAAGAGTTTTCTTTTCTCCTGGTTTTTCTGTGACAATATCTTTCTGTCATTTATATCTGAGGTCTAACTTAATTTGTTGAGAGTTTCTACTTCGTTGTCTTGTCACTTAAGCCTTTCGCAGATACTAACAAATTATCTCTGCGGAATTGTTGTCAGGGGAAATAATTTATTTGCACTTTATGGTTTGGAACATGGCACATCAGAAGCAGTAAATACCTTTGTGGATCTGGCATTGTGTTCAGTGAAGTGCCACCTCTGGTACCCAGACAGATGCCTAGGCCACACAACTGCTGTTCTTGTGTTAATAGCTTTTATGCTATCGGGATGTCAATCAGTAATGGGACAGAAGGAACACAATTCAGTGAAAATTCAAACTTAATGGACTGAATTGCTCTTGGACTGCCTTAGTGTGTTGCAGTGTCTGCAGTCACAATTGCATTTGATTGTGTGAAAAGTGCTTACTAGGCTGAATTTTGAAGCTACCTGTCTGTTGTTTGGTCAAACAACATATAGTATATATATAGAATATAGACATAGGATGAAAGTCTTTCCCCTTTACTTAACTTGGAAGCCCTAGATATATCTGTGCTTTATTAAAAGAGTAGCTGTAAAGATTTCAACTGGGGTGAAATAATACAGGCAAATAAAGCATGAGCCAGAGACAATAATTTAGAAGCAGGATACTCCGCGATGGGTGTTCTAGGAGCTGAACCAGGAAATATTGCCTCATTCCCCAGAAACATGAGCCTAATTCTTACCACATTCCTAACCTAATTGTGCACACTGACCAGTTCAGCTATGTTTCAGACAGACAGCTAAATGTCTAGGTATGGCTGTGGTTTTCTTTGTTTTGTTCAATCTGATGTAAGCTCAGAGCTTGACAGTGGACTTCTGGATGTGAACCTCATCCTCCAGCATTTGCAATATCTGGATTTTCAGAAGGTTTCTTCCGGGTCATGAACATTGTATTTCTACCATCCATTAATATAAAATGTTTGCATCTTTATTTCTAGATGAATTATTCAGTTGCTAAAAAAAATGATAGCAAAAAAATAAATAAAATAAATGCTTTAGAGATTTCAGCACAAAAGCAATAACCTGGATCCCTCTAGAGGCCATTTGTGTAATATTTGGTAGGGAAAAAAGAATTAAACTTGTCTCTCAATTCTCTGTCCGCAGATAATGGAAGCTTATCTATCTCCTATTACTGCATATTATCTTGCCAGCATGCTTCTGTTGGGTGGTGAAAGCTGTGTAATTATTGTACTTGCGCTTCCTTAAACCAGCTCGTACCTTGGGCTGGGTAATGCAGCAGTTTCACAGTGCATAAATTCAAAGTCTTAATTCCTCTATGCAGGTTTCTTCAAAGAATGTTTTTTTTTTTTTAAAAAAAAAAAAAAGCGTTTTATGTTGAGCACTAATCAGTGCACCAGAAGGAGAGGTTTCCATTTGCAGTAGCATTGCCAAGGAACTAATTAAACCGGCCAGACAAAGGGGTACTATTGCACACCCATGCGTGCATGTTTAAGCAGAGGCCTTTGTGGCTTTGATTCTGATCTCAGCTATAGTGACATTACTCCTGAGTATGTTTGAAAAGTCAAATGACTGTAAAAGGCTATGACGGTGAGGAGAACCTGCACGCAGTTAGCTGAGGTGTGAGTAGTCTGCATGGAGAGGAGCAATCCAGCACAGCAAGGGGATGAACTGAGCTTTCTAAACTCTTCTGGGATAAAAGCAATCAGAGCACAATTTAAGGAGAGCACCTCACTGATGGTGCAGCCCATCCCATTGAACACTGTGAAGAGGTTTCCAAATTAGATGCTTTTTGGGTCTGAGAGCATTGTTACTGCAGTGGCTCATTCAGGACAATCTGCTTATGGAGCTGTGTGCGTTAACTTAAGCAACAGAGATAACTCCCTTTTATCAGCAGTTCCTGAGAAACAGCAGGCTGTAAATACAGGGGATGAAGTGCTGGCAGTGTTCCATAATCTGTCCCGGATTGATTGAAAGGCTTTGCCACAAAGCATCAAACCAATTGAGATAGCTAATCAGAAAAATCAGAATGTTTTCATAATGATCTTGGCAAAATTAACTGAGTAAACTTTGCTGCTAGTGATGTTTGCACTTCGTGTAAATTGAGTTGATGGTAGATAGGTAGTTTATAATTAATGTCCTCTAAAATATTTTTTAATTCAACTTCGATAATTCTGCTGTTTCTCATAAAAGTTTATCATTCCTTTCTCCTTACCAGTGTTATCACTATTATTCCACAAGATCATGTCGGATATTAGAAAATCAATTTTAATTCTTAGTGAAATTAATGCCAAGAATGGTATACTTTTATACTTCTGGCACAGAGCAAGATTGTTTTTGATCATTCATTACATGCAAAATATCCCGTAGTATGCCATCAAATGTAATTTCATCCACATGAGTGAGCACTGATGAGGTGCTTTTGAAGAAGTGTTGGATAAAATCACCGTCCATGTTCAACTTTGCGGCAAAGGTGACAAGTATAACGTTTTGATGAAAGATAAAGATGTGGGAGAATACTCATAAAGGCAATTTACAAAACAATACAAAAAAGCAGCATATTTTTATGCAGCATTACGCTACCTGGGGGGAAAAAAAAAAAAAACTGTATCTTGCATTCATTGTGCACTACAATTTCCCAAAAACCACACCAAAATAGGTAGATTATGCATAATCTGTCTTGGTATCTGCACTGAGCCAGAAATTATTGATGGTAGGGGAGAGGTTTCAGTGGGTTTTGCGTCATTCTTCACTCTGCTTTACCACTTTGCATAAGTGCCACTTTAGATTTTCTTTATTATATACTTGTTCATGGCAGAAGTTTCATTTCAAACTAGGAAGTATATCTGAAAGGATGTGCGTTATCACCAGGTATTTTAAGCAATGTAATTCTCTTATTCTGGCTTGATTGACCAGGTAATTGATTTATCACTGCTTACTTTTGGCTCCTTAATTAAGTAGGAAGAGATAACTCATCTGCCAGTAAGTGGAGCTCTTCGCTAGTCCAGGGCAGTCTTCACCAGGAACATTTTTTTCTCCTTTTCTTTTTTTGTTTTACAAACTGTAAAGTTGGTATTTAGTTTTTCTTCAGTCCTTTTGCAACTTCCACATTATGTTCCACTTCTGTTGCTTATAAATCAAGCAGATTATAAATTAGTTTATTTCCATGGAGATTTTTTTCCTTTTCTCTTTGTCGGACAAATGTTGTATTCATTCACCCATCCCTTAAAATAAAGGGGAGCTCTTAGTACACTACTTTTATCTTTATTTTAATTTTTTATTTTTGTAAGAAATATATCTCAGTATTTTTAATAAAAATGGTGCAGATTGCTATACCAGGGATTTCGGGGTGATGGAAGGGTTTCCCATGCTTTTCAGACTGTGAACTCATTACCTACCAATGAACATTTGTAGTAATGGTTCTTTGAGTGCAGCATGTCAACCTATTTGTACCATGGTCTACTTTCTGGTGTTATAAAAGGATTGCTGTGTGAGATGGCAAAGGGTCTCTTTCCACGAGAATTGCTCGAAGAATCAGCTACATTTAAACTTATTTTAAAATCCAAACTGTCTGGATTAGGAAGGATTGTTAAGGAAAACATAGAACTTTACAATCACAGATAGAGTAGTATGAAGAAATCTGTATTCATCCAAATGATATGTCAGGCTTAGTTTCTAACCTAAGCACTCAAATGAATCCTCAGTGAATACTGGACTGAACATAGAAATATTTCGCTTATCTTGGAAGTATCCTTCTTTTTGTACTTTATTAATGTTGAAGTCTCGTTTATTTGTGCTGATAACGTGGTTTACTTGGTATGTTTCTCCATATATCCTGTAGTCTGTTTAACAAAAGTATTGTTTATATACATTGGCTATTGTTGTGTCAGCCACCTCTCTGAAGATGCCTCATTTTGAGCATGGTATGCATGCTGCAGTGCTTGCATTTGTTCCCTCTGAGTCTGCCAGCATTATTCATACCCCACAGTTCCAAATAGTATTGCTGTCCTATTCTTGAAAGAAGAGCACGACTATTATGGCAATCAAAAGTGTTAAATGTACATCCATGACTAAATAAGGAAAGACAGGAAGATGCATTCTCTCCTTAAATGTTCTTATGTACAGTGCTAGAAACTACTCTTCTGCTGCAGGGGCAAATTAATCTGGGAAATTCACTTCACCTTGGAGATGACTTCTGGCAACTCCATAGCTTTGAACAGAGTAATGGAATCATTAAGGTTGGAAAAGATCTCTGAGATCGTCTCGTCCAACCAATTCACCTACCACCAATACTGCCCACTAATCATGCCCCTCAGTGCCACAGCTCCATGTTTCTTGAACACCACCAGGGAGAGTGACTCCACCACCTCCCTGTGCCAGTGCCTCACCACACTTTGAGTTGTTCCTAATATCCAGCCTGAACATCCCCCAGCACAACTTGAGGCCATCACTTCTCATTCTGCCACTGTTACCTGGGACGAGTGGGCAATCCCCACCTCACCACAACCTGCTTTCAGGGAACTGCAGAGAGCAGTAAGGTCTCCTCTGAGCTTCTTCTTCAGACTGAACAATCCCAGCTCCCTCAGCTGCTTCTCGTAAGACTTGTGTTCGGACCCTTGAAACTGAAAGGGAAGAGAGATTTCCAAAAAGGTTTCAAAGGGTTAAGCACCTTTCTCAGTGCTTCTGATGAATATCGATCAGTAAATTAATGGCCTTACTCATGTTAGTAGCAATAAGGCACAAAAAAAGAGGAAAACCCTACCATCCCCATTGTATAGGTGGAGGCATAGACTGCAAGATACATTAAGTGAATTGCTGCAAAGTTGGAACTGAATTCAGCTGTATTGTGCCCAAATCATATTCCATCAGGTCTCTCACTTTTGCACTTTTTGAACTTACTGATGTTATGAGCCATAGTCAGCTTTCCTATTCTTTCAGTGCCAGGAACAGAGTTCTTCGGAATTGATTTGTAATCCTATGTATTTGGCCAGAACTTTATAGCCCTGGGAGACAGATTCAAGCAGAACTCAAAAACAGATCTGCTTAAGCTAAAGTCTCAAATTCTTTAAAAAGCAAAAATTATCAGAAAATGGAAATTAAAAGGGTTTGTAAACCAATGACTTTTGGCTATGACAGTCTTTGCAAGATGTCTTTTTCTTCTCTGATTAGTGTTTTAGTCTCCACAACTTTCTGAGCTGCAGCAAATCATGCAGGTCCCAGCTTCCAGCTCAGCCCACACTGTCCCTAAAGTGTATTTAAGCTTTTTCACCCGAATTTGCTCAGCAGCTCTCCAGAAACTGTGCTGCCTCCTTTCTCTTTCCCCTGACCCACTGACTTCTGGAAAGAGTATGGCATACAATGAAGAATGCAAAAATTTAGCAGCTTCAGTGCTCCCCTTGTAGAGGGTCTTTCTCATATGAGAAGGTAGAGGGGATCTCTGAATCTAAAGAAAAAAGTGCTCCCTAAACAAACAATGAGAAGGGCTCTCCAAAGCCATAGGGAAGCTGTGAAATGAACGGGAGATCCTGTCCTCTTGAGGTGAGTGTGGCTCATACCAGTTTTCAGCAGTACCTTTGCTCCCTGTAACCTATTGTGTTTCCTGGCCTCTGCAGAAACCAAAGCTCACCTCTGGTTTCCCTTGGGGACCTATAGTTTTTCCCAGAAAAAAAGACCTACTTAATTTAGCTTTTAGGGCTTTCATTGGTGCTCTGAAGTCTCTCTCCCATTCAGAAAAAATACAGTTGTATATCTCTGCAGAATCACATCGTTTTACTGCTGGTACCGCATAGCAAGACTGCATTTTAGATCACTCTCAGGCAAATCTGGCTTTTACTACTTATAAAAGAAAGGTCTCCCATAAACCATAGCTTAGTTCAGAAACATATTCAGAGACTGCTGCCTTTTAAAAGCAAGGAAGGTAGCAAATAGTTTCATTCAATCAAAACAAAACAAAAAAAGGAAGCAACAAATCTTCCCTGAAAGACCACTGTATCAGTGCAATAAACCTCAGGGCTTCGGTAACTTAAACTCCTCTCAATTGTGTGTGACTTTGTTAGAGAACTCATTAGTTAAAGTTAATGAGTGCTTGCCCACAAACTCTCATCTTCATAACTAATGCACCAGCACTTGTCTCAGAGCATTACAGTAACATTACATTAGCAAACTGTGATTTATTAGACTATAAAACAAAAGCAATGTAAAAATCGCCTAGAATGGATCATTTTTTTCCTTAAAGAGGGTGCAGCCATGCTATCCAAATGCTTTATACTCAGAAATACCATCTAGAGCATGCTGGATTTTACAGCTGTGTGTAAAAATGCACTGTCAATTCACATGAATGTCACAGGAGGTGTCAAAACTCGTTAAACTGAAGATAAGGGCAAACTGACAAACTGCATATCTATAAGTCTAACCAGGGAGAAGTGTAACATAAATTTTAATGGAACAGAGCAGAAACTGCAAACAAAAAGTGGTTAAGTGGTGTGGTGGGTCATTGCCTCTTTCTGCCATGTTTTACACCAGAATAGTACAGTTGAATTGAACTGGTAAGACAGAGAATGGGGCAGTATTTCACAGGTACCCAGTGCACATAGAACTTCTTAAGACAAACTCACTTTGACTTGAGTCAGTTTTGCAGGCTTAGATTAAGTAGAGGATCGTTTTGTAGTTTAACATCTCTGCATTGCAATCAGGCCTGGAGAGGGTCTTTCAAACGTGTGAATCTCTGGAGCCATCCTGAATCATTGTCCCTGCAGGAAAGACAGTTAAGTGCCGGGTACAGAATGGTGCTCCCTGGGCAACCATGGGTTGGAAAGGGAGCAATGCTGACAGCCCTCGTTGGCATTAGCAGTCAGCATCAAAGTCTGCTCATAATTAGCTGCCAGTTTAAGGGTTTCTGTGTAGTACACGCTGTATGATAGCTCATTCCACAGGACAGAGATATACCCCAAGAAAAAGGTAAAATAAGCAAAGATACGGCAGTAATGAATTATTTTGTCACCACTCTTGTGTCATGATGTAAACAGTCCTCAAGTAGTTTAAATACACTGTTTTGCTAAGTAGTTTGGTACTTAATGGTTATTTTTGTGGGTTGGGCTATTGAGTGGGTGTAGTGTCTGGATGTCCTGCAATTACTGTCTGAGAGAAAGATTAATTCCTAAGTATGGCTCCTTTGTACCGTACAAACCATGGCAACAGGTAATTGGGGTCAACTTTGGTTGCCCTGTTGAAAATTTTAATGTCAGAGCTTTGAGCAAAGGTTTCTTTCTGAATCTCTTGTAAAAAAAAAAAAAAAAAAGTTTACAGCAAACCTAATAAAATAGCAGGCAGCATGAAAGTTAAATCACAAGGGAAAGTGTGAAAGAGTTTAGTTTCTAAAAGCTTTCCAAGAATATAGTGTAGTTATAAAGAAGAGGACTGCTCTGACCTCATATGCAGTCAGGTAAAACTATTCCTGAAGAGATGAAATATCTTTAACTTCAAATCTGTGCATGCTTTTGGAAAGTTTTGCTGTTTCAGTGATGGTTATGAAAACAGGTTCTTATATAGGCAGTATGAGATATACTGATAAACTCAACAACAGACATTTTTTTTTTTGTCTATTGCAGAGATGAGACCGAACCTGGTATTTTTAAATTACATGTAATAGATTGAAGGGAGTAGGCAGGTAGCAACCTATAGCCACGGCTGGCTGTCTTCCTTCTGTCCTGTCACCTTTTTAAGCAGTAGCAGCAGTTTGGGGAAAAGAAAAAAAAAGAGAGAGCTTTTCTTCGTTTTGGAAACAGAGGACTAATAAATGAGCTCTTTTTGCCTTCCGAAGTGTTATGAATGCTTTCAAAGCTTTCAGGTCAGAGGTGTGGCTCAAGGGGCTTGAGGGCTTTCAGAAGATGGCAGTGGCATGAGGCCACCTGTGAGCACCAGATCCCGGGAGCTGCAGTCCTGCAGCCCAGCTGTGAACTGCCTCTGCCAGCAGTGCTTTGCTTCTGAGAGACATTTCCTTTGGGACTTCTGTATTGGGATTAAAGCTTTTTGCACCTTTCATCTCTGCTTGCAGAGCTGCAAGGAATTTGTAGTTAAGACTCTAAACTACCTACAACACTGGAAAATATCGGTTCTTCTAAGCAATTTTAATGCAACTTTCTAGGGTACCAGTGTTGCCACGGTAATGATGCAGCAGAGAGTGGTGAAATATTGGAATATGTGTTCTGGGGCAGATGGCCTGCAAAATTGCTCTTACTGCATTTGCCCCTTAGAAATTAATTATTGTTTTAGAGCAAGTGGCTCTTTGACTCTTAGTGCTTTTCTTAATGTGAGCTACAGAAACTTCAGACCTGATACTGCAAACCTGCTCAGACGGAAATCCACCCCTGTTTTGCATTTAATTTCCTTCTGTACTGAGTGAGTAAATGAGAGGGCGTATTTGAAGAGTATATGGCATCTCAAGTGGTGTGCAGACCAGCTCCCAACATGAAATCTAAATTCATGGGCAGCGTCCAGCGATGTCAGGACACGTTTTATATGTGCAGTCAGTTTATCTCTGTGAAGTACATCTGCCGAGATGTAGGAGGACCAGACTTTTTGTAGAATTCCAGATCCACCATACAACAGTTACCTGACTCATATACCATTCATCCAGACATCCTATATACAATTCATGGGTAAGTGTCACTGAGAGCGATGGAAGGGCTAAAAACCCATTAGTCCCCTAATAAATCTGCTTGGAAAATGGCTAGGTGTAATCTGATCCACTGAGCTCAGTACAGCATTCCCCTGAGCAGACTGGATTTGCAGTGCCTCCAAATGCAAGCATATCATCACCACTGCCTCAGGGGCTCAAAGCACTGGCACATTCAAATTCTTAGTTCTCAGTTACAGCCAGATGTTTTTTTTTTTTGTTTTTTGTTTTTTGGGTTTTTTTTTAGATTGTATTTATTTTCTTATCTAAATTTTAATAACATTGACATTTTGAGAGTTAATTACCCAAGTTGAATTCCTGGAAGTTTTCATACAGGAATGACTCAAGAATGTTGATGCTGCGAAACCCGATCTGCAATCTAAACAGAGCTCAGTTTCAGGCATCAGAATAAATACCTCTATCCATCTGAGTATAACCCATGATCCTTTCCCTCCTGACACTGCAGTGTCAAATCCATCCTCTCTCCCACGGTCACCAGAAAGCCTTTGAATCATGTACCAGGATCTGTCCTATTGTTGTCCTAAGACGCATGTAATGTTGGCAGGAGGAAAAGGCTGTTACTCACTCTGGGCCCAGAGTGAGTGGGGTCTTTTTGTCACTGCTCTTGTGTTGTGCTGTAAACAATCCTCAAGTAGTTTAAATGCACTACTTTGGTAAGTAGTTGATATTTAATCATTGTTTTTGTGGATTGGGCTGTTGAATAGTTGTAGTCTCCGAATATGCTATAATTGCTGTCAGAAAGACAGATTTTACAGCCTTAGATCTTCTGTTTGTCTTTCACTTTAGCAGGAACGCTTCACAGGGAAGGCAGCCCAGGTGTCAAGACCCAACAAGCACAATGCTTCCATCAGCTTTCCGGGAGCATGACTGGTTGGAGATCATACATGTTTGTCTGGGTATGTGTGTAGACAGTAGCAGGCATTTGTTGGATTGACAGACTTAGCTGAAACACCATAGTAACATGGTCAGCTTCATTTGTTTTCTGCCTTCTGAGCACATGGCTGGGAATAATATGTAGTTTCAAGCTTTGGGGTTGTGCTTTTAGCTTGGTTTTTTGCTTGTTTGTTTGAATTCTTTTAAAGGAGGAAAACAACATTTGTACAGTGTAGATACATTTTGAAAAACCACAATAAAATGAAAGAAAATCACAATAATTATAAAGACTAAAGGTCAAAGATAGGGTTGGTCATTGTCGTCACCCAAGCTTGCTCTGTAGTTTTCCTGTGGTGCGTCACATCTCCTCAGACTTACACTGGCCACTATTTGTCCTGTTTGCTTGATTGTCATTTTCCATGTCTCTTTCCTTTTTTAGAAGTCCTGAGTCCACAGCTGCACAAAGAAATAATATACAGACAAATGTTAAGACTTTATATTAAACTTAGGGTTGTTTTTGTTTTGTAGTTAGGCTGAAGTAATCAGACCAAGTGTGAAACTTTCAATTTTTTTTGAGTTTTGTTATAGTGCTATTTTTACCCTTTTTTATAAATGTGTTTTTGGGCAGCAATTCCAGGAGAAAAAAAAAAAAAAAAAAAAAAAGACTGCAATTCCTCTATCGTTTGCCCAAGTGATCTGACTGGAGGATCCATAGGAGTAATTTAGCAGCTAGTACAAAAAAGCCCACTTAGACTTGTTCAGACTTTGGTACATGGGCTTTGGGTTATGGTGATGTAGTTATTGGATTCACAGTAAGCTTGTGATCGGATAGTATTACCTTTACATTACCCTTTACATTTTTCAGTTCCATTTATGAGGAAATACGGTGAAGATCTGGCTGTGAGGAGACTTTGGTTCAGTGTTTATTGAAATTAGAAAAACACCTGCAAAAATTTTATCATTCTGATCAGACCAAGACTATGACAACAAGAAATTGGTCCTATATGTTATCTCATCTTGTACCATTATAAGATTATGTAGAATGAAAGCAAGCAGTTCAAAGAACTTGAATGACAACGAGTATAGAAACTTATAAACCGATTTTAATCTTCAAACAAATAAAGGGTTGTGCTGGCCTGCTCCATTCTGAGCAGTAATCGAGTAGTACTGCAACTAATCACTCTGTCAGTAAGATCTATGCAAGAGAAAAGTTATGCAGGATACCTCTCACCTCCAGCCAGAGCCAAAAACTTGGGAAAGAGCTGAGCATTGGGACATCTTCACTTGTGCAACAGCAGCCAGAAACTGAAAATGTTGGCACAAAGCGTGAAAGTCAAACTGAAGGTTCAACAAGCAAGAGCTTACTAGTGAAAGCCAGACTCCCACCAGCCACAGGGCTGATCCAAAATGGAGAGATGAAGCTGTTGAAAGTGTGGGCTGGCTCTCTGATGGGAAGACTGTATTATCTCTACCCATGCTTTGCTACAAGAGCCTGTGGTGTTTTCTGTAGAGTGTTCTATCCATTTCTTAAATGTCTCTACTCCTAATGAAGTTATCTTTGGCCCAATGAAGTGAAAACTTTCTTCTTAGAAAAGAAGTCAAAGCCAACAAACAAGAAAACCAGTAACTAAAACCCACAATAATAGGATTTATAAACAAAACCAAATGAGTTTATAGTAACAGACTGGCTGCTAGCCTTCCTGTACACAGATTCTTCTGATTTATTTTTGGAATATGGCACTGAGCTCTGGATTTCTTCATGAATGCTTTGAGAATTTTATTTTCCCTATCCTTTATTACAGGATACAACATGCCACAATGCTCAGATCTCGTTTCCTTTCACTTTCTACCTTCATCTGAAAGACTTTGTCTTCCTGGCTCTTCTGTATTGTATGCCTTGGCTGTTTACAGAAGTTGTTTCTGTGTGCCAAGCTCTTTTCACGTAATGTAACTCAATCCACATGTCTACTTCAAAAAATTCAATACAAATCTCTGGCAAATGCTCTCTCAACATCCAGCTGCTACTTCAGCATTTTTGTCCCATGCATTTTTTTACAAGGCTTTTGCTGCTCTGCATCTTGGCAATCACAAATAAAAGCAGCTTCTTTCCTGCTACAGATTTCCAAAAAAACTTTTAAAGTCTTGGCTTCCCGTTTTTTTCATTCAAAGCACGATGATAACCTGGCAGTTAAATGTTTTGTTTTCCTAGTTCCTCTTGTTTTTCACAGGAAAGCTAAAGGTTTGAAGACAAATGTCTTTTAAAAAGTATGGAAACTCCAGAATTTTGCCTAATGTTATTCTGCCCTAATCCAGTTTATTTGAAGTGCAGGTGGGATTGGAAGCTTGTACTTGGTTACAAATGTTCTTCTGCCTCTTACTTGGTAAGCTGTGTGAGACTGCTGAAGAAGTAGTGGTGGGTCGAGTGTTGTTTGTCCATCACATTTCAAAGAAGCTCATCTTGTGGATTCAGAGATCTGCCAGCTTTCTGCTTTTGGTTTAGACAGAAAAACCACGGTAGTGTTCAGCTTTGTACAAGTCAAAGTTTATTCAGTTTCCCTATCTGAAGACTACAATTTGGTCTATATGCTTCTGACACAAAGCTATATTTTCATGCATCCTTGTTTTGTGACCAAATTCTGTAAATGACAAAGATCAAGCAGTAAAAGGCATGTGCACAGTGTTCTTCTACTGCACTAACTCAGAAAAACTGAAAGCTGTAAAAACTGTCTGAGCTACAGAAAGGAGCTGTGAGGAAGTATGAGTGCTTCCAAAGGTATTTAGTGAGAATGTATTTATACAGTAAATTAATTTCAAACAAAAGCAATTTATCTTGTCTGGACAGTCACATGGAATGTAGTACAAATTAAGTAGAAAAACAAGAACAGAATGCTTGAAAAATTTTACCTATTAAAAAGTTGCACTGGGCACTTTTCTATTTTAGGACAAGATTTAATTGGATTCTTTCAAATGCATTGGCAGGACAGTCATTTTCTTACCAGCAGGTAACAGCAGTTTCAAAAAAGGTTCTTTCTCCAATGTAGCTGCAGGAACTGTTGCTACTTAGAAACTAGCAAAGTCATTAATCAAAACAAAAACAACAAACTGTTATATAAAGCAATAATTTTGCCAAACAAGCATTTTGAGTCTGTCTAAAATGAATAATCAGAACATGCTACCGTGTTCATGGGTAATAAAAACTTGGAAGGATACATGTCTGGCCTAGTAATTTTTTTTTTTTCCAAGCATAAAAATAATTTCCTCCTTAAAGCAATTTCTTTTAATCTTTCTTGTTATTGCAGCATTTTTCCTTATCAATGCCTAACTTACTGTCCACTGTCGCAGTGCACTGAAGATGCTGAAAAGGAGAATGCCAATAGGAAGCTTCACAGGAGGTGTTTGCTATCAGTAGGTATGTTGCTGATAGTAACCATGGAAACTTGTTTAGAATGACCTCTTACCTATAGAATGAAAGCAAGCCCAGGGAAATTTAGGTCGATTCACAGGGACAACTCAGATCTTCATGTGGTATCCTGTTAAATTACATAAAATGTCACTAGGGAGTCATTTAAAACTGGTTGGGATGATAGAATTTGAGGCTCTCTTGTGGAAAGTCTTTTGGTAGGAGGATGGGCTCTGTTGCTCTTGGATTAATTTCAGATAACATAAATTGCAAATGTTATGATTCCATTAATCTTGCCATATACCAGTAGCTTTCTCAGTTCAAGTATCTACATGCTTCACATGTACCTTTTTGAGTCAACACTGGAAATCCTTGTTCTCTGGTGATTTTATCACTCTTCTTGAAAATCTTAATTGAAGCAGGAGGCATTTCAGAGCCTAAGCCACCATCATCTTCTCTTAACAAATATATGAAATAGACCTTTCTTAAGAAGAGGCCTATAAGTGCAGCTAAAGCAGCCAATTTTCTCCTAAGTTACAGTAAGTGAGGGAGAAGAAATAATCTAGATAGAAATTTGAATTTGAATAAGAAGTTATTTGGTTAGAAATAATTTAATAGTCATTCAACTACTAATTTTACATTTGTATTCCATTTCAGAGAGACTGAAAAAAGGGGAGTACGAGTATGTAGATGGAAACATAAAGTGAGATTTAGTTGTGGATGAGTAAATAAAAATACACTAAAAGCTGGCAAAATGAGGTAAGAGAATATTTTAATAAGATATGCTGCATATTCCAGTAAGCTTGTCCTTCCATCCTGGTTATGCTCTTCTATATATATTATGCTTAGTTTGATTTTTCTTAGTCACCTTTTCTCTCTTGCTATCCCTTTATTTAAGGATACATTTTTAAGCAGCACCCTTAGTTACTTGTCATTCCTGCTCTCCTAAATAGATGAGGATCCATGTCACTTTTCCTACTCTTTCAAATTGTTACAGAGAATAAAGAATTATTTTCTAATTTCAATATTAAATATTTTTAGGCTAAAGCAGTGATTGAAAAAAGATTACCTCCCACATTACTGGCAAAAAGAGAATATTCTAAATTCCTTTATCATACTAGTCTCTCCTATAACGTAAACGTTATAATCAGGTTGTAAATATAATATATATAAGATTTTCATGGTATTGGATGTGTGCAAATAGAGCACTGTCAGAAGGATTCCTAAGGCTTTTTCCTCATTCGCTTGAAAAAACTCACCAAAACGAAGAAGGAAAAAGCTTGCTCAATTCAGTGTACATACTTGTGAGCTTGGTGAGCTGCCAGGTGGCATTTTCATGAATGATAACTTGCACTATACCCTGGCTAGAGAGAAAAATTCTTCATGTTACTTTTGGAAAGTGAGGTGATAATGAAACAAGGCATTTCTCTGAAGAAGCTGGTAGACATTTTGGACATTAGCCCTCTTTTTTTGTTATAGGTCTTTCTTCTGATGACACTAGGTAGGTCACTTGCACAGAGTCTTCCTTCTAAGGCTTTTTGAAGTTAGTTTATTTTTATATTGATAAAAAGAAGCCGAGAGAAATCCCAAATGGGTGACTTTCTAATTCATACTTGCCTGTGGTATTAAACAAAAATGCTATGTGAAGTGTATTTGTATGTACTAAGATTATACTTGTTTGAAAATGATGGGTAGAAATACCATCTCTACCTCTTTGCTGTCAACTTTGCTCAACATTTGGGAACCAACGACCTGCAAGGGCCTCGAGGAGTTATGTAGGAATCAGCCAAGTGTTACTAGTGCTGTCTGGCTTGTAAGTGTCCTTTGATCCCATAGATGTGATTTAGGCAGCTCTGAACCTGCTTTTACACAACACTTGTTGTGTCTATCTCCAGGGTCTCAGGTTCATAAAATACATAATTGGTATAATGCCACCTTGAGTCATCTTACTACTTGTTCAACCTTATACAGCTCACCAAAGTTGAACTCTCTGACTGAACCTAGAAATGCCTCAGTAAATAATTTGAACTTTTTTTCTGAATACTTTGAAAGATTATTTTCTGGTATATTGAGGGGAAAAAAATGTTGCGTTCCTGTGCTCAGTATAATCTACCTGTGACTGTTCTTTGTATTTCCACTTACGCGCCTTTAGCTTCAAATTTGCACAGAGATACTCTGTTCTAGCATATATTGTGTGACAAAAAATCATTCTGCTTTTGAAGTCTACTTGACTTAACAAAAGCTCCGTTAAAAATCACCAGTAGTCTGAGCTTACAAATACAGCAAAGACTGAGTTCTTCAGCTGAGTTGTTCTCAGCAAGCTCCATAGTTTTCTCTGAGCTATGACAGTGCAGTAGTGACATTGATTTATGAAAGTATATAGCCATTTGTTCATGATCGAGAAATCAAAATAGTTTGTTGTTCAAATAAATTTGACAAAACACTGTTGCTGTCAATTCAGTTGCTTCCCAGGCCATTTCTAAATGAACCAGTTTAACAAAACATATATTTGTCCTGGAGAGAACAGCCAGGAAAAAGTAAATGAACAAACAGACAAAAAGCACCAAAATCCCTTCATGCTATATAGTGATGAGGCTAGTTTAGAAGAGTGATGGATGCATTTATCAGCTGTGAGGTCAGACCGGCCTGACGCAAATCAGAATTCCAAGAATGAATTCAAATAGATTTAGAATTAGAGTGTAATTACCTGTACCAAACAACACATTTTGATATTAATATTATGGCATTAAGCACGTTGAAAAGCTTTCCTCATTTTTCTGAGTGTAATTTGAAAAGATTACAGCCATCATCGCATTTATGCTGCTGCAGAGTAGTGTTTGGATGTGACTCTAGAAGAATTCTCATGCGTTGCTTTGCAATACTGCTGTTGTCTGCTAGTCTCCATAGAGATCCTGACAAAAGTGATTTTCATAGACATCACAAGATTCATATATTGAATATGCAACAATTAAATGACATTTTAAGTATTATTTTACTTACAGTGTTGTTCCTGTAGTTTCCTTCCCTTGGCCACCTCTCTTCCTCTTCAGTAATAAAGACAGCTGTTTGTTGGCAGAGAAGCCAGTAGTGCCTCATGCAGTCTTACAGTTTGGAAGTGCTTGAAAAAGCGTAGCTGTTCCTATGGATCACCAACGCACTATTTGGAGGTTCCCTTTCATCTTATTCTAAGAAGGTATTAGGTCTAGAAAATAAGCTGTATTTCATTGCAATTTATCCCAGCTTGAGAAGATGAAGCATTTCTGCAGTGAAATTAATCTTTGAATACACAAGCTATTTTTTCTTATTAGAGGAATTAAGTTCTACAAGTGGAAAATACTGTAAAGTATGAGAGGGCACTAAAAACATGGACTTGAAAAGGATGTAAATCAGTTTAAGAACAATAATAAGTTTTCTAGTTGAGCTGTTTATTGCCTCTCCTATTAAAATTTCATGGGAGAATATAAACACCAGTTATTTCTGTGCATCTGACCATCAAATTGCGAGCTCACACATCAGTTGAAATAATGAAGTTCAAAGCACGTACTCCTGCCTGAATGACCCAATTATCTGGGATCTCAAAATACTTTGTTAGTAACATAGAAAACAATACATTTCAAGCAAACCTATATGAAGTGAATATATCCCAATGTATAGGTTAAGAAAATCTGGCTGTTAGATTACAAATGGCTTTCTTAATTGAGAAATCTCCATTGATACCATTTATAAAGAATCTTGCAAAGATATTTTACTGGCTTTCAAATCTGCATGAATTGTGAAACCTTCGGTACAGTAAGAACACTTTTGGTCAGTCCATGTACCAGATGTCCCTGTACATAACTGTGAAACTATGCTCTGTGGAAGAAGAGGTTTTGTTTTGCTTTGGTGTTTTTTTTAGGCTTTGTTTTTTACAGGAGTGCTGTTTATTGCTTCCAAGAGGTGCCTCGTGTTGCTAAGGTCTATATTTTGCAATAAAGAACTATTCAGTGTGCTTTAAGGAAAGGATGCTTTACAGCCTCTGATTGCACTTAGCTTCTGGCTATTAGCTTTCAGTCTGACTTCACGTTCTCATGATTATAGGGCTTTTTGCATTTCCATCTTTTCAGTGTGGATTTGGTTATTTACACAAGGAGGAATCTTTAAACTCTCAAATTTATCTGTTCAGTAAAGGTTTGCTAAGGTCAGACATTTACTGACACATGCTGTCTCCTGAAAAAAATTATTTTTGCTCTTAAACTTCACTGTTTTAGCTATTTCATTATTTAAATTTTGAAATGCATAAGGCTGGTTTTTGCTTCAAAATCATACAAAAGGGGGAGTTTTACCTGTTTGCAACATGAAGTCAGAAATCAAAACTATTTTTCCTATATCTGAAGCCAGGGCAATGATAAGAATGTGAAACCAATGATGTGATTCACTCATAACCACTGATTTTTGAAACTTGATGAGTTTTCTGTAAGCTTTTCTCTGTACTTTCTGTAACTCTCATAGTTAGCCTCTGACCTTGTCTTGCTAAAATGCCCCTTTATTGCAGAACTTCAGTTTGGGAGGGCTCACCACCCCCTTGAGATGTCTTTCCTTTGAATGATGATGACAGCGTTGCTGAGTCTTTGTTCTTTGCTTCAAGACGTATTTCATGTTAAATAGTTGCTACCTGATATGCAAATTCTTCTGTATAACTACGTTAAATTATCACGGCCTCAGACTAAGTAAATCTTGTGTGACCTTAGGCAAGACACTTCAGTTCTCTGTAACAAGCTTCTGTGTTTGTAAAATTTGAACGGCAGCACATCATTTATTGCTTAAGTAGAAAACATCAGTAAAGGTTTTTGCTTCTTGCACTATGTTAATGTGCACCCAGCAGGTGTTACTGTTTACCAGGAAAGAAATAAATGAGTACACTCCAGCACTGAGCATGTGCTCTGTGTAAGTCCAAGGCCAGAATTTTCTGCCTATGCACAAGTGTTTCAGCTTTTGAATCCATATGTAGAGATTTGGGAGTTTGCTCATTATTACTTTAAGACAAACAAACAACATTGTTGGTTTTTGTTCATTATTGAACCCACCACGTGAAGAGTGCATTGCATTCGATTTGCATGATGGATTCAATAAAGATCTGAGTCCTTGAAGTCTGCAGAAAGTTCTCTATCGATATGTCATTATAGCATGGCTTCAGGAAGATTGCAAAGTCCAATGCTGAGGTACAACCTGGCCCTTTTCACCACACAAAGAAATTCCTGGCTGACACCACCACCATTGGGCTGCAGCCAACAGTAGGGAGTGATTCTTTTCTGAGATCCAATTGTGCTTAGCTTCAGCATTCTGCTATGATTGACCATTGGTGTTTTAGTTAGCTGTATTTATACCTTGTAGAAAACTCGGTGCTAGTAAACAACGTACAGATATCTTCTATGGATTGTATCTAGGGAAAATGATAAAGAGCATAGTGCTCAGTTTGCTTTTAATTTTTACTATCACTGCCAGTCTTGTATATACCACTTCTAACTTCCTTGCTTTAAGGGGTGAAGGGTTGGATTCATTTCTCTTTTTCTTCCAAACTGCTTAGAAATGCAGTTCCTCCTCGTGCTGATGGTTTATGACTTTACGAATTTATTTATTTATTTATTTATTTATTTTTAATGCTCTCTCTTTCTGTAGTGTCTGTCTTCTAACCTGCAGCTCACCTCCATCTTATCTTGCAGGCTCGCAGGACAGCTCCCCTTCTCCCAGACACATTTCATCTCAGATACAGGTAACTACTTCCTCCTACGTTGCTAATAAGTGCCGTATTCTTGTGTTTCCACTGGTTTACAAATCACAAAATACCAAATACATATTAAGCATATTAATTAATTTAGCTCATGATTTCTTCTGTACTGGATTGCAGTTGCTCTGCAAAGTACACGCTGAGCTGGCGCTCCCATTCTCACCACAGCTTCCAGTTCTACAGTCAGAGCATGTGAGTGCTTTTGAGAACACGCATGGCTCACTGGTGGGTTGGGACAAGGGGCGTCCTCGTTCACATCTTGTTCAGTGACTTGTGGAAACATCCGAGGAATTTCTGCGGGAAATGTTATTAAAAGAGATTCCTACAGCTGGACTACAGTCATGCAATTGAAGTTTAATGTAGATATCTCTCCCATCTTTTTTGTATGTGTCTACAGCACAGACATTTAAGGTTTTTCCAGTGTAGTTTTAAAATAAGCGTGGCTTGGCTGAGATAAAATTTTTCTAGATTATATTTTTTATGATTTCCTATTCTGCTTAGTTGCTGTGTTTAAATATATCATCAAAATATTATGCTTCACAGCAAGATTTTTGCACTAGGTTAACTAGTAGTACGTATGTTTGCCTGTTAGAGAAACGGACTCATGGGGCCTCATCTATACAGGTGAGATCCTGGTGGTACAAACCAGCAAGAACTTTCTTTCTGTTCTCTGAACTTTGGTTTCCAGGGAAATTAGAGCTAGGCCCACAAGGCTGCAAGAAAAGTTGGCCTAACATTGCCTCTCCTGTGCCAGCTTCTGAACTGGATCATCAAGAGTCTGAGATACACCAAAGCGCACAGACCTGCCTGAAAAAAAAGTATATGCTGATCTGAATTTGGATTTTGAACTTAGATATGCTTTCAGATTGGAAGAAAATCCTTGACATGTTCTAATTAATCAGCAGTTTTATTTAGTGGCTTTCAACTCTTTTCTTTATAAATTTTGTTTTATTTTGGGCAGTCAGTTCCAAACCCAAAAGGACAAGGTTGCTATTTTATTGCTCTATTATTCCTCTATAATATCAACCATCACAGACCAGAAAAAAAAGATGATATGATGTTTCTCTGTTTGAATGCAGTGATATTCAGTATGCTTTCAAGAGAGCAGTATGGTTGAAGCCAGAGAAACCAGAGCTTTTCTTCTAACTTTTCTCATGCCCTTTGTATAATTGTTATTCTTAAATCTTTTTGGGTTTTTTTAGCTGCTAGAGTGGGGAAGTGACTTCTAGTTGTATAAACTTTGCTCAAGACATATAAAAGGCTGCAGAATTTCTGGTATTAGGTTGCCAGTATCTTGAAGAACAAGAAATTATTTAGAAGTTGACACAGTTTGAGTCTTATTTAAATTCAGGTGTACTCTAAGTAGATTTTGAATGCCGTGAAATCAGTGAAGTGGAATAATTTTAGGAAAATTTTCATTGATGACATTATTATTATCCAAAGAGATGACTTTATTTCAAGTACTTCTCACCTCCAGCACCAGCATAAAGGTGTTTCTGCCCCAGAATGGAGCACTGACGAGATAGCTGGCAGCTGCAGCAGCTCTTGCATCCTGCTCTGGGCTCCCTTTTTTTCTGGATTATTTATACATTCCTCACAGCTTGCAAGCAGAAAATGGCCTGCAGGTTGTAAGATGGCCACAATCATTAGACTTAGCTGTCTTTTATGACAAGAAAGCATAATGCAGAGCTCAGTAAAAAGGCAGACACGTGGCTTTGCTTCCCGTTCTCTGCTTTATAAAACTTGTACAGTAACAGTGACTAAGAATCCTGAAGGTCCTGGGACATAGAGGCTCAAAAATTTCTTTAAGGTTTGGTTTCTGTTGGACTGCCTTGTTTTGGTCTGTCTGTCTAGGTCTGATCTTACCTGTGAGTGGATTACAGAATCACAGAAACATCTCTGCCTTTCGGCTGAGCTGAGAGAATCTTTGTTATGTACCAGATTTCCCTTTCCTCTTGCTCTACCCCCACCCTCACCATGCAGGTCCTTCGCTATTTTTAACATTAGGTAATGGGATTGCAGGGATGGGAGACAAACACTATTGAAAATATGGTTCTATCCTATGTACTGAGGCTTAAAAAGTGATAGAGAAGAAGCTATGAGAAAAACGTCAAAGAGTTGCGTATATTCACTGATCAGCAGTGTGACGGTTAACCAGCACACACAGAAAAAGCTTCTTGCCTTAATGTCTTGAAAATGTGCAGTAATCAGGCATGATAGTCTTGAGATGCGCTTCTTTCACAACATCAGGCATATGATGAGTATTTAATGCACAGAGATACTTTCTTTCATCAAGAATGATTACTCAAACATGGTTTTAATTTTATTTATTTATTTATTTATTTAGAGTAGAAATGTAAACAGGAGTTAAATCCCTTATCCTTTATGTGCCCAAGAGGCTCCTTTCTGTGTCGGTCTTCAATAAGCTAAAAGGTTAGGAATGAGTTTGAAATTGTGTTTTTAACAGCGTATAGGATTTTTTCAAGTATTCATATTTATTAAGGGAAATTTAGTACCTAACTTGAACACCAAGTCTACCTAACAGTGTAATATTGTGTCTTTATATCCTCTTCACTGGAGCAAACTAAGGCCTCCTACCAAATAAAGCAGGAACTAATCTCCTTATCAAATTGTGGGGCTCAGACGATCAGTATTTAGTTTATATTTCTTACCACTATCTTAAAGATTATTATTAAAACACATCATCTTCATGCTATTGAATGGCACAGAGTATGTCTCTACCTTGAGGACAGACACAAATGATTAAAATCTTGTTTCTCCTCCTCCCTCCCTTTCTCTCACAGTACACCCATGTAATTGTACAGATTTACCAATTTTTCACTGATTTTACCATATTTTATTGTTTTTCATGGCTAGTTGCATTGGCAGCTGTTACGGAAAGGAACTGCAAAAAACCCTCACATCTATTTGGCTTGGATGTTTCCCTCAGCTTCAGATTAGCATAGCCTCTAGTCTGTTCATCAAGAGGAAAACAGGATGACTTTTTAAAACACAGGCACCAATTTCTCTGCTTATGGTGATCACTCATGCTCAGATAATGGAATTTCATTGCTGGGCAAACCCAGTAGCATCAGTAATTTTGTAGCACAAGTGCAAAACGTCAGTAGAACACTTAGACTGGTTTACTTGTTGGGTAGTACATACAAATTAGATGGATCTGTTGGCTCTGTAACAGGATGAAAAAATAATTTTTCAACTGTGTTACAATGCAGTCAAGGCCAGCACCTGAAGTGCTTTATACTAAGTCTTCTGAGCAATGCGGACAATACAGACCTTGAACAAACAAGTAGGAATGGTTTGCTGAGTTTCTTGTTTCTAATAGAAGGTAGAATGGAACAGACTGTATCCACTGTATTACTGTACATGCAATTTATAGGTGTACTGTGGCTCTTAGTGATACTCCAACTAGATTTCAGTATGCATTTTTACTTGCTTGGGATGCTGAGAATATCAAATGAGCATATATGCATCACTTTTTTAACAAACTTTTCATCTGTCCTACCCTGATACATGTACTATTTTGTTCATACTATTTCTTCACAATATCCTACACAGAGTGCTTCCTTTTCCTTTAGCAGGATACACAGGGAGAAGCCGAATGTGAAGAAAAGGCAATAAACATTGACAATCAAAATAATTCAGCACCTATACAGACCTGTATTATAATCATAAGTAGACATAAAGAAGTAGTAGAAATTGAATTGAAACAGTTATTTCATAATTATCCTTCAAACCCAAATGTACCAGGAAAGGAGTAATATTAAAATGGCTAAACCACAGAATAGGAGTTTTTAAGACATTTATAACTTAATGCAAGGAAATAAATAAGATCAAACCTAGTTTTAGGTTGGACTAAGTCAAATGTTGAACTAAATTAAAGATTACAACATGAAGTTGCCCAAGTTGAGTTCACCCTAAATAAAATTATGTCAAGCCAGAGAGGAGATGTGCAAAAGACATCACTTTGCACTACTTATATGCTCAGCTATTACAGAGCCCTTAGCTGTTTCGGGGATGCCCTGACTTAAAATAGGAAATAAAGAAATATAAAAAATGACTCAATTGGATTTTTTTGCCTCCACAGTCTGTTCTTGTGCTGGGCTTAGTTCAAGCACAACAGAGATGGAGGCCCAAAGCCTCCTTCACATCAGGGAGCATTATTTCTCATCAGTCAGAATACCGAGTCTATAAAATATTCATAAAACTCTTCAAATTGAATTGCCCTTTCAAGTAATAAAAGAATACAACAAAGTAATACACTAAATGAGGACTTTCCTCTACAGCATATGATATAAACCATAAGAATTTCTATTAAATATTTGATTATTGAAAAGTAAATGAGACTTTTTCTCATGTGACAACTATGGGACTTCATACAGTATGAAACTAACAAGAAAGATACTGTGTTATTGTTAATGCCTCTATTTCTTACCATCTGAATTAATGAGCATGTTTGATCTTCCTTGATTTCTTCATGCTTCATTGTTTCTATCCCTGTCAAAAGCGTACTTTTCACTTTTCTTGTGAAATAATCTACATAATGCAAACTGACTGTTTATGGAGCACAATGAGTATTCTACCAGTAAGGAAGAAAGGGCATCATTTGATAAAAGCAGACATATTGTTGAGACAGCTACAAAATTAGGTAATTTTAGCAGAGAGCAGATTTTTTTGCTGCCAGTCAGGATTTAAACAAAGGAATCATCCCACATTTGGCAGATAATTATGCTTCTCCAAAGGAAAACATAACACTGACTGAAAAGAGTTAAGGTCTCATTTTTCTCAGATAATTTTGTTCTTTGAACAAATGCATCTGCCTGTTTCAAAAAAAAGCTAAAAAATCTGAACAATCTGTAGCAATTATTCTTCCAGGCATATGAGCAATGTTCATGTCCTCATTTTATGAGTTCTTTTTTTATTATTATTTCATTTTCCAGACTACTGCATCACTTAATTTTTACCTTTGGTCCCCAGAGCAGCAGATACCAATGTAAGAGGAGACTCCTGCCACCATCCATATTGCTGGTGTGTGAGTTTGAATAGATTTCTTTAGAGCATTGATGTTGAGCATTAAAATCTAAGGTTCCAATCCTCTTCTTAATTAGAAAAGTATTGAATGTCTACCTCAAGTTTACCTACACAGAGTTTTTGCGGGTTTTATTATTAGCCATATTTCCATGAAGAACAAGAAAGTACAATTTTAATGAACTTTATTTACAAATTTAACACAGCCTGACCATATTTGAATGACTCTGCAACAAATAAAGCCTATGATTTGTAAAATAAATCCTTGCTCACAAATAGTTATGATTAATATGGCAGTCTGGAAATGAGGAGATCCCACACATACATATACAGGACCCAATTCTGCATTTATGCCCAACACAATCTCCATTAACCTCAGAGACCTCAGACATATATCAGTGTGAATGACATGATAAGCAAAACAGTAAAAAGAGTTGAATTTTCCCATCTCTAAACATGCTGATTTTTCAAACTGGAAGCAAATTTAAGGTACAGTAGCCTTCTGCAATACCTTGACCTGCTCATTCAGTGTTCCCAGGCACGCCCCATGTGAAAGCAGCATGCACAATTTTTCTGCTTTGCTGCACATCAAAGTGCTCTCCTTCTGCAGAGGACAGCTTTCAAACCCATAGTCTGGGTGCTTGCTGTCTGTGCCTTTATCAGAAAGACACAGCCTTGGCTTCCCTGACATTTCTTTGTCTGAACGTGGGAAAATAAAGCAATAATTGTCTTGAGAAACTGTCTACAAGGCAGGGGATGTTTTGTTTCCAGCAGGATCAGAACAGAGAGAGAACTTGATAACCTATTGCTGTACAAAAAATTAATACATTTTCCACACGTATAACATATCAATTTGAGTTTTACATGTATTTGTCTGCACATAAATTGAGCTGAAAGAGGATTATTAATAATAACAAAGCACATTAAAACGCAGAGGTAATAGGTAACAGGGGTTGGGACAAATGCTTGCTGGCTCAGAGGAAAAGATTATTCAGACTTTAGTGGGCACAAAAGAGGTTCCAAGCTGGTCTCTCTAAGCTAAATGATGGTCATCAGATGGATAAAGCACAAAATAATGAGTATAGGAGGCATTTTCCATTGAATACTTAAAGCCCACAGCGTTGGAATTACAGATACAGTGGCTGGAAGGATCATCTGATCAGAAACTGATGTTTTACTGTATTGCTATGAATGGAATAACTGTGATGTGTTATGCGCTCAGCAACTTACCCCAAGATGTGCCTAGTCATTTTAAAAGCAACTTTATATTCACAATTTTTCTGAAACATTAACTGGTAATTAATGCAGGAGTCTTATACATCAGCCTAGGTCAATCAATATACATGAAGAATACACACAAGCATAGTATTCGATTGGATTTAGGTAATATTGTTCTCTTCTGTTTATAAATATATATAAATGACTGTAATTGTTTAAACCATTTTTTTCTCCACGACCTCTCCATCTTACATCTCTCTATTTTACATCTCCATAAGCTGTGTTTCTCTTTCCTATAAGTGTCTACAAGCTGTATTCCCTTCCTCGCACTGTTACTGAAGCACAGATGGACTGCTTTAGCAAAGTAGCTGTATGGACTCTTACACATCTCCATTTGTAACTTGCTATGTTCACAGTTTTTGTCTCTCTTTTTTTCTTTTCCCTCACTTTTTTATATTTTACTTGGCGAAGATAACATGTACTTTACTGAAAGTTATACATAAGCCTTAGGTTAATGCTAACTTAATACAGAAGGCCAAATTCCAGGCTGAAATGGAAATGGGAATATGTGTGCAGTTTAACTGCCCGCCTTAGAATTACATTGGCATTCATGGCCAAAGTGTTAAGCGGAGAGAAGTTGGCTAAATTATGATATTGCCTTCTGATGCTAACCTAACTGAAATGACAACAGGAAAACAAACCAAACAAACTCATTTTCAATCAAGGAGGCAGTAGGAAAGAACAGCAAGAAGCTGCCCAATCCCCAGAGGGTGAGCATTTTGCTCATTTTATCCACTGCTTATACATTCCCAGGGACATCTTGATCAATTTCAGAGCTCTATGCAGTATGTAAAAGTGATTATGTTTCACATGATACTTTATATGTTTCCATACACAGTCTTAATATAAAATGTGATTTTATCTGATTTTAATACTACAGTGTTAGATCCCATTATTTGCACAGTATGTAAATGAGGAGATGCACATGAAATCCAGATTTAATTAGATAGGACATGCTATCACTTTCTGACTGATATAAGCAGAATACAGTAAATACAGGCATTTTGTAATACTTTTCTACCCTGAGATGTTACACAGCAACACAACAAAGTTACATTTAATGTGGACCACCGAAACCCAGGTACTTGAGTTTTCCTAAAAAACATAAAATTTTGTAGAAAGTAGGTGTGGTGATGACGTTTTCTTTTTTTTTCTGGCTAAGGTTATTCACGAGGTTCATCCAGCTTTCACATGTACCTGTTATTTCTTTCAACGCTGCCCTTTTAGACTTCCATTAATTTTATTTTAGCAGTCAAATGAAAATCCAGTATGATTCTCCCATAACTAAGTCTTAGTGCTATTACTGTCTAGGGATGTTTCCTTTCCATAATTGTAGTATTATGCTGAATACAAGAACATAGGGTGTAGAAATCAAAAAGAGGAGGAGAGCAAGCAAATGCCTGTCCCCAGGTATTCTGAAACAATGCTACAGAATGAAATTGCTTTTTCTCTTTTTAGGTCCAATGGACTGTGGTATTTGTGGTTCATCAGTGTCCCTGATACTTCTCTGAGGCATCTGGTTATGCTTTTACTAATTACTAATACCACTTGTCTTCCTTGCTGGACCCCAATGGGCAGGCATGGCACTGTGTAGTATACATGAGTGTCCAAATCTGTGGCTTGCCTGGGCCACACTGAATAAAAAAGGAACTGTCTTGGGCCAGGTCTCTCTGAAAGTAATGCTTCCTATTTATTTCCACAGAAACTGCAACAGATAGAATGAGCATAGTAACACTGTTTGATAGAACAAATTGTCAGCTACAAAACACTACTTTTCAACATAGTCACCAGGCTGCTTCATGAGGCACAGCCACTGCCGTGATAGCATGGGGCAGGGCATGGCGACAGGATGGGCTTGGCCAAGCTGCAGGTTGGACATGCCTGGTGTAGCCATTCCTTTCCACAGGTGCAGCACCAGGGCTCCTGCCAGATCCGTTTCACAAATCCACTCAGCCTCATCTCTCTGCTCAAAGTCATGGTGCCGGATAGCTTTTCAGGAGGGTTTTTCACTCCAGCACTAGCACTGCTTTCAAAACCCACTGAAGATGGCCAAATAACAGATGTTTGGTAAGCGTTAATCTTTTCTGCTGTTTTATAGCTTCTGGTCACCAGCAAAACTGAAGGTGTTAACCAGCTGAGGCTTCTCCGTTGTTCTCTGACTGCTTTCTTCTCTGAGGTACTTTTCTAGCCCTTTCATTTGTATCAAGCTGAACACCTTGCTGCTGTTAATCTCTCTGCAGATTCAAAACTGTACCCAGGATGACAGTTGCAGACTTCACTGGTACCCCCACAGCATCTTCAATGCAGGTTGATGCCAGTGGTGACAGCCCAGAGCTCGGCGCAAGCTTTTTCAGACACTTTCTTGGGTAAGTTTGCAGCTCAATTTATGTCCATCATGCTGCTGTGGGACTCAAAGAGTACCTGGCCCTTTAGCTTCTCTATTGATTTTACGTGGGGTCAGATATACCGAACTGGTATGGTGGGCACACTTGGAGTAACCAGAAGTTCTACGGACACAGTATATTGTCTGTAGCAGTGCTGCAGGATATTTGGAAAACCAAAGCAAGTGTTCTGAGGTCTGAAATTCCTCCAGGACAAGAAAAAGGATGGAGGCAATTTGGTAACCTCACATATTTCTCTCTCTGGTTTCTTTTTTCTTTTTCTTGGTTGGAATTGCTTGTTAAACAAAAAGCTTTCTACAACACAGCTTGTTCTACTCGGCTCGTGTAGAAAATTGCTGGTGGATATTTAAATCTTTCTTACTTTGTAGGAAAATAGTGAAAATAAAAGCAGATCCATTAAATTCCTCTCCATCTCAACAGGCCTGATTACCACTAGCTCCTTCTACTTCCACATAGGTTTTGGATTTTCCCTCACAGCAGGCTCTTTCTGAAGTTCAGGACACCTTTATTCATAGCTGCAGACATTCTTGGTTTGTTATTTAAGCTATCTACAAGAATGCTCCTTGCATCTTAAAACACCACACAGTGTTTTGATTTTATATTCTAAAATTACACTGGCAAAGGTTGATAAAACACATGAGACATTTCTTGTATTTACTTATAGATCTGCAATATCCAGCACGATGTTACCACTTCTTTAAAGTATCATCACAGAAAGATCATTTGGTAGTGAATGTCATTTCTCATTTTACTGTGACACGTGCATACATTTCAGCCTCACTGTCTAAGCCTTTCCAGAACATCCGTCACTAGAGAATTGTGCTGGTGCCAGTGAATCAAAAGCTACAGCAGCAGTTAACAAGCAAGGTGTTAATTAATGGCTCAAGTAGAAAGTTTTAGGAGTGATTTTTTCAGGCACTTCATTCAGAAGTGATTGAGAAGGAAATGCCTTTTTAAAATTTTGATATAATGTCACACTAAATGAACCATAAAGAAACAATATAGAAAATACATAGCTTGGAATTTATGAGAACATTTTACAGCTATTAAAGACCACACTTAAAGGTCTGGATATTAAACTAAGCTGAGGGACCTTTGAAACCTGCTTTACCAGCAAGGTCATCTTTAAACATGGAAAGGAAGAAAATCAAGTCCCCAGTCATCACATTCACAGATGTAACAAAGTCTAGAATTGCTAGACAAGAGAGGAAGCAAAGGAAGCTAAAATGCTAAGAAATCACTATGCAGATCATCTTTATTCAGATGTAAGAGAAGTGCTGACTGCCAGCCAATCTTTTGCAAAGACTTTTGCTTAAAGTCTTTTGAACCAGTCATGCTCAACTGCTGCTCAAAAACTGCTGCTATTCACAGCCCAACTGGTGCCCTGTTACTGCATCTGAGAAGATGCAAATCTCTCTCATCAGCTATGGGAGTTCTCAAAACATTTTTTTTTTTCCTGCTGGAGTATGGAAAGAAACTCCTCATACATATTGAAACCATTTTACTTTCTGTCAAGCAGTTTCTGTCATATGTCATAGTAAAAGATCAAAAGCATTGCCAAAGTGGGGGGGGGAAAAAACCTAAAAGAAAAAAAAAAAGTTTTCTTTTAGGAGCACCATTTCTCCCACCTTTACATCAATAAATTCAATTTCAATGAAATGGGTATTACCCTTAAAAAGTAATTTTTCTTTGGTAAGACAATGTATTGACTTGGATTTGGATTCTTTGTCAGCATTTCTCCCAAAGTTTTTTATTTTTTTCCAAACTGACCTGCTATCATTCAAAATGACAGCAGAACCATTATCTTTGTGAAAATGAAAGTCCTCGTTGCTTCAGAAGAGGCAGTTGTTGCTGCCCTCCCCCTCCAAAAAGGCAAATCCTGAACGATTGATTGAAAAGGAGAGCAAAGCCAACTACTAATGCTTTTTTGGCAGGGGATATCAGGACAGGTTCTGTGTTTCTGAAAAATGGAAAGCAAAAATCTATTGGCTAAAACAAAGCTCTTCAGTTGTGTCCTTTTTTCAGTATATCTAGCTCACTCCCAGCCATGCAGATTGTCTCCGGGGAAGCAACATGTCCCAAATGCACACTTGCCAATGAAGGGACAGCTTGTGGGAAAATACACCCTCTGCATGATCTAAAAGTCTGCATCTGTAATACTGATTATATATTTCACATGCATTAAAGAGTGCTTCTGCTTTTCTTCATGCAAAGCTCAAATGAATGTATCTAGAACAGAGCTCAAAGTTAATTAGTAATTACAATTTTTGCCACCTTTTTCTCAGACATTTTCAAGCATTGTGCATAAGTGGCACCTAGCACTAATTATTTTTATATTTTTATGTAACATTGAGCTTGCAAGCCATTTTACTTACCAGTTCTTAAAGAAACTTGTAAAATTTCAGTGCAGAGCAGACTTCAGCAAAGGTCATGAGCCTTAGAAAATAAGATTTAGTCTGGCAAGGCTGCTAAAACCCTTTTAGTTATTAAAAAAAGAAAAAGAAAAAAAAAGAAAAAAGTTAGTTTTCCTACTGGGTTATATTCTACTGGATTATAGTACCTTGTGGCACCAAGAGCATAGAAATGGCTGGAAGAGAAGGGAGGAAACTTGTCTGCTGGGGAAATACAGCCTCTGGTTGCTGCCCCTTCTGCTGCCCTCTCTCCTACCCCCAGAGTGCTGGGGCCAGGAGGCCATAAGTCTCTCTTGTGAAAGATAGTAAATGTCGGACATGTGCAATTTAATTTTTTTTTAAGTATGAAAAATGGGAAAAAGGAAAAGTCTGCTTTGATTTTGCAAAAATGCTCCTGGTATGGAAAGGGATATTCTTTGTGGATCCTATTGCAAAGTAGAATGGTAGGTATTTTGTCTTGAAAACAAAACAAACTAGTTCATTAATAATATAAAAGGGCAAATGCCAGCAACTAAAGCTGGCTGAAGTTAATTAATTACTGCACTGGTGATTTCAGCAGAATATCTTGTTATAAATCAGAATGCACTCAGATCAGTCTGATCACAGGAAGATAATCCAGAATGTTAATCTTCTTTTGTAGATTGTTTGTATGTTTGCGTATACGTGCTTTCTTCCAAATTCATATGTGTTCATGTATATATATTAAAGATATATGTATATACGTAAAGTTATATATTTTCATATATATACAGTGTTGAAATTTTCTGGTTAGGAAAGTATAGCTCTCAGCTGTAAAATCGTTTCAGACGAACTTTCACTACTCTTGTGAATAGTAGAGGCCAATATTTGGGGGAGTCTCTAGAGCCTGATTAATAAGTTCTTGCATTTTTAAAACACCATTATACTGGAAGGAGGAGAGCATTCATCCCAATGGCTTGCTGTTCACCATGTAAAATTGGGCTGCCTGTGGCTACACGGGGGTGAAGCTGTGCCAGCTCTGCTGACCTGACATGGCTGCTCGCTGTTCTTGCACTGTCACACCAGTGAGGGAGCTTGGGGACAGATGCTGATCTAGCGTAAACTCACTCCTGGGCTTCAGCTGAACCAGATCCCAGTTTAGAGGAAGTCCAATAAGCACTGTGTAGCTGTTGTATTATGCCCATACTGTTTGCATGCCTGAATGTCATGCACCACTTGCTATACTTCAAAAATGATTCTAAAACCCTTTTGTAAGAATTCTGAGTTGTGGAGTTCTTCAGTTGTTGTTTTTTTCCTAATCTGTAGCAGTAGGTTGGAAAAAATTAGAAAACACGGTGGTAAATTTAGGAGTCTGCCTTGTTGCCATGTTACTGCTGTGTCTACATATTTACTTATTTAGCATACTTCTTCATTTCATGAACAGACTGTACCATTGCCTATTTAAATTAAGATCATCACAGAAATGCAAAACAAAACAAGAGACCAACTTAGCTTTGGGGCAGGTTAACTAGTATAGTTCTACCATAAAGTTTTATTCCGTTTTGTTTTCTACTTGCAATTTATTTATTTCTTTATTACTTCCAGATATCCTTTTTTCTTCAAGACAAACGAATGGAGAAAAACAGAAAACTCCAGACTGTCACTGCATTCACCAGGCTGGACTCTCATCCAAGATGTCATTTCTCTCGAGCTGCTTGGTAAGTTCATATGACAAATGACATAAAAAGGTCACGGAGCTGTCATTTCTGTATTAAAATGAAATAGCCTCTCATTTGCCAGGCTTCTTCATGATTTTCAGAGTTTAATATCAATAAACCAGTGGCATACATATGGCATATATAAATTCAGTCCATTTTGTTGTATCTAGAAAAAGGAAATTGAACTTGGCACTTTCAGAGTGTTTTCTTGATAGCAGATATTTAGAAAAACATCCAACTACAGGAAGAATTATTTATCAAACTAAACATGCTATCTATATGTAAACACCTCTACCTGTTGCAGAGATTACTTTTACATCCTCATTTTTCTCCAGTCTTGGTGGCGTATTGTAGTGCTTGAAGTGCTGATAAAAATGATTGGATCCTGCTGGCCACAGAATGGGAAATGTCAAATAGATCAAAATTCACAGATTAAAGTGAAAATAATTGCTGAACTTTTTCTTGTTGCTAGTACATATTTGCTTGCCAGCACAATGTTCATATTAAATAGATAAGTGTAATAGATAAATGTCTCTGTAGTCCTGCTATCTCTGTCCTAAAAAGAATACCTTACAAAATAACTGGCTACAAACGTTAACACTCCATCTTAGTGGGCGAATGTTGGGATATTAGTCACTAAACTTCCCTCATTACTCCTTTGAAATCATACTTACTGCTGTCTGGCAGCACCTAAATAGCTATAACTATCTGATCCATGTGAATAGATACTTAAAGATGCATGATAATAGATGTGTGGGAATAGGTGGGATTCTTCAGTGTGTGGAAAATTGAGCTCACAGTCCAGACCAGTTAAGTTTCCTGACCTGGAGCACAACTGAGAAACCTACCCAACAGCAAAGGCCGTGGGCTGCATGGGCACTGGATCTGCACCTGGTGTGACAGGCAAGCCCACTAATGACTCCAGCAAACTCCACCCTAAATTGAAGCAGAGCAGCTGCCTCGCTTTTCCTGGCTGTCATACTACACCTACACTATCTTCGCATCCATAAACCACATTCGTGTTCTTACTAAAATGTAACATACTCAAACCATCCCAGTCAGTGCTTGCCATCAGTGCACGTTCCGATCATGACTGTTCAGTTGTGTAATTCCTATTTGACTCCCCTTAATTTGTTTGTTGTTGATTTTTTTTTTAATCTTCTCTTACCAACAAACATTCCAGTTATTTCTTATTAAGCCTAGTTGTATGACATGGCAGCTAGGTAACTTGTGATCTCTGCTTCTGGACAATAGTATTTTTATGTTAGTGATTTGTAATATTTCATGGAGGCAATGTAGCTGTACGATGTATGGTTCTGAATCTTTTCTGTCTGAATTCTTGGAGAAACACTCTGTGTTTCCGATGTAAAGTGTTTTCCTGATTAAAGGAGTTACAGTGACAGATTCTTCTGGATCATGTCTTTCATGTGTTCTTACTGCTACAGCAAGGCAAATGAGCATTTGTCTTTTGTCAGTAATTTCTTGAGAAAAGAATCTATGTTCCTGAATGGAATGAATGCAAGCTTTTGTTTTGTTTTGTTTTGTTTTTTCTCAATGAGTAGAAAGAGAAATGGAAAGAACACTTTGCTGCTCCTTGGTCTGTTAAAGTGATTTTTTCCTGTTGTTTTTATTCATTGGCTATTGAGTTGGTGTACGGGAACTGTTGAATCACGGCCTGAACCTCTGATTGATCACCTGAGGTGAGCACCGAGTCAGTCACGGGTTTAGGAGTTTTCTTGTGAGCCTACAACACCGGTGAGCATTTTTCCATTTATTTCCAATTATCTTTTCCAATGTGATAATCTTTCTGGCTATACGCTCTCGAAAGACCAGCCTAACTTCTCTGTATACTTACTGGTTATACATCTATATACTCATTCATTATGCAGATGGAACAGCAACTTCTGGCATTTGGCAACTTACATCCATTGAAATTTGATGCAAAACTTCTACTCAAGCTAACAGAGACCAGTCCTCCCCTGGACTGTATGAGAGGGTTCTCCTGCCTTTTAGCAAGATTTGGTTCCCAATCTGCTCACTGAAGGCAGCAATTGCAGTCCAAGAAGAAGGAACCATGGCATTTTTTATGTCCGCTGTCTGTCTATGGAGGCAGGTCACGTATACATGAACTACCTAAGGATAGTTAGAGCATGCCAACATAAACATCAATAAAAACAGTGGTGAACCAGCCACTGATCTAGTCTTGACAAGAGAGTAGGTAAAGTAAAATGGCAGATAAAAATGAAGAAAGTAAATGTGAAATGATTAAGATGAGGAAAAACAGGAACTGTAACTCCACATGTAATGTAATGGACTATAAACTACTGCTGAACACAGCTTCCAGGATAATGCACAATGCATGAGAACATCAACTCAGAGATCCAGAAAATGAAGCCAAAGGCAGTTTCTGATTTCGTATTTGGTCTGTCCTAAGCATATGTTTTTGGTCATGGCTAAAGAGAGGGTACTGATACTGGAATGCTTGGTTTTGACCAGTATAACTACTTCTAATGTTTTTCCCAACATGCCTCAGTGAATTAAGTATAATGCATTGTTTTGCATCAAATACAACTACATTTTATATGTGGTGATGCAGTTTCTTCAGTAAATTGTGTATTAAAAAAACCTTCCATAAATTATATAAATAAGCCTAATTACATCAGGCTTGTTTTCAATTCCTATGTGTGTGTATATCTATTTTACATCCATTTCATTTATATAATCACAAACTGCAATGTTGCTTTTATTACATCTTATATCCTCTATATTTATGTCTCCTCAAATGGATAACTCTGGATAGGAAGACCAAGGTACATTAAATCAACTGTACCAAACTTCACTGGACATAATTTGACTGGCATGTTGCCTTAAATATTATGTTGTTCTCTGCATGCTCTTTGGACTTTACTTGAGAAATTTCCCTGAAGCAGCACTTACTTTATGATGCTTTCCCTGAGACAGGTTAATTGTTATTTTTTTAATTATTCTATACTGATGTTAATATATTTTCAGTAAGATTTGAATGAGGAATGAGCCATAGGAATGGAAAGTTAAAAAAAAAAGTAAAATAAAAAAAAATGGATAAATTAGCTTTATTCATCCTGGAAGAAATATGTAAAGCATAATGCATTGCATACGTATTTTTGAATACAGCACATACTTTATGGAGCAGGTTATTGAGAGTGACAAATAATTAAAATGAAGTTTGATAGGGGAAAGATGTAAGCATAAGAAGGCTCATAAATTCTTTATTGGATTCAATTCATACAGAAAACCAGGCTCCTTCGTGTTATGCCCTCCTTCTAATGCTCATACCTTGAGCTCTAAATAAAGCAAATTGAAATATTGCTGTAGAATTAGCTCCCACCCTAGAAAACTTCTTCATCACTTTTCTGATGAATGCCAAATAACATTTTCTGTAGTATAAATTAGGGTCTATTTTGGCTCTTGCCAAGTTGTTCTCTGACTTCTTGTCTTGGAAACTTATTTTTCTGTTTCGGCTTATGATGTTCTGACTGAGCTACAGCTTTTCTGTTATTTCACCATTCCCCTCTGTATTTGATCAAACCAGATTTATTCCTTCAAAGCCTACATGCCTCAATTCTTTGAGCATGTTTCCTCTGAAATGAGCACAGAAAAAGGCAGGAAGAAGCTTCGTTACTACTTTCAGCTGATCTAGATCTTAGAATCATAGAATGGTTTGGGTTGGAAGGAACCGTAAAGATCATCCAGTTCTGATACCAATACCGTCTTCAAGGACATCTTCCACTGGAACAGTTTGCCCAAAGATCTGTTACATTATTACTGATGTCTCCCCTTCATTCATACTCTCAGTATTTTACTGTTGAGCCTGGCCTTGTTTCATGCCAGTGCTACTCTGTTGCAGAATTGAACTTATTGCAATTAAAATCCACACAAAAACCATTATTCTACTTTTAGTGGGGTTGTCTGTCTGGTGTGACTCATGCTTCTCTTCAGCTAGAATGTTCAGCTCTTCTGTTGTCTTTGAGTCCTTCCCTCACCATCCCTTTGGATATCTATAGTACTTTGAACATTGGAGTGTTTCATAGACTTTAAAGACAGAAGAGAGATTTTCATACCTTGTATACTTCGGACCTTTAGGTTTCATACATAAACCTTACTGTTACTCCCAAAGTGATTGATTTACAGTCTTAGATATGTTTTAAGCAGTACATAAAAGATCCCGTTGCCTTCAGGAGACTTTGTAGGCAATCCAAGACTGCAAGTACATACACATCTGCTAAGCCTTATATCTGTGACTGTCCTTTGGATCTGCCGTGGTGCGGGGAAGCCAGGGAACTGTCATGCAATTGCTATACTATTAATCACGTCCATGCAGACCTGTATACCCATCTGCAGTACTCCTCAGTTGTTGGAAAAGGCACAGAATAGAAAAAGAACAGAGATAAAATCAGACTGTGGATCTTTCAAGTGCCTCAAGTCTTGAACCAGCCCCTTCTGCTGGGGTTTAGACAAGTTCAATAACAAGGAACACAAAGCTAAATTACAGAGGTCAGTCAACTGATCAGAGGTTAATTTCTAAGGTCATATCTGATGTGTGGTTAAAGATATTTTAGTGACTGTTCTTAAAAAGTAAACAATGTAAATACTGGCAATATATCCCAGTTACAGTGGTCTTAAAACTTAACTAATCATCTGAGCACCAGCTCCATAGGTTTTTGAAATTATGCATGAGCTCAAGAATGTGTTACTTGACACCACATTAAAAGAGCTATGATGAAAAAAGAGTAATAGTCACAGAAATGAGTAATTATTTGTTGAATTACTTAGGAGAACGAAGTCCTATAGAAAACCTCTACTTTTGAATTATTCACTTTTCTAGCATGTGCACAACTTCACACATATGGACAGTAACTGGCTTACAAACACTAGTTAAAATCTGTGGGACCTGGCCAGCAAATAAAAGACATACTCATTTCCCACACAGATGTGTTCCCTTCCTCAGCTCAGATATGTAAGTTCAATATTCATAGAAATAATATGCTATTGGTCAGTGTGTTTACAGATATGGAAAAAGAAGCGAAGATTAGTGAAAATTTTAAAAATAATGAAAGTAATTACACCGCCAAATCATAGAATCACCAAGGTTGGAAAAGACCCACAGGATCACCCAGTCCAAGCATTCACCCATCACCAATGGTTCTCATTAAACCATGTTCCTCAACACAACATCCAAACGTTCCTTGAACGCCTCCAGGCGTGGTGACTCCACCACCTCTCTGGGCAGCCCGTTCCAGTTCCTGACCACCCTTTCAGAGAAGTAGTATTTCCTAACGTCCAGCCTGAACCGTCCCTGGCACAGTTTGAGGCCATTCCCTCTAGTCCTATCACTAGTCACACGAGAGAAGAGGCCGACCCCCAGCTCACTACAACCTCCCTTCAGGTAGTTATAGAGAGCAATAAGGTCTCCCCTGAGCCTCCTCTTCTCTAGACTGAACAATCCCAGCTCCTTCAGCCGCTCCTCATAAGGCCTGTGCTCCAGACCCCTCACCAGCTTTGTTGCCCTCCTCTGGACACGCTCCAGAGCCTCAATGTCTTTCTTACAGTGAGGGGCCCAAAACTGGACACAGTACTCAAGGTGCAGCCTCACCAGTGCTGAGTACAGGGGGATAATTACTTCCCTGTTCCTGCTGGCCACACTATTTCTGATACAAGCCAAGATTCCATTGGCCTTCTTGGCCACCTGAGCACACTACTGAGTCATGTTCAGTCGAGCATCAATCAACACCCCCAGGTCCATTTCATCTACAGAGTTTTCCAACTACTCTGCCCCAAGCCTGTAGCACTGCCTGGAGTTGTTGTGGCCAAAGTGCAGGACCCAGGATTTGGTCTTGTTGATCCCCATCCCATTGGCTTCAGCCCAGCTATCCAGCCTGTCCAGATCCCTCTGTAATGTTGAGTAACTCTGTAATCATGTTTCCTGTATGTGATTTCCATGCCTCAGTTCATGAAGTGGGATGCCGCTCCAGGTTTGTGTTATGGGAGGACAAAATCAGACTGATTGCTGGAGATCTGGAGGGGGTATTCTTGTACAGTTGAATATGGCAGCGTGTTCTCCTGTTAGTCTGACACATTCTTCTCTTGAATCTTTTCCTAACAGCAGTTCCCTTAGTTCCTTACATTTGGTGTCCTTCTTGGCAGAGGGAGCTGAGGTAGCACCTTCTGTTAGCAGTGCTAGAAACATAGAGCAGCATGAGGGTCCACTCCAAAATGCTTTGAGGCCACTGCTACCAGTGGAAGCATTTCTGTGGAGTGTTGCATTTGGTGTCTGTTCTTTTAGTGAGGAGTGCATTGTGTAATGCTCATTAGGGTCTGTAGATGTTATTTCTATTCTGGGATATAATTATGCACTTATTGCACAATAAAATTTATATTTTAAAATGTGCCCATATTTTCTCATGACATACATACCCCATGAGCCTAATGCCTTTGATAAATGTAAACCATGTAGTATTATAATTCGATAACTTCTAGCCAACCCACTTGGAAAGTATTCTTAACAACAACAAAAAAAAGGCATATACTACCATTCATTGTTCAAAATAAACATCTACTCTTGAACTCTTTTTTTTTTTTTTTTTATTTGGGATTGAAATAAAAGTATATAACCATGTTGCTTTAATTTATTTAGTTTTAGATGAAAACATATAGGCTAGAGCAGAGCAGCCAACGTATGCTTAATCTACATGTGGGCTTTGTGTAAGAAAATTATTTTGTGAGACTAAATGCTGTAGAAATTTCTCTGGAAGTAAGCCAGTGAAGTATTGCAAGCAGATCACTTCCCAGTTGCATGCTGGTGCCAAATCTGGTGAAATCTTTTCCAAATTAGACATAGAAAGCATTTATTTTACTACTTGTTCAACTATCTCAGAATCAAATTCAAGGATATCCCTTTGAATCCCTTTGGTTTTCTGTCCAGTCATAAGCAAAACCATCCATCTCCTAGGTTAAATATGTCTCAGCATTGTTAAGAAAACCACAGACCTTTGTTGTATGTCCCACTTATAATTTCTGGATACCCATGAACATCTTTTGCTGGTTGAGGTAAATGCATGGGCTGCCATGTCTGCATATCATCTCAGTCTCCCTTTAGAGCATATGGGCTTATTCCATGGGGCAGTGTGATGTTTTGCACAAATAATCACGGTCATTCCCCAAAAGCTTTGATATCTCTGAAGCTAATTACAAGTATTTAACGTGAAACACAGTTCTGGCTTAAGACACAGTAAAATCAAACATCTGTTTAATATCTCTCTCTTTTTTTTTTTTTTTTTTTTTTTTTTCCAGTGTATAGCTTGTATTTTTCTAATGTATGCAGCTAAAAAGAAACCAAAGAGGCCAGCAATACCTCTATGGCTGCATTTTAATAATAGTATTTCCCTGAAAAATTAAAAGTGCTTTTTCTTACATGATTACTGTTCTAATATTTTTCTTAAATGTGTTTTAGTGCATGCAAGCCTTTCTAAGATATTCTTTTAAGAAGGCTTCAGGGGATTTCTTAGTTCTCATTCATCCCAGTCCTCCCTGTTATCAAATTAGTGAGGTTTTGTACGAGTGCTCAAACTCACAAAACATTAAGTCTGTAAGGCTTTAGTAAAAGCACCGAGTGCTTGCGGATGGTCTTCATTTGCACCATTCTGGATCATGATTGTACATAATAAACACAGTTAAGGGAGGTATCACCCATCCCAGACCATCTATTCCCAACTACTAAGGTTAACTGAATAATATTATTTTTCAGTTTTATCTTATTCTGAGTTCTTCAAAGAACTTTTATTTCAAACAAAATAACACATTTGTGGAGAAAGGTTTAGCACTGAGATAGAAGATTTTTTGTTTGCAGAGTGAACTTGCTTTCCTTTCTCTGCTTTTCACCTTCTTTCTTTAACACTGTATTATAGAATAGAAAAGGTACTACTTTTATGTGTGTTTTTTTGCCAACATGTTGTGGTTGGTCATAGCCTGTTATTTGGGGGCCTTTTCCATGGAATTTAGCCATTCCAATGAGTCTTTGTAATTTACTTTGTTCAAGAGAGATTTTCAGACATACAAGTAGCATTACAGGCACAGAATACAGAAGACCGAAATAGATGATTTCCAAACAGTGAGCTGTTTATATAGAAAGCTTACCGAGAAGTGAAGTAATTATGGGAAGAATCCAAATATCCTACGGGATTTCATCAGCCACATGCAGTTTTAGTGATTAATGCTTTGTGCTGTTCAGAATACCTATTTTAAAAACAGAAACACAACCCACATGAAGACTAGAAACCTTTGTCCTGCAATTTTCTGGGTCTCAAAAATTCACAGCTAAAATAAAATCTTAAGCATAAAACTCTCTGTACCTTTGCAAGAACATACTGTTTCAGTGCCTTTGTTGTCCTATTTCAATCTGATGCTATGAAGATTTCACTCTGCACAAATTGCTATTCAGTTGTATGATGGTAGTGCCTCAGTAGCTCAGAAAGACTAAGGCACAGGCATTGAATGTGCTCTAAGCCTGTATATGTGTATAATGACTGATAAATGACTGACAGCAAAAGAAACTTATCAACTAATTCTATTTTCTTAACTCTGTCGTACTCTTAGGGAATATCAAGAATTAAATGTTTGTACAGGCAACTTCTACTTTGATTTTGTTCCATCTTTAATAGCATTAACAGGATTCAACACAGAGTACTGTGCAGCCAAAAAGTCATTGCAATATTGGCAATAGTTTGGGGCTTGCTTTTAGTTTTTTTCTTTATATTCATTAATAAAATCATCTCACTATGAAATATCATCATTACTTCTGTCTCTGAATGTGAGATCTGCACATCTCTGTTTTTTATGTTGTATATTCCCTTTGTCTTATTTAGCATTTGCAGATACCCATGTTCCAGTCCAGGTGCTATCTAGGGTGCATAAGGCCTGTGTCTCAGAGGATGCTGGAATTGTAATTGAGATATGGATTACTGCTTTCCCAGGACTGAAATTTGCAGCATATATTGCGTTTCTTGTCTTTGCCAGCTTAAGCAGAGCACGTTATTTTTACAACCGTTTAATCAATAAGGATTGAAGTGTGAAATGAAATGTCAGTGCCTGCAGGTAAGATGGCTTTCCATCCAGCTCCAGAATGTTTTTATGGCTACTGCAGATCACTTTTTTTTTGTGTTCCCAAAGTAGCTTTCTTCAAGGCACTAATTATTCAGACATAGGTTGGAAAATGGAAACCCACCCACAGTGATGACAGCTGAATGAATATGCAGTACAAAGCAAAAAGCTTCACATGTTAACTGGAAAGAAATAAATTCTTCCTATACATGCCAGGTTACTTTCAAGGAGATTTCACTGTAATAGCAGAATAAATTGTTATTCTTTCTCATTATTGAAAATATGTTGAAGACAAGGCCAGGTTGGACAGGGTTTGGAGCAAACTGACGTAGTGGAAGGTGTATTTGCCCATGACAAGGAATTTGATACCAGATGATCTATGAGGTCAATTTCAACCCAAACCATTCTATCATCCTATGAAATATAAAAGGAGAGGTCACCAAAGTACCCTCACGGTACTAATTGTAAATGCCATGTCTTCAGCAAGGCTATGGAAGGCAGGAAAAGACAGCCACAGTCAGAATTTGAACTGTCACTGAAAATGACAGTATGTCTCCAGGCAATATCTAAGAGGAAATCTCACCCCCGTGTGTCACCACTGCCACCCATTGCGTGTCTATATATATTTTTCTAAACTTGACATTGTCCTGTGGCTTGCTTTCAACTGTAAAATTTGACTGTGCTAATCGTGTCAACTGAGCTCATTGGTTTTCACACTTCTCTGACTACATGAGGAGGGAGGAATAGCAGTACAGCTTTCCTCCACTGCAAAAGCATGGTAACTTTAACAGTGGGAAGTTGTGCAGAGCTTGCGAGTGGAGAAGAAAAAAACAAGAACACAACATCTCATTTCTCCAATTTATCACTTCCAAATTTCCTCTTGGAAAAAAAAGGCAAGAGTATAAAAAAAATGGAAAGATGCCATAATTCTATCAGTGTTCTTCATAAGAGATCAAACTGAAGGTTAAAGAATTTAATCACTTTTTTAAAAAACCTGTTGATTTACTGTAATGATGGGCATCTCTTGAAGCATTAGTTTTGAAAACTGTTTTTCTAGACTTTCAATAGGCATGAGTAAACATACCTACATTTTCATTGTATTCCTTGTTGTTGGACAAAGTTTAAAATCAAGAGTTGGAAGGAGGGATGTTTGCTTGTTTATTGTTGTTCTTGTGAGAAGAAGAGAAAATGCCTAGAAAGGTGGGGACAGCATATACTACCCTGTGCAGGCCTGTTCCAGTCCTGCTGCACAATAACCTTAGAAAGCTTTTCTTTTTTCTGCACAACGGGAGAAGATGGAGGGTTGCCATTATGGTCTCTCACAACACTGAGAATGGGGCAGTATCACGGTAACATGTATGAGATGATGATTTCTGTTACGGTGCCATAGCCTGATATTATAGTTTTACAGGATACAATTTATTATACCTAGCCTACTATATGGTAATTTTACAGTTGGAAAATTCACAGAAGACAGAGGAGTTCAGTCCCATGATTTTCCACACATAAAATTTAATGACCATGGAAGTCCAGACGTTTTTTTTTTTTTTAAGACTGTGTACATCCAACACTGAGTGCATCCTGCCCTATTTACATCACCTGTAGGAAAGCACTTGCTGAATTCAGCATTTTCCTGGGAAGGTCAGTGGACTTTATAACAGTGTCTGAACACATATGAGAAAATATACTGACAATAAGCCAAGAAGAGATGGAAATACCTGATTGGGAGAAGTGAGCTATGAGGAAAAAAAAAAAATCTCTACAGTTTGAGTGAGTTCTGTGATTGGTATTGGAAAAAAAATATCCATGGATGGATCTGAAAAAAATGAAGAAAGAGTGCAGTGCACATTAGAATGAAAATTTGGTTGTAATCCCAAATCTGTTGAACTCAATGGAAGAACTAATATTGGTTTCAAAGAATATTAAACTGTGGCATGATTCCTGAGCTGCCTTTGGGTTACAGAGTCACAGGAATATATGACAAGATTTCAAACATCTGCTGAAATCGTTGCTTGAATAGAAAAGTCAAGGGTGGCAATTTAAGCCATTTTCCACTTAATATAAAATCATTCTGTAGAGTGAAATCTTTTCTTTTAAATAAGGTGTCAAAAATGGCTTTTGATATCTATCAAGGAAATATCTGCCTAGAAATACACATCGCATTTCAAACTGGCACAAAGTCAGCATTGTGTAAGCTTCAGCTTAGAGGGTTTTAGAGTTTTTCTTCAGAATGCCTACTCATCTAATCTCGTTTATGTGTTAAAAATGTCATACGTACTGCATTTAAATTATTCTGACAGTTAGTCTTTTTTTTACAGATGCGTAAAGCACATTTAACCTAGTTTTGAAAATATATCGCATGGATTTCTTTGACTGGAAATGGCTTTTTTTTTCTGGGAAGGCAAAATGTGTTGTGATGTACCTTATCTGTGTTGTGCTTTAGAGCTCACTTACTTTTATGATCTTAACGTTAAGTGCTCCTGGTTAGAGCTCATATGGAGTCAGTTCCCTGCCCTTAAAGTAAAAGAGACTTACAGAAGGGTCAAAAATCTGTATATAAATGCTAAGCTGCATGCAGTTAGATTAAAACCAGCATTATGAGAAAAATGGGTGGCAGACATAGGAACTCTGAAAAGTGAAGTAGTTCGAAACAAAGCTTTGCATCATTCTGCTAAAGAATTTTCCTGGGTTTATCAGCTGGAATTATCTCAGACAGCATGAACATAAATGACTGTCGGATCTCTATTTCCTAAATATTGTTTTTCTTTTTCATGCTGACTTCGATTTTCTAGTTCTCTGGTTATGATGCTCCACCTTCCCTGGTTTTTCCTCTGTATCTTTACAATGCTTTTCTCTTGCTTGTTAAGAAACAACATCAACAATTAAAAGAAAGATGATGATAGCTTTTTTTTTTTTCTGAAGTTTTAGCCTTTTTGAAATATCTTCTAATACCTCAAATAAATAAAAAGTTATAGCTAGCAGTAGTTTATTAGGAAGTCTACCTCAGCTGTTATTCTTCCCATCCCCCTTAGGTCTCTGTGGCTCTGTAGAGCCAGACTTGCCCACCAAACTGTTTCCTCTGAGGAGAAGCAATTACTAGGCAGGCTTTGCAGTGATTAGAAGATGAACTTATTTTTTTAATTTATTTCATTAGCTAACACGTGCACTTCAACAGTTGCTTAGTCTTTGCAGAATTACAGGTTGTTAACAGTTTGAGCTTGTTTAACTCTGAAATATTCTTGGTCTGGGTACAATTAGTCTGGAAATCCTAATCTTCCCAAGCCTTTCTTAAGATCAGTGTCTGATCAGATGCACGTGATGGGAAAGGACCGAGTTTAACAGGAAAACCTGAGCTAGTCCTTTTTGGTAAGAGCAGGATTATACAGCAGGGTGTCTCCCACTAATGTAACCCCATGATTCTACCCCCAAGAAGGCCAATGTTAGGAAAACCATCCTCTGCTTGCTCAAGCAATCACCCTGGGGAATTGGCTTATAGCTAATTTATTTCACAAGATGCTGTAGCAGAAGGCAAATCAGCTGCGTATGCTAAAGGAGGGCACATACTATAAGCACTGAGTAATGTGTGAAGTTTCCTGGATAAGTGATCGTGAAAAATTGAGCATCCTTTAGCACTGCAATATCACTGGCTTGCGAATGGTATTAACAAAGTCATAAGATAAATTTTTGCAAATCATATGTTTCTTCAATGGCTCATATTTTGGCTTTGTTTCTCAGCTGGACTCTGTTTCATACAGAATAACTCATTGGTCTCAAAGTAATGTTTTTAGGTTACAGAATATTTCCAGTGTTCTTGTGAAACAGCCATCCCGATCTCTGAAAATGCAGCTCCTGTGGGACATCTCATATATCAGTGCTATGAAACATAACAAACCGGGGCTGCTTCAGACTGATGTAAAGTGAGGAAACAGAGTTCACATGTAATTTCATAGCAAAGTTCATGAGATGCATAGCATAGAAGACATCTGTTGTTTCTGAACCTGTCAGCGTGATTTATTTCCCTGAGATCTAATGAATTCTGATTAGATAGTCCAGATCCCTGACCCTGTATTGTGTAGGTAACAGGAGTACGTTAGCAGTACTGTTACTTACGATAAATTTTCAAAAGTTATATTGGTGTAGAAAACCTATGTCAAAATGTTCTCACAAGAGTTCAAAAGCCACCTTTATTATGATGTTCCTTCATGAGATCCATCACTGTTACACGGTCCCTGCCTGCCAAGAGGTCCGGGTCTGACAGTGGCAGTGCTGCAGCCAGCAGCCAACACTGATGAAGCCCTGTGAAACTCATGGGGTATGCCTCCCTCCTTCTTCACTTACATGTTAAACTTGCAATTATTTTCAGCACTTCTATAAAGTATAGGGGTTTTTTTCCTTCAATGAAAGCCTAGGTTTATCCAAAAGCTTTTACAATAGCTGGCTGTTTCATTACTAGTAAAAAATCTAGGAGATTTGGCTTTGAGGAGATAAAATCCTGACAGAGACAGCAAGGATTCCAGCCCTTCATCTCTGAAACAAGTTTTTTATAGATAATTTCTGCTTTTTTATAGATAATTTCAGAAAGGCTCTGTTACACACTGGTTAATAACATGCTAACCTGCAAAATGCGTTAAAAGATAAGTTAGGTAGATTATATATATGAAGCAAATAAACATTAGTGTTTCAAAACCTAAACTGGGTGATGAGTTCTGCATATCATTTCCCCTTTTTTGCTGCAGCAAACTCTCACCCCTTCCTACCATTATGGTTCATTATAGTCCATTATAGTGTCCTAGCATTGCAGTCCATTATGCTGTTACTTTGAAGAGCTTTAAGTCAGTCCCCCTGATTGTTCATGACTCTTTTCCAAACTGCAGAAAATAACAGTAGCTTAGAACAGGTGAATTTGGTGAAAGAAAAAGCTGGTGGACAAGTGACATCGGAAGCGTTGGTGCGCTGCACTGATTTCATGGTTTTATTTACAAGTTTAGCCATGTAATATTTGTTTTTAATTCGCAGAGTCACAGAATCACCAAGATTCGAAAATACCTCCAAGATCATCAACCTGTCCAATCACTCACCTATCACAAATATTTCCCACTAACCCCTCAGTACAACATCTAAATGTTTCTTGAACACCTCCAGGAGCAGTGACTCCACCACCTCCCTGGGCAGCTCGTTCCAGCACCTGACCGCACTTTCAGAGAAGTATTTCATAACATCCAGCCTGAATCTTCCTTGTGCAACTTGAGGCCATTCTCTCTAGTCCTATCACTCATAAATTCATAAATTTTCAATTTAAAAAACATTTTTTTTCCAGAAATGAAACAGAAAAGGCCTGCTGTAGGCGTACAAAAATACGTTCAAGGTAAGTTGAACTTCAGTATTCAATTTTTTCCCTTAGGTTCCACTTTAAAAGTGGGGACTATTTATTTAAGGAATGGTGAGATAAGCTCCCTTGTTGGTTCTTTTGAGTATTCCTCAGATGGTGAAGCATACTACAAGACTCTAATGTTAAGGTAAGTAGACATCTTCTGGGAATTTCTTCTCTAACAAGAAGGTCAGCTATTGCTTCCATTACAGAGAAATGCCATATTTGAAAGTATTCTTAAGATCAAAGGGCTCCAGGTGATATTAGAAAGCAGTGGCTGTATAATAGGAAGTGCTCAGTCTCTCAGCACTTTAAGTAGACTGGAAAAAATGAGAGAGGGGAGACACGCTCTTCCTGAAAGGTGCCCAGGAGGGAGAAATTTTCCACTGATGTATTGAGCCATGGTGAAATTAAGAAAACAAACTCTGCAGGAAACATGGATTATTTCAGTCTCATGATAAAAATAAAACAACGTTTTCATATTTTTAAAAAGTGCTGCTCAACTGATTATATGTTAAAACGAGTGGGACTAGTTTACAGACTGAAAGAATATTCCCTATCCGGCAAGGTTTAGTTTTGCCTTTGCCCCGCCTCCCCATTTTGGTTCTGACATACCCCATAAATTTGAGTTCAAATGCCGATTCCCCTTCTCCCAAAGAACTGCTGGGCATAGAAGACAGACATCTAATAATGATGAGTAGCTTTCCATGCATAGCCTTCCATGCATGGATATAGTATTGCTGACGAATGTAATAGTGTATTCATTTCTGCTGAAGTTCTAGAATATCAGCACATTCTCTGTAGTATGTGAGTCATGGTAGCTCCAAGGCAGTTTAGCAGATGGTGCTTTGAGCGAAACAGTGTGCCGTATCTGATACACTTGGAAATAAATGAGAAACATATTCCCTATAAAGAAAACAGAACCACAATATTTTTCTGCTCTTTCTATGTGACAACATGTTGACTGAAAGGAGCAAAAAGATCATTGTAAGACATTACGTAGTACTTGCGTCAGTCAGAGCCCCATCAAGGTACTGCTGCTCCTCCATAGTCTCAGCTTTCCCTACCACATCTTCTCCAGCATTATTCCTTGCAATCCTATTCACGTGGACAGTGTTCATGAAATATTGATGCAGGATCTAGCGTAGCAAGCATCTCTGAGGAGTACCTTGAATCTGGAATACCATAGGAAGTTTAGGTTTTTATGAAAATAAGATACATAGAGCATAATCTTATTCCAGCAGTTGTTTCTTTCTTGTTTTGGTTTCTATAGGAAGTTTTCCAAATCGTTTAGTCATTTTAGTGTTCTTCTCAGCCTAATTCATTGATGGCCCAGAGTACTCTAAGGTTATAAGGATTCCAAAATATGAAAAAGAAAGAAGAAAATTCACATACTTTAGTGTCATTCAAAAATGTTTCAGATTAACGGAGTGATGAGACAATAATTGAGAATAATATTTTTTTTAAGAAAAACCAGGACTCTGCACAGCGTTTTAATAGATACATAATCTGTCGAAGAATAACCTGATAATTATTAAAGAGAGGAAACAGGTAAACCAGGAAAATGTTTCTTCAGTTGTGTCTTACAGGCGTTGGCAATCCCTGCTGCAGTAAATTTTAATACTTTTGATAGGGAAGCCTTTCAAATAACTGTTTGTTTGAGCTGCTCAGACCAGGATGTGTCTTCCGTGTCAATGTGCTGTCCTCACTTTAATCATTGCATCCCTTTTGTGAGCTGCATAGCCCTGTTTCATCCAGTTTTCTTTAAGCCTACAGCTTCTTTTATTGATCTCCAGACTCAATAATATTCATGACCCAAGCCCTCTTCTTTAAGATGTTTCCTCCATCATGGATTAGAAATGGTAGCAGGTATTGGACCTACGTAGTCTGTACAGAAATCGTCAGATTGTAGTTTTCTGGACTCTCTCTTTGTGTCAGGCATCAATGTTTTAGTGAATCCTCAAACTATTTAATGCTACTTTTATCTTGGCTTGTTTACGATCTGTTCCTACGGCACTTTTTTCAGAATGATGGATTCCCCATTGCCCCAGTACTCCAAGTCATTAAACTCATGATTTATCCAACCTGGCATTGAGTCCCTGGAACTAATTAAGTTCAAACCCGTTGATTTTACTGTATTTGTGCCATTTTCTTCAGCCTGAATTTCTGTCTGCTAGCACAGCTCAGTAACCCTGGAATGCAACGAACAATTTCCAGGCTGCTTTGGAGGAAAAAAAAAAAAAAAAAAAGCCTACAAATTTTCATAATCTACCATCATGTCTATTTCAGGATTTCTAGAGGATAGAGAACCTCTCTGAAGCCTTCAAGACAATACGTCTGAGTGCATCACAACATAAAATCTATCGATCTATCGTAAGTAATCCATTTCTCAGGATTTTCTTTCCACTCTTTGCAGTGCTGAACAGAAATTAGTAGAGCATAACTGTTGTGCAAAGAGTCTTTGTGTTACATATAATCATTGTATGCATGAGCAGACAATGAAGTGGTCAATATTTCTACTTGATACCTGTATTGTCATAAACGATTAACCTTTTATAACTTTCAGATCAGTACTTGGCTGTGTGATAATGCCAAAACAGGAAAGGTTTACAACAGAATATTTGTGTAAAAGCTGAGGCACAGGTTTCTGATTTCAGTGCACTCAACAATGCAGAGAAAATACACGTTGAAGCACAAGTCAGCGTACTCATAACAGATGAGTAAGAAGGAAAAAGACTTGACAGACCTGAGTTCAAATGGCAGAAATTGAGTGTAAATTCTTATGTAAAATGGTAGAAGATTCACGTGTAAGTAAAAAAGTTAAAGCTGACACTGAAACTGATGACATGTGCTCTTTACTGTACAGACTAGAAAGGTTACTGATGTAACATTAAGTAAAAGAGAAGGGAGAGATTGTAGTTTGCAAGCTGGGGGATGAGAGTTTCTCAGAGAAAGGAATGAGATTAGGTACATGCTTACACGTTACACAATCACCCCATCATCCTAAAGTCCTTATGTCTTTAATATAAATGTTAAAATATTTCTGTATCATATTTTGCATCAAAATAAAATAGCAAAAATCATCCTGTGATGCCAAGAAAGATCGTATTTACCAGTTTACAGACTGCTGAACTTGGGCTCACGTACATAGAAATTGTTTACTGAGGCTTACAGAAAGTGAATGGCAGCACTGGTAACAAATTGCACTGGTTACATGACTACAGTAATATTCAGAGGTCTCTAACAAAATGAGTGTCCCAGTGTTTCAGGTATATTGTTAGAAATAGCAAAGTGATACGACATGAGCTATGGAGTCAGGAAAGAAAAGTATTTCTAAAGACACAGAATAGGCCTCTTTCTCTCTCTTAATAAGAATTCCACAGATCTCGTATATCACTCCTTTGTACCTTGTTATACACTTTGTTTAGATGCCTCTAGCTACATTTCAGTTGACTTTTCTATTGGCTTAGCTCTTTGGAAATCTCATTGTACAATCTTTTGTATTTTAGTATCTGCCATAGCAGATCATCAGAGCTGTAAACGTCAGATTTGTTGCGCATAATGTCAGATCTGTTTGTAAATACTTCATGCAGATGCGTGAACGTAATATCATGTAAAACTATTCCTCTGGCTGTTACAGTTTTTAGTAAGGTAAATAAGTTTATGTGGAATAATGTGTCCTGGAAATACAGCTGGCCCTTGCTGGTCAAGAAAGACAATTTTCCAGATCCTTTGCAATGGCTTTGGAAATCTCTGTCCACTGGATGAAGGACACTGGTAAGGTTCAGCAGACTACTTGAAAGGTGATGCAAGGACAAGACTAACGTCCTTTGCCAGCATCCAGCAGCTGTAAGCAAATACCGGGGAGAGTAAACAGCATTTTCAATAAAAACAGTCTGATTTTAGAGACTCTGTTTACATCTGTCTCAGTTCTCAATGAATTCATAAACCTCAAACCTTGTCTTTCTGTTCACTTTTTGCTTTTGCAAATGTACAAATCAGCAGCTGACAGAATTTTGGCATAAGTCACTTGGCACATAAATGTTGAGTCCATTTGTTAGGCATAAAATATGTATTATGATTAATTTTTTAAAATAGTAAATAATTTTTATGCTTAGTATTAGTCATCTGAAAAAAATAATACTACTCCATGCAGTATTTATATGCATAGATACAGACAGGCTTTTTTTCTTAAGCAAGAGGACTGCATTTTTTAGACATTTTTATCAGTGACTGTGCAAGTAAAATTGATATAACGTTGGCTTGCATGATACATCTTGTATATCTCAATTTCCAATAAATAAGTGATGCCAGCAATTCTTTTAATCTTTCATAAAAGACTTTAGAAAGCAGTGCGAAGATATTAATTAGAAATTTAACTCTTTAATGGGCTGAAAGGACAACTGTTATTCCCCATTTAAAACACTTTTGTATTTGTATCCTGAAAATACTCTCACTTAAGAATTGTTTTGCTATAACCCTAGGAGCAAAAGTTTTAGATTTGTGTGTCAACAAGATGAAAAAATAAGGTTATTTTTTCTGTGCGTACTTAATGCCAAAGAAATGCTATCCACTCATTTTCCTATAAAAATCTCAGCTCCTTTGTCTTTTGCAGACCCATCTGCTCCTGCTAATATCCCACTGAAAATGAAGAATATATTCAGCTGCTTCTTCTATACAGTAAGTACAGATTTTGACACATATGCTCTGCTGCATCTATGAGTCTTTCTTAATTTAAATTCTAGATAAATAAAGACAGACTGGAAGTGAAGGTGGTCAAGTCTCAGCAGACAAAGACCTCAAAAAAATTAATTAATAAAGTGAGATTTGCCAGTATACAAGCTTAGAGAAATTTGCAAATTCAGTTTAAAACACATCTTAACAGGCTCATTAGCAAAACAGATAGAAAAAAGTTAGGAAGAAATAATTAAAAAAAAAAAACAATCTAGAACTGTATACAGTAAGGATTATATAAAATTCATGCCCCAAACTGAAAAACTGAAATGAAACGTGTGTACATTTTTCAATAAAGATTTTACAGTAAAATGTAGGGACAAAACTATGGTTGGCTAATGAACTGAGACTACAGGAATGAAAATTACCACATTCAGTTTCTATCCAAGGTTGAAATGTATGCATTCACACAAGGAATATCCATCCAGAATACTGAAGGAACTGGCACACTATCAAACCTGGTATGCCTCATAGCAGAGGAAAAGCAGAAATAGAACTTCCGTGTACCTTTCTTTGGTAAAGGCTCTGTAACTGCCCTGCCACATCCCCTACTTTTTGCAATGACATCATTTATGTGACAGAGAGGCAGGTTTGGTTTAAGTCTCTATTCTGCAGCAGTCTCTGGGCACATCCCAGCCAGGCAGCTGAACCACTTGTGTACATCTGCTCTTGCATCTTAGCATTGCTTTCTTCCCCTCTAGACAGATTTGCAGATGTGTGGTATATACTGTACATTATAATCAGAAGAAAAAAAGCAAAAGAATGGGACAACAAGGCTATGCATAGCCTCAAAGGACATGGATACCATTTAACAGCCAATGAAAGGCTTAAATTCAAATATTCATAAGTGAAATTGCATGTATCGATTTGAATAATTTTAGCTTTCTTGACCTTCTATTTGCACAGAATATGCAGGAGATACAGCAAATTATTTTTAAACCCACAAACATAAGGTTTATTTCCTCCTACATAGAAAATGATCTCAGTTCATGCATTTCTATGGAAATGCAGTACTCAACTTCCTGCTAAATTCTTATTATGTTTCTGCCAACCTCTTAAAATGTTTTCCTTCACCCTTGTTGATTATGAGAAAAACTCAAGCCGAATGTTGAGGCAAAAGAAGCAGGAATATAACAGAGCTACAAGTGGCTAGCAATTTATGACCTTGTGAGACTGATATACGTAGAGCCTTTTCGTAGAAGGGTAAAAAGGTGGGGAATCAAACTACAGTACAGGAAACTCTGAGCCTGCCCAGTCATCTCTGCCTGTCCTGGCTTCAGCTGGAGGAGTTGTTTTTCTTCATAGCGTTTGGCGTGATGCTATGTTTTGGCTTTAGGAGAAAAACGGTTGATAACATAACGGTGCTTCAGTTGTTGCTGAGCAGGGCTGTACGGAGCCAGGGACATTTCAGTTTCTCATCTTCTAATACTGTCCTGCCAGCGAGGGCTGCAGAGGGGGCACGAGGAGTTGGAGGGACAGAACCAGGACAGCTGACTTATACTGACCAAAGGGGTATTTTGTACTGTATGACACCATGTGAGGAAACTATAAAACTGTGGGCAGCTGGCCCCTGCTCAGGCACCAGCAGGGCCTTGGTTGGCAGGTCGTGAGCAATTGTTTTTTGCGTCACGAGTTCTACCTTTTTTTCCCGATTCTCTCCCTCATCCCACAGTGGATGGTGGGGGGAAATGTGAGGAAAGGGCTGTGTAGCATTCAACTATTTGCCAGGTTAAAACACAATGCTGCCCCCACCTGCCATTGAAGTAATTGTTTTTGTCCTGGACTATAAGCCAGTCTCTCTGTCCCAGAGAGACTTCTTCTTTGAACTGTAGCTTCATTTCCAAACTAAAGACACAACAAAAATCTGTTGAGTCAAGAACAAGCTGTCTGAGTTGATGGCCTTCAACTGCAGTTCACAAGTGATGGACTTTACTATGAGCCCTGTATCACATCTCTCCTGTGTTCACTGATCACACAGTTCTACATAATATTTTTCTTTTGTTCAAATAAATGATGATACTTTCACTGAAAACAACCCATTTGTTCAAGGCCTTGTCTTTGTTGGAATCACTATCCTACTCTGCTCTCGTACATGCAAAAATATGATGCTGAAATACTCCTGAGAGTGCGGTGACAGGTCTGGCTTCTGCTCATTCCACTATCACAACAATTTGCCACAACGGAAGAAACAGAAATGATGGAAAGATAATTCAAAATAAAAATCATTGATGTTGATTTTGGAATAATATCCATTTTCTTTACCCTTGAAATAGTAGCATCACTTTTAGTAGTTACTTCTTCCTACTTTTTTGTTTAGCAGATGTTCACGGTGAGATACAGCAAAATAAAAACAGATCTGGCTCTCCACTCCTAGACCTTATTTCTGACTGCTTCTTCATATGGTTTTATTTTTAAACTCTCTCCAAGGAAGATGTAACTTACTTTAGGGCTTACTTCAAGGAAGTTCCCTACAAGTTCCCATATGTGTCTGCTTAACCTTGAACAGCTCATCTCTGTAAATCAGCAGCAGGCCCAGCAGCGACTGATGACTGTACGGAGCTGAAGGGCTTTGCCTGTTTGTAGCGCAGTCAGCTCGCTAATGAGGAGCTGGCAAGAGGCACGATGCACCCTGGACCTCATTAAAAAGGCTTAGTTTGGCTTGCTGAAACATTACCTCAGGACTTGAGCACTGGCACAGCGCTGCTGAGAGGGAGGCCCTGCTTCCCTGACAGAGGTGGTTCCTTCCTATGTTACTTCTAAGTCCTCCCCGTCACTCTTTCTTCAGATGTGACACAGCGACACTTGCATGAAAAGTGGGTTCAACTCAGAGACCTGCCAGTGGCCACCGTCTGGAGCACGAGGAGACACCTGCAGTGCCTTTAAAGCTTACTCATCAAATTGCACAGACATCCTCCTGACATAAGGGGCACGACATGAGGGGTGGGCACTCACACAGCCTGCCCTGTGCCGTGCTGCCCTCCTGTGCCGTGCTGCCCTCCCGGGAGCCCGCTGCCTGCAGAGGGAGGAAAGGCCCTGAGGCATTGCTCTAGCCAAACCTCCCCACTCAATTCTCTCAGGTATGGCGGCTGTTTAAAAGTGAATGGCAGTAATTAGTACTTCCTAACTGCTCTCATTTTCCTCAACTGTCATGTCCAGATTTGCTGTTTTCAGCTCAGACACGCTGGCAAAAGGGACGCTTATGGAAGGTCAGCGCCAAGTCCAAATCTCTTCAGGCTGCCAGTTGTTTTGCTTGGAGGCTCATCTCTACCCTGGCCTAGCAGAAGAATGAAAACCTGACAAATCTGATTAGTCTTTCTTCAGCCCTCAAGTATGTTACTTTTCCTGCTATAAAAATGGAAACTTGAGGCTCTGGTTGTGCAAAAATTACTTTAGAAAGGAAACGGCGACTTGAGCTGTGTCAGCAGCACTGCCAGTCAGGCGGAGGAGCCAAGCCGTGGACACCCAGGCCTGTGCTGGAGCTTGGTGTGTGGTGCCTGCTGACTGCGGTGCTGGTGGCCTGGTGGGACCAGGTGGGAGCTGGGCTGACCTGGGAAGCCCCTGTGGGAATTTAGACTACTGCTGTGTCGGGCAGTCTCTGGCACAGGCACACAAGTGCCAGCAGAAGCGGGGCTCTCCAGACAGGTTTTCATTTCTAAGACACTGGATGCAGAAGCATTTGGAAAATAGTGAAAAAGCAGGATCTTATCTGCCGATTTTCATTAGTAAAGATTAAAAGCTGGTTTAGGTTAGCCTAATTACTTACTTATATAGCATTATACATTTCCAAGTCCATACAAGAAGCACAGTGTCAGCTGCTTTGCCTGAGCTACTGCGTTTGGTGTTTGGAGACCACCCACATCCTTTGGTTAATATGATGGGAGTTTGCTGGGCACGTGGCCGCTAGGCTATCAACTCAGAGGCGGGATTTATATGAAGAGATATATGAGAAATGCTTTCTAAATTAGCAGTGGGTTTATTATTCGGCAGGAATACCCTGGCCGTGGATCTTTAACAAGAATTGAGCTGTGGTTTTGTTCTACGTTTGTACAGAAATATGATGCGCATAATTATATAATGGCAGCAGCAGACAGCTTTTTGTCCACCAGAGGATGCACACCTGGAGCACACCTTCACAAGAGCACTGCTAGCTATCCATGCCCTTTAAGACATTTGTGTCTGCCGTTGACACTGTACTCTGCCACAGTCCTGGCTCCAGCTGAGCTACAGCCTCCACCTCAGTCTTTATTCACATGATGGAGGTACAGCATATTCGATATGTCCTATGAATTTACTGCCGTGAAACTGCAGTCTTATCAAGTTTTCTTTTCCTTTATTTCACTCTGTCTTTAAAAAAAGAAATGGTTTTAAAATCTCTTGATTTTCAATGTCAAATCATTTTTTTTATATGTTACATTGCTGCTTGTTCCTCTTATGTACAGCTCACATCTGAGACAAGCCATAAGTCATACTACTTGATTTCACCTCTCCTTATGGATACAGCGGTGACAGATTTCTTTAAAATGTAATTTGAGTCCAAAAACTTTTGACTGAGGAGGATTTAAAACCAAACAACCAAACAAAAAAACAAAAACAGAGATATTTCATCTCTGTTGCCTAATATCTCTGCTTAGCCTGAGATAACTTTGATCCCAATTCTTTCAGTTCTTTACTGGACAAAAGCTGAGACGGACTTGGTTCTACTGCTTTTGATGTTTATTTGATGAGAGACTACTTTCTTGACATAGCTACATGGAGCTTTAAGAAACACTTCAAATTATCATCAGAAAGCTACTTTTTGGTTTTCTCTAATTTAAAGAACAAGTGACCCATATTTCACGTCTGTCATTGTCATAAAATAAAAGCAGAGTGGAAAAGTTCCATAAATTGAACTCCCCGCACATGGCATCTTGGCATCTCCCGAAGAAACTGTAAGGAGCCAGTGTTTCCTGATTTTTTCTAGTATTGAAGAAAAAAATGAAATGAATTATGCAAGTTTCCACCCATTCTGGCTGATAACTGATACTGAAAAAAAAAGAGAATTTATCCCCCCCACTCCCCCCCCAAAAAAGCACAAATACCTAAGGAAAGGAAAAGAAGGAAAGTAAGAAGGAAAGAAAGAAAGGAAGAAAAAAATATATGTTGAACCATTAAATAGATCAGCTTTAGCTGAGTACTTAGTACCCAAAGTGCAAACAGCTTATACTTCTGTTACTGTCACTAGCTGCCATTGGAAAAGTCTACCCTTAACCATCTCCCTCAAGCAAGAAAAAAAAAAGTGGTTTTTTTTTATTTTGTTTTAGGTTTGTTTCTCTGTTTGTTTTGTTTTTACTATTCAACTACTTAATTATTTATCTTCCATTTACTTTTTATTTCCAGTATAAATTAAATTCCCTGCAGTAGATCCAGGGAATAGCTGACATCTTTAAACAAACAACAAAAAGCACACTAGTCTGCAAGAGCTGATTTCTTTTGTTTCCATTTGTGGAGCAGGCAAATTATACACTGCAGTTTGAACAAATCTATTCATGTGATTTCATCAAAGATCTTCATTTGTGGTGGTAAGTTCCACCACACCACTTGATATGAGACATTTCTGGCTCCCAGAGGGTGAAGGAGATGACATTTTTGTAAGAGGGGCTGGCTACATGCACGCTTGTTCTCGCACTGGCAAAAAACTAGTAAATGCCAAACTCACAGGGTTTGAGATTGTATATATGTACATATATATATATTAACCACAGACTTGTTTCTTCTCTGAAGGAATCAAAAAGAAGCTTGCTGGAAGCATTTTTCCACTCATTTGTGTTATGTTTTATAGGTCACAGAGGCTAACTTTATAGGTTCCACTTACCCTCAGTCAGCAAGATTTGTTCCATAAGAAAAGTGACACTGTGCCCTTGTCTAAATACACATTCAGTAAAAAGACTTTTTGCAGGCAAAGTTTAAAATTGCACAAGAAATCTGATTAAGAGATTTATCCAACACTCAGACTCAAGACCGAAGCACAGTGAGTTGTAGGAGCGTTGCAGGAGAATGGATGGAACCTTCATTTCAGAAGCGAGTTGCCTTCGTGGGGTGAAGGACATCCTGTGGTTACAGGGATTCTGTCTCTATATCAACATAGCCTAGGAAGTGTCTCCTTAAGAAGCCCCTACAGCTGCTCCAGAGCCAACAGACTCGATGGCTGCGTCAGCAACATGGTGGTCCTGCTCGGTCCTTAGGTGCAGATATTTAATATTAAATATAGACTTGATGAGTGTTGTCAAGCCCCTAGAACCAGCAAAGCCAAATCTCTTCAAGGAAAGCCTTGAGGGAGCACCAGGGTAGGGAAGGTTGTAGGAAAATGAATTGCCCTCAAGGAAATGTGTGAGGGAGCTCCAAGCACTCCGTAACACAGAGAGGAAGTCATTAGATGCCATTAGATGCCAGCAGATCCCGTCAGCCCAAGGTGCTCTTTCAGTCACCTCTCCATGAAACAAGAACATAGAATGTGGGGAAAAGTTAGTGTTTGAAGCACGCTGTGTTTCTTTTTAAAAAATATTTCTTAGATAGCACTGTTTATACACCTGAATTTTTTTATCCTTATGTACAGGGTTTTACTGCCACAAGAGCGGATTTTCAACATAAGTATTTTTTCATTAATTGTTGTGAGATAAAGGATAACATGTTTTTCAATAGATAGCTCTTTTTTTTTTCTCTGAGTATTACTTTAGATTAGTGGCAGCCTAATTGCTGCTGTTTGTCAGAAAGCTAATTTGATCAATCCCAGAGAAGGCAGATCCATGGCCATCCATTGCTGGATATTGAAAATGCTGGTTTGAAGAGGTTATAAATCCATGTTATGTGATCAAGCTGAAGGTTCAAGGAATAGCCACGCTGAAAAATAAGTGGTTATATTCGTGCTACAGTCTTGAGATCATTTCTAAGCTGGTCCCTCTAGAGTCTGACTTAAGAGCTGCTTATAACCTTATGAAATTTGATAAAGCAATCATACAGATCTCTAAATTTTCTAATGTTAAGAGATAAATGTGTAGATTGACAGAGAAAGTTTAAAAAAAAATCAGAGAAAGTTATTTTTTCTGGGTCTTTTCTGGGAGATGTAAAAATGTGAACTTCCCTCTAATTAGACATTCTAGGAGAGCTTTTAACCCATTTGCTTCCCACTGTTAGAAACTTCTCAGGACCCCTGACATTCTCTATATCTTACTCCGAGAAAATAATTGTGTGTGGCCTGTGTTAAAGATCACATGTTCTGATAATATACTTTCTCATTAACGTCTTCAGGAATATCCTTTTGTATCCAAGACTCAAGTATATGCACATCTGCACAGCTTTGCAAAAGCTGTAGGAAGGAAGCATCCGTGTTTGGACAGAGCTGTTAGCTGGCTTGCCTGTCACACAGCTCAAGTAGCAGGTTCTCTGCATGCAGTGCTAACTTCCATGTCAAAGTGTTAATTAATCGTAATGCAAAGGTCACCTCCCTACAACTGGAATTTCTCCCCTGTGCAGAAAAGCAGAGAGAATCAGTGATGCAGAAGAGCATACTAAAATCGCCATAAATACAAGAAGCAGGCTTGTCTATTCCCCGAGTTTCTCACAAAAAAATAGGATGAACACTTTGCATGCTGGAGTACAAGTTCTCACAGATTACATGCACAGACAGATCCTGCTGAAGAATGAGAATCTCTGTGTACTTCATAAAAATTTACTGATTTGTATTTCCTATAAAGTTTGTAAATGGGTAACAAAGTGGAAAAAGGAATGTGATAGAGCCATTTCAACTCCTCCTGGGAAGAAACACACAAAACAATGTACAACTCCTGCATTCACAGCCTCGCTGAGAATAATACTTGCAGGAGAGCAGGGCATGGAAAATGGTAGCTTTGGGGAATACGAAGCTCGAGTTTTTGCTATGGCTATGGGGTCAGTTCCAGCTGCAGCAATTTGTCTTTGGATCTGCATCCTCATATGGCTATGCTTCACCTCAGTCAAAAATTAAATCCAGGAGGATGCTAAGAGGTTAGCTCAGAATGTATTAAAAGTTATGCAAGAAAGGTAAGTGTCCCTGGCCTCTTCTCCTGTGCAAGAGGGGCAGTAAATCGGGTAGAAAAACAATCAGAGCCCTGAATTTGTTGAAATATGTGGCAGAGAAAGAGAAAACCCTTTGTGCTAGCCATTTTCCTGCATGGTGAGTCAGGGAATTTATGTGCCGTTAAGTGCTCGACAAAGACCGTCTCCGAGTAAAAACATTACTCCTTCAAGCACTTGTGAACAGAGAGTCAGGATCAGCCTACACAATTAAGCTTTGCTTTCAGCATCCAGTGTGCTAGACCGATGCGCTCTTATACGATGAGGAAGGAACGTTATCTACAAAGAAGGTTTATAAGGAGTGAATTAACTTTTCATTAAGACAGATCTAACTTTGAAAGCTAGATTTTCTGACACGTGATGAGAGCACTGTATTAGCATGGGAATATGCATGTCTGCCACGCCTTACGGTTGTATGACTGAGATAAACACGTCCAGAAAATCATTCATGCTCTTGGTCAGCACTCGAGTGATATGCGAGGACACTCCATGGTCTAGAGTTAGTCAAGTTATACAGTCATTTGGAGAGTTTAGTTTAGTTATACTCCTTTGAGCAAGTCAGAGCCCCTACTTGCGCAGAGCTGCTTCTCTGAATTTTGTGTGAGAGGACAAAAGCAAACATAATTCCCCGTGCACAGGAGCAGCTGGAAGAGTGCTTGGATTTACCCACGGGACCGTGCCCGATACGTCTCAGTGTTCATCAGACACTCACAATTTTTGCACCGGTGTTTACTTGTGCAACTCTTGTTAACTCTTGTCAACAACTTCCTTATACATCTGCTGTGGTGTGCGCTGGCTGTGCTACTATAAATCCTTGTACTGAATGTAGCTCTAAAGCTACCAGAGTTTCACAGGTATCAATCCTCCAACATAATTTTTAGAAATATAAAATTAGGCAGTAACGTTGTTAACTTGGAACTCATGTATTTTCAGCTCAAGAGCTTCCTAAAAAAACACATGGCAGAAAAGCAAAACAAACAACAACATAAATTCCGAGTTCGGTGCAATTTGCAGCAATGATAGTTGTTCCAGTCCTGTCTTACACGGCCAGAAAATATTTAGAATTACTTATATGTACGTGTGATCCACTCTGCCAGACAAAACCGTGAGCTACATAAAGACAGATGTGAAAGAGCTGTGTATTCTGTCACTTTACTGGTAGATTGTATCATACGGAGACCAGCTGGAGTCAGCGAAATGGTTCATGCAACTGTTCGTATTTATCTAGAAGTTTTCAACATGTTCATTGAAACAATACTTCTTTTTTTTACTCAAGAAAAAAAGTGTGCAGAGAAATAGAAATTATCGGAGCTATTCTGTAGGATGCTATAGCGGTCAAGGCTTGTTGCCTTCGTTTCAGTTCCATGTGGAGATGGGTGGAGTGTAGCAGTCACCAGACAGACTAAAACAAAGCGCTTGGAGCTGGCAGCCAGACCGATACGACACAGTAAAAGTTGGCAACAAAGCCTGTGAATCATTCCAGAAGTAAAATGGTAGGGATTTACGCTTTGGACAAATATTCCTCTGCAGTAAAAATATATGAATCTTCATCAAGAAACAAATCTAAAAGAGGATTTTTTTTTTTTTAAAGGGCTTCAAAATTAAATACCTCTGTTGTCCAGTAACTCTGGAGTTTATAAGAGAAGACCATCCATTCCAGAGACCAACAACACAACCTGTGCAGCTAGGCAGCGAGATAGCAGTAGGAAATGACTTCACAGGAGCTTATCACATCTGGTTTTAAAGCTAGTAGATTTCTTACTTTTTTTCTTTTTTAGTACTGCAATCTCTGTATGTCCCACAAAACCTTTTTCTCTGGCAGGATTTATGGATTAGATGACTGCTTTTAATTTATATGGTTTTTAATCTATTTATGAGCAGGAATTTATATGCTTACATAAATACACCTACAGTACAGTGTACGGGTGTTCCCGCAGCTTCCTATCGCTTCTGTGAATAGCAGTTTGGGTTATATCAGCAATGAAGAAAACTTCATCTTCCTAAAAGATCGATATAAATACTTATTACATAGACTCTCTTGATTAATTATCAGAAACCAAAACCAAACCAGAACAGTAGTCCATTAACTGAGCTACATAGCTATTTTTAATTTTTGCTAATATATATAATTGTTATCTGGATTTAATTTTTGACCATTTGTAAACATCTTCTTACATTCTGAATATGGAATTCATTGACAGAAAGGGTGGTTAAACACTGGAATAGGCTGGATTCCTCCTCACCGCCCAAAGTACTTTGAAATGACCACGTGGCAGGATCTAGAAGAATACTATGGGATATTTTCCGCTGATGTTCAAATATTGCGCTGCAGAGATTTCAGCGTAATAAAAAAATAGATTATCGTGAGATGGTAGACAGGTAATGTTATGATAAGTAGGCTCTTGAGTTGGGCCAAAATCAAAACGACCCAAACTGAACGGTGCAAAGTGAAAGATGAGGCAGATCTCTTTGCACCCGATCCCTTCGAGGCCTAGATCTCTATGTTTTGCCATTGAAAGTCCCTCTGATGAGGCACAGCGCAGAAAAACAAGCGTGTAAGCCAGACATCAGTCTCAGCAAAGTAATAATATATAATTATCAAAGATCACAATGCAATCTCTCAGGGTGAAACTACCCAAAAGGCATCTTTACTTGCATCCTCACCAGCTTCATTGGTAGTCAGCAAGTGAAACTCGATCTTATAGCTCTTAATAGATTTCTATATATTGGCATTGAAAGAAAGGATTTCACAGGCATCGTAGCCTGCAGTCTGCTAGAGTCTATCTTTTCCTAAAGGGATAAATTACAGAAAAGTAGTTTTTAATAAACAGGAACAAAAGATGTGAGAGTGATTTGAAATATTAGCAAGTTATTTCATGTTTTAATACATTTTTTAAATCTAGATATAAAAATAACCTTGGGTATTTATATACGTAGACATAGTTCTGTCTGACAACATTATAGTTATAATGTCAGAAAATCAGGGTTCAAAAGAGGAAAGTCTGAGCAACGCTCAGGATTTATTTTCATCTATAAAAAAGTTGTTGAAGTCCTGTTCAATTTTTTTCTATTTCTTTTTCCAAAGTCAACATTATCCTGACTTTTCTGGGTTTTTTTCTTTTTTCTTTTTCTTTTTTTTCCCCAAGTTTGTCCTTAGATAGCCTCAACAGTAGTGAAATGAGTCAGAAGATCCAATGTTTTCTTTTTTTTTAAATAACAGTTGTTTCACAACCGTATCAAAAACAGAAGTCTACTTTCCCTCTGCCTCTATAATACTGACGCCTTCATTGGCATGAAAAGAATTGTTGATAAAATCACTACGAGTAACCCACCAAAATCTATCTGAAAGTTTGTATGGGAACTGTTAGGTCACGGCCTGCAGTAGCGATTGAGCACCTGGTGAAGAGGCGTGGCTAGCCCTTGGAGCACAGGTGCAGACAATTCACCTGTGCAATGGGACAGATGCACCCTGGGTAAACCTCCTCCCTCATTTAAGGGCTGGCAGCGGAGGGGGAAGCATCTGTTTTTGGAGATCATCGTCTCTCTGGAAGTTTTTAGTGAGCCTTTCCTTTGGAATAAGGTAAGTGTTCTTTTCTTATTATTGACCTATGACTAGCACCTTTCAAGTGGCATCATGAAACTGGATGGAAGCAAATTAATTTGTTTCCTTCTCTGCCACAAAGTCAGATAACAAAAATAGCTTCTAAAAGCACCGATCAAAGAAATGATGACTTAATTGTATTTAATAAATAAAAACAGGAACTTGAAAAAACTACAAAACCAATAGATGGTAAAAATAACAAGAGAATTAAAAACAACTCAGTGATACATGATGAAGGGATGTACCTTATGTCACGTTTTAAGTAAGAAGTGAGGACCCTCTTACTCTTCTACTTAACTAAGGCTAAATAGATTCGAAGTAAGTATGAATCTGAACAACGTAATCAGAGAAAGGGAATATTGTATTACTTCAGCAACTAAACTACAAGAATACAATATTTAAAAGAAGTTAACAACTTAAAAAATAGCTTTATATCCTTGACATAAATGATAAGTGAATGAAAAAGAAAATTGGTTTAAAGGATGATTACTGTAATCCTTTAAAAAAAAAAAAACACCAAGATTAATAACAAATAATATAGTAGGAACTCAAAAGCAAAAGAAAAACTAGGATAAATGATCAGCTATTTCTGATGGAGGAGGGGAAAAAAGGCCATAGTAAAATATTTTGGTTGATTCAATACGAATTGCACTTTGTATTGAATGATTAAAACATAATTATAAGTGGTATCTGTGATGTTTAAAGCGCCGAAAACTACTTAATTTAATAAAGCAAGCAATGGAAAACTAAGGAAAGAGAGAATGCTGTAAAAAAAAAAAAAAAAAAAAAAAAAAAAAAAATTCAGCTTCAATGAGGCATTCAGTGAAGAATATAGAAGAAGGAAAAAAAAAAAAAAAAACCACTAAGTGTAAGTAGATGCGGATGTGTCCCGTTGCTCACAGGCCCTCCAGTGGATGCACCCAATTGCTAGGCACACCCTCATGTAGAAGCACCCTGTTGCTGTTGAGACAGTCCTGTAGACCTTATTATGTTTCTGCCAGTTATTGCAGTTAACACGCTTTGCTTCTTGCTGCTCAGTACTATTGTAAATTAGGCTTTATTGCTACATCCAAATAACTGTTTTGATAATTTTAAAGCAAATTCTCCCAATGAATATTCTAAACTGTTACTAATCTACCCAAATTCTTGTCCTTTACTAGGGCCTTTTACAGTATTTTCTGGAAAATGTTTCATTTATATGGTCAATTAAAATACCTTGCTTTAACCATTATTGCTTATATGTGAAAGACCCAAACCAGCCCTGCCCGATGAGAACTAGATTCAAATGTACTATCAAATAAAAAAAAAAACACCACTATATTCTGTATTTTCTTATATGACTTGATGGAACAGTCTTGAAAGTATTTGTGTGTTAGTGATCCTTTATACTGGAAAATATTATACGAGCTGCATCGTTGAACTTGTATTTTGCTCCTGGAGGCAGCCCTTTCAAAACACAGCTGAGCATCTCAGCCAGCACTCGGTGGCAAGGCTGGAATTGCTTATTTTGTGCATGTACTTGAGTTCAAATTTTCCAACACTGCTGGCAGCTAGTAGGATTTTTCTTAAGAAAGAAATGGAAGAGAAATCCTTATTTTGGTATTCCATCTAAAGGAAGAGTTTTCAAACAACCAGAAAAAGAGGCACAACTTCATAGTCTTGGAAATCTCTGTTTATGGAGTTTGTAAGGGCTGAGGGGCTACATAAGCAGGATGCTGTTAGTTTGAACTATTATCAGTTTTAAAGGATGCTGAGTTTGTGGATTACTGGTATTAATAATGTTTAGCCAAAAAGGAAACTGCAGCTTATAGTCTTACAGCTCACTTATTCAATTAAAAAGTTTGGCCCCACATTTGATCCTGCAGCCAAGAACTGATTTCTGGTCACTGTACCCTGTGGTTAGAGGATAACACAGATGCAAATGCCAGCCCTGAGGCTATGCTCCCTTAAGAATGCAAATACTTTCATATAATAAGGTAAGGAAAATACATAAGATTTCCAGGAAAGGAAATCAGTGTATGCTCCTTATCAGCGCTGCTCCTAGCTATACTGGCTCCTTGTTAGCGATGCTTTTAAAATGCATTGAATAGTTGAAGCACTTACTCCAGAAGAGACACTTGTGCTGAAAGGATGAGTAGAAACAACATAAACGGGTTTGATTGTTTGTTTTAATTATCTGTGAATCTCTATTGCAGATTTGTTGTCTGTCATGGCAGAAATACAGTGTTTATATCTTGGAAGGAGTATCAATTACTAACAAAGATGGTGAAGAAAGAGCACAATTGTCCATGACAAATTACACCACAAACAGTACCATAATCTGGCATGCTGAATTCTCATACTTCAGAGCTCAAAGAGAAGAAGAATACATAAATTCCGGTGTGTTCTCTTTCTCTCTCTTGTTCCCCTTCCCTCTGTCCTTAAAGGAACTGTGTGACCAAAAGTGGTGGAGCCCAGCTCCCCCTCTCCTAGCCCCCATTTAAGGGCTAACAGCCACTGAGGAAGGATCCCTTCTTGGAAGTTGCTTCCTTTGGGAGTTTCTCTGCGAGCCTAGGATGTGGATGAGCTTTTTCATTTATTTTTGATTATCCCACCAATAGGTCTGTGGCCTACGGATATTGTAGTCAACACTCTGATCTCCCTTGCTAAAGGGACCCCCCCATCATGTCCCTATGGCAGATGAGGACACCCCCTCCGATGACTGATGTAGTTGAGCAGCTGCAGAAATCTGGCCAAAGGGTACGGTACAGGCGGTTGGGGCATGCCCCTGAACAGACTGTAGTGATGACCCAAGATGGAAATAAAGCCTGTATCTCACCCTGGAGGGTGGACCTTCTCCTGCTTGTACCCCTCAAACCTGGGTATTAGTCTCTATGAGTCTTCAAGCCTCTAGGATGATCGGAAGGAACAAAATACCATCATAGCGTTCCTGTGAGATCTTGTGTGACACCCAGTGAACCGTCTACATTGGACTGATGGAGCACAGGATGGGCCTTAACGTCAAGACGACATGCCTCCAGTAATAACATGAAGCACGGGCTCATGAAAGAGCATGAACATACACTGTATACTGATTATCACTCTTATTAAATAGTGTTATCGTGACGGGCAATGGTATAGCGTTGTGGTGTGTCAGATCTCTATGTATTAGGGAAGGCTAGAGCCTGGCTCCAAGTCTTCAAAAATCCATTAAAAGCCATTTCAAATATGTGAAGAGCATATTTATTGAACCCATCCTTCCTTCATCTTCATCTTCATCTTCATCTTCATCTTCATCTTCATCTTCATCTTCATCTTCATCTTCATCTTCATCTTCATCTTCATCTTCATCTTCATCTTCATCTTCATCTTCATCTTCATCTTCATCTTCATCTTCATCTTCATCTTCATCTTCATCTTCATCTTCATCTTCATCTTCATCTTCATCTTCATCTTCATCTTCATCTTCATCTTCATCTTCATCTTCATCTTCATCTTCATCTTCATCTTCATCTTCATCTTCATCTTCATCTTCATCTTCATCTTCATCTTCATCTTCATCTTCATCTTCATCTTCATCTTCATCTTCATCTTCATCTTCATCTTCATCTTCATCTTCATCTTCATCTTCATCTTCATCTTCATCTTCATCTTCATCTTCATCTTCATCTTCATCTTCATCTTCATCTTCATCTTCATCTTCATCTTCATCTTCATCTTCATCTTCATCTTCATCTTCATCTTCATCTTCATCTTCATCTTCATCTTCATCTTCATCTTCATCTTCATCTTCATCTTCATCTTCATCTTCATCTTCATCTTCATCTTCATCTTCATCTTCATCTTCATCTTCATCTTCATCTTCATCTTCATCTTCATCTTCATCTTCATCTTCATCTTCATCTTCATCTTCATCTTCATCTTCATCTTCATCTTCATCTTCATCTTCATCTTCATCTTCATCTTCATCTTCATCTTCATCTTCATCTTCATCTTCATCTTCATCTTCATCTTCATCTTCATCTTCATCTTCATCTTCATCTTCATCTTCATCTTCATCTTCATCTTCATCTTCATCTTCATCTTCATCTTCATCTTCATCTTCATCTTCATCTTCATCTTCATCTTCATCTTCATCTTCATCTTCATCTTCATCTTCATCTTCATCTTCATCTTCATCTTCATCTTCATCTTCATCTTCATCTTCATCTTCATCTTCATCTTCATCTTCATCTTCATCTTCATCTTCATCTTCATCTTCATCTTCATCTTCATCTTCATCTTCATCTTCATCTTCATCTTCATCTTCATCTTCATCTTCATCTTCATCTTCATCTTCATCTTCATCTTCATCTTCATCTTCATCTTCATCTTCATCTTCATCTTCATCTTCATCTTCATCTTCATCTTCATCTTCATCTTCATCTTCATCTTCATCTTCATCTTCATCTTCATCTTCATCTTCATCTTCATCTTCATCTTCATCTTCATCTTCATCTTCATCTTCATCTTCATCTTCATCTTCATCTTCATCTTCATCTTCATCTTCATCTTCATCTTCATCTTCATCTTCATCTTCATCTTCATCTTCATCTTCATCTTCATCTTCATCTTCATCTTCATCTTCATCTTCATCTTCATCTTCATCTTCATCTTCATCTTCATCTTCATCTTCATCTTCATCTTCATCTTCATCTTCATCTTCATCTTCATCTTCATCTTCATCTTCATCTTCATCTTCATCTTCATCTTCATCTTCATCTTCATCTTCATCTTCATCTTCATCTTCATCTTCATCTTCATCTTCATCTTCATCTTCATCTTCATCTTCATCTTCATCTTCATCTTCATCTTCATCTTCATCTTCATCTTCATCTTCATCTTCATCTTCATCTTCATCTTCATCTTCATCTTCATCTTCATCTTCATCTTCATCTTCATCTTCATCTTCATCTTCATCTTCATCTTCATCTTCATCTTCATCTTCATCTTCATCTTCATCTTCATCTTCATCTTCATCTTCATCTTCATCTTCATCTTCATCTTCATCTTCATCTTCATCTTCATCTTCATCTTCATCTTCATCTTCATCTTCATCTTCATCTTCATCTTCATCTTCATCTTCATCTTCATCTTCATCTTCATCTTCATCTTCATCTTCATCTTCATCTTCATCTTCATCTTCATCTTCATCTTCATCTTCATCTTCATCTTCATCTTCATCTTCATCTTCATCTTCATCTTCATCTTCATCTTCATCTTCATCTTCATCTTCATCTTCATCTTCATCTTCATCTTCATCTTCATCTTCATCTTCATCTTCATCTTCATCTTCATCTTCATCTTCATCTTCATCTTCATCTTCATCTTCATCTTCATCTTCATCTTCATCTTCATCTTCATCTTCATCTTCATCTTCATCTTCATCTTCATCTTCATCTTCATCTTCATCTTCATCTTCATCTTCATCTTCATCTTCATCTTCATCTTCATCTTCATCTTCATCTTCATCTTCATCTTCATCTTCATCTTCATCTTCATCTTCATCTTCATCTTCATCTTCATCTTCATCTTCATCTTCATCTTCATCTTCATCTTCATCTTCATCTTCATCTTCATCTTCATCTTCATCTTCATCTTCATCTTCATCTTCATCTTCATCTTCATCTTCATCTTCATCTTCATCTTCATCTTCATCTTCATCTTCATCTTCATCTTCATCTTCATCTTCATCTTCATCTTCATCTTCATCTTCATCTTCATCTTCATCTTCATCTTCATCTTCATCTTCATCTTCATCTTCATCTTCATCTTCATCTTCATCTTCATCTTCATCTTCATCTTCATCTTCATCTTCATCTTCATCTTCATCTTCATCTTCATCTTCATCTTCATCTTCATCTTCATCTTCATCTTCATCTTCATCTTCATCTTCATCTTCATCTTCATCTTCATCTTCATCTTCATCTTCATCTTCATCTTCATCTTCATCTTCATCTTCATCTTCATCTTCATCTTCATCTTCATCTTCATCTTCATCTTCATCTTCATCTTCATCTTCATCTTCATCTTCATCTTCATCTTCATCTTCATCTTCATCTTCATCTTCATCTTCATCTTCATCTTCATCTTCATCTTCATCTTCATCTTCATCTTCATCTTCATCTTCATCTTCATCTTCATCTTCATCTTCATCTTCATCTTCATCTTCATCTTCATCTTCATCTTCATCTTCATCTTCATCTTCATCTTCATCTTCATCTTCATCTTCATCTTCATCTTCATCTTCATCTTCATCTTCATCTTCATCTTCATCTTCATCTTCATCTTCATCTTCATCTTCATCTTCATCTTCATCTTCATCTTCATCTTCATCTTCATCTTCATCTTCATCTTCATCTTCATCTTCATCTTCATCTTCATCTTCATCTTCATCTTCATCTTCATCTTCATCTTCATCTTCATCTTCATCTTCATCTTCATCTTCATCTTCATCTTCATCTTCATCTTCATCTTCATCTTCATCTTCATCTTCATCTTCATCTTCATCTTCATCTTCATCTTCATCTTCATCTTCATCTTCATCTTCATCTTCATCTTCATCTTCATCTTCATCTTCATCTTCATCTTCATCTTCATCTTCATCTTCATCTTCATCTTCATCTTCATCTTCATCTTCATCTTCATCTTCATCTTCATCTTCATCTTCATCTTCATCTTCATCTTCATCTTCATCTTCATCTTCATCTTCATCTTCATCTTCATCTTCATCTTCATCTTCATCTTCATCTTCATCTTCATCTTCATCTTCATCTTCATCTTCATCTTCATCTTCATCTTCATCTTCATCTTCATCTTCATCTTCATCTTCATCTTCATCTTCATCTTCATCTTCATCTTCATCTTCATCTTCATCTTCATCTTCATCTTCATCTTCATCTTCATCTTCATCTTCATCTTCATCTTCATCTTCATCTTCATCTTCATCTTCATCTTCATCTTCATCTTCATCTTCATCTTCATCTTCATCTTCATCTTCATCTTCATCTTCATCTTCATCTTCATCTTCATCTTCATCTTCATCTTCATCTTCATCTTCATCTTCATCTTCATCTTCATCTTCATCTTCATCTTCATCTTCATCTTCATCTTCATCTTCATCTTCATCTTCATCTTCATCTTCATCTTCATCTTCATCTTCATCTTCATCTTCATCTTCATCTTCATCTTCATCTTCATCTTCATCTTCATCTTCATCTTCATCTTCATCTTCATCTTCATCTTCATCTTCATCTTCATCTTCATCTTCATCTTCATCTTCATCTTCATCTTCATCTTCATCTTCATCTTCATCTTCATCTTCATCTTCATCTTCATCTTCATCTTCATCTTCATCTTCATCTTCATCTTCATCTTCATCTTCATCTTCATCTTCATCTTCATCTTCATCTTCATCTTCATCTTCATCTTCATCTTCATCTTCATCTTCATCTTCATCTTCATCTTCATCTTCATCTTCATCTTCATCTTCATCTTCATCTTCATCTTCATCTTCATCTTCATCTTCATCTTCATCTTCATCTTCATCTTCATCTTCATCTTCATCTTCATCTTCATCTTCATCTTCATCTTCATCTTCATCTTCATCTTCATCTTCATCTTCATCTTCATCTTCATCTTCATCTTCATCTTCATCTTCATCTTCATCTTCATCTTCATCTTCATCTTCATCTTCATCTTCATCTTCATCTTCATCTTCATCTTCATCTTCATCTTCATCTTCATCTTCATCTTCATCTTCATCTTCATCTTCATCTTCATCTTCATCTTCATCTTCATCTTCATCTTCATCTTCATCTTCATCTTCATCTTCATCTTCATCTTCATCTTCATCTTCATCTTCATCTTCATCTTCATCTTCATCTTCATCTTCATCTTCATCTTCATCTTCATCTTCATCTTCATCTTCATCTTCATCTTCATCTTCATCTTCATCTTCATCTTCATCTTCATCTTCATCTTCATCTTCATCTTCATCTTCATCTTCATCTTCATCTTCATCTTCATCTTCATCTTCATCTTCATCTTCATCTTCATCTTCATCTTCATCTTCATCTTCATCTTCATCTTCATCTTCATCTTCATCTTCATCTTCATCTTCATCTTCATCTTCATCTTCATCTTCATCTTCATCTTCATCTTCATCTTCATCTTCATCTTCATCTTCATCTTCATCTTCATCTTCATCTTCATCTTCATCTTCATCTTCATCTTCATCTTCATCTTCATCTTCATCTTCATCTTCATCTTCATCTTCATCTTCATCTTCATCTTCATCTTCATCTTCATCTTCATCTTCATCTTCATCTTCATCTTCATCTTCATCTTCATCTTCATCTTCATCTTCATCTTCATCTTCATCTTCATCTTCATCTTCATCTTCATCTTCATCTTCATCTTCATCTTCATCTTCATCTTCATCTTCATCTTCATCTTCATCTTCATCTTCATCTTCATCTTCATCTTCATCTTCATCTTCATCTTCATCTTCATCTTCATCTTCATCTTCATCTTCATCTTCATCTTCATCTTCATCTTCATCTTCATCTTCATCTTCATCTTCATCTTCATCTTCATCTTCATCTTCATCTTCATCTTCATCTTCATCTTCATCTTCATCTTCATCTTCATCTTCATCTTCATCTTCATCTTCATCTTCATCTTCATCTTCATCTTCATCTTCATCTTCATCTTCATCTTCATCTTCATCTTCATCTTCATCTTCATCTTCATCTTCATCTTCATCTTCATCTTCATCTTCATCTTCATCTTCATCTTCATCTTCATCTTCATCTTCATCTTCATCTTCATCTTCATCTTCATCTTCATCTTCATCTTCATCTTCATCTTCATCTTCATCTTCATCTTCATCTTCATCTTCATCTTCATCTTCATCTTCATCTTCATCTTCATCTTCATCTTCATCTTCATCTTCATCTTCATCTTCATCTTCATCTTCATCTTCATCTTCATCTTCATCTTCATCTTCATCTTCATCTTCATCTTCATCTTCATCTTCATCTTCATCTTCATCTTCATCTTCATCTTCATCTTCATCTTCATCTTCATCTTCATCTTCATCTTCATCTTCATCTTCATCTTCATCTTCATCTTCATCTTCATCTTCATCTTCATCTTCATCTTCATCTTCATCTTCATCTTCATCTTCATCTTCATCTTCATCTTCATCTTCATCTTCATCTTCATCTTCATCTTCATCTTCATCTTCATCTTCATCTTCATCTTCATCTTCATCTTCATCTTCATCTTCATCTTCATCTTCATCTTCATCTTCATCTTCATCTTCATCTTCATCTTCATCTTCATCTTCATCTTCATCTTCATCTTCATCTTCATCTTCATCTTCATCTTCATCTTCATCTTCATCTTCATCTTCATCTTCATCTTCATCTTCATCTTCATCTTCATCTTCATCTTCATCTCATCTTCATCTTCATCTTCATCTTCATCTTCATCTTCATCTTCATCTTCATCTTCATCTTCATCTTCATCTTCATCTTCATCTTCATCTTCATCTTCATCTTCATCTTCATCTTCATCTTCATCTTCATCTTCATCTTCATCTTCATCTTCATCTTCATCTTCATCTTCATCTTCATCTTCATCTTCATCTTCATCTTCATCTTCATCTTCATCTTCATCTTCATCTTCATCTTCATCTTCATCTTCATCTTCATCTTCATCTTCATCTTCATCTTCATCTTCATCTTCATCTTCATCTTCATCTTCATCTTCATCTTCATCTTCATCTTCATCTTCATCTTCATCTTCATCTTCATCTTCATCTTCATCTTCATCTTCATCTTCATCTTCATCTTCATCTTCATCTTCATCTTCATCTTCATCTTCATCTTCATCTTCATCTTCATCTTCATCTTCATCTTCATCTTCATCTTCATCTTCATCTTCATCTTCATCTTCATCTTCATCTTCATCTTCATCTTCATCTTCATCTTCATCTTCATCTTCATCTTCATCTTCATCTTCATCTTCATCTTCATCTTCATCTTCATCTTCATCTTCATCTTCATCTTCATCTTCATCTTCATCTTCATCTTCATCTTCATCTTCATCTTCATCTTCATCTTCATCTTCATCTTCATCTTCATCTTCATCTTCATCTTCATCTTCATCTTCATCTTCATCTTCATCTTCATCTTCATCTTCATCTTCATCTTCATCTTCATCTTCATCTTCATCTTCATCTTCATCTTCATCTTCATCTTCATCTTCATCTTCATCTTCATCTTCATCTTCATCTTCATCTTCATCTTCATCTTCATCTTCATCTTCATCTTCATCTTCATCTTCATCTTCATCTTCATCTTCATCTTCATCTTCATCTTCATCTTCATCTTCATCTTCATCTTCATCTTCATCTTCATCTTCATCTTCATCTTCATCTTCATCTTCATCTTCATCTTCATCTTCATCTTCATCTTCATCTTCATCTTCATCTTCATCTTCATCTTCATCTTCATCTTCATCTTCATCTTCATCTTCATCTTCATCTTCATCTTCATCTTCATCTTCATCTTCATCTTCATCTTCATCTTCATCTTCATCTTCATCTTCATCTTCATCTTCATCTTCATCTTCATCTTCATCTTCATCTTCATCTTCATCTTCATCTTCATCTTCATCTTCATCTTCATCTTCATCTTCATCTTCATCTTCATCTTCATCTTCATCTTCATCTTCATCTTCATCTTCATCTTCATCTTCATCTTCATCTTCATCTTCATCTTCATCTTCATCTTCATCTTCATCTTCATCTTCATCTTCATCTTCATCTTCATCTTCATCTTCATCTTCATCTTCATCTTCATCTTCATCTTCATCTTCATCTTCATCTTCATCTTCATCTTCATCTTCATCTTCATCTTCATCTTCATCTTCATCTTCATCTTCATCTTCATCTTCATCTTCATCTTCATCTTCATCTTCATCTTCATCTTCATCTTCATCTTCATCTTCATCTTCATCTTCATCTTCATCTTCATCTTCATCTTCATCTTCATCTTCATCTTCATCTTCATCTTCATCTTCATCTTCATCTTCATCTTCATCTTCATCTTCATCTTCATCTTCATCTTCATCTTCATCTTCATCTTCATCTTCATCTTCATCTTCATCTTCATCTTCATCTTCATCTTCATCTTCATCTTCATCTTCATCTTCATCTTCATCTTCATCTTCATCTTCATCTTCATCTTCATCTTCATCTTCATCTTCATCTTCATCTTCATCTTCATCTTCATCTTCATCTTCATCTTCATCTTCATCTTCATCTTCATCTTCATCTTCATCTTCATCTTCATCTTCATCTTCATCTTCATCTTCATCTTCATCTTCATCTTCATCTTCATCTTCATCTTCATCTTCATCTTCATCTTCATCTTCATCTTCATCTTCATCTTCATCTTCATCTTCATCTTCATCTTCATCTTCATCTTCATCTTCATCTTCATCTTCATCTTCATCTTCATCTTCATCTTCATCTTCATCTTCATCTTCATCTTCATCTTCATCTTCATCTTCATCTTCATCTTCATCTTCATCTTCATCTTCATCTTCATCTTCATCTTCATCTTCATCTTCATCTTCATCTTCATCTTCATCTTCATCTTCATCTTCATCTTCATCTTCATCTTCATCTTCATCTTCATCTTCATCTTCATCTTCATCTTCATCTTCATCTTCATCTTCATCTTCATCTTCATCTTCATCTTCATCTTCATCTTCATTCTTCATCTTCATCTTCATCTTCATCTTCATCTTCATCTTCATCTTCATCTTCATCTTCATCTTCATCTTCATCTTCATCTTCATCTTCATCTTCATCTTCATCTTCATCTTCATCTTCATCTTCATCTTCATCTTCATCTTCATCTTCATCTTCATCTTCATCTTCATCTTCATCTTCATCTTCATCTTCATCTTCTTCTTCATCTTCTTCTTCATCTTCTTCTTCATCTTCATCTTCATCTTCATCTTCTTCTTCATCTTCATCTTCATCTTCTTCTTCATCTTCATCTTCATCTTCTTCTTCATCTTCATCTTCATCTTCTTCTTCATCTTCTTCTTCATCTTCTTCTTCATCTTCATCTTCATCTTCATCTTCTTCTTCATCTTCATCTTCATCTTCTTCTTCATCTTCTTCTTCATCTTCATCTTCATCTTCTTCTTCATCTTCATCTTCATCTTCTTCTTCATCTTCTTCTTCATCTTCTTCTTCATCTTCTTCTTCATCTTCTTCTTCATCTTCTTCTTCATCTTCATCTTCATCTTCTTCTTCATCTTCATCTTCATCTTCATCTTCATCTTCTTCTTCATCTTCTTCTTCATCTTCATCTTCATCTTCTTCTTCATCTTCTTCTTCATCTTCTTCTTCATCTTCATCTTCATCTTCTTCTTCATCTTCATCTTCATCTTCATCTTCATCTTCTTCTTCATCTTCATCTTCATCTTCATCTTCATCTTCATCTTCATCTTCATCTTCATCTTCATCTTCATCTTCATCTTCATCTTCATCTTCATCTTCTTCTTCATCTTCATCTTCATCTTCATCTTCATCTTCTTCTTCATCTTCATCTTCATCTTCATCTTCATCTTCATCTTCATCTTCATCTTCATCTTCATCTTCATCTTCTTCTTCATCTTCATCTTCATCTTCTTCTTCATCTTCATCTTCATCTTCATCTTCTTCTTCTTCTTCATCTTCATCTTCATCTTCATCTTCTTCTTCTTCTTCATCTTCATCTTCATCTTCATCTTCATCTTCATCTTCATCTTCATCTTCATCTTCATCTTCATCTTCATCTTCATCTTCATCTTCATCTTCATCTTCATCTTCATCTTCTTCTTCATCTTCATCTTCATCTTCATCTTCATCTTCATCTTCATCTTCTTCTTCATCTTCTTCTTCATCTTCATCTTCATCTTCTTCTTCTTCTTCATCTTCATCTTCTTCTTCATCTTCATCTTCATCTTCTTCTTCATCTTCATCTTCATCTTCATCTTCATCTTCATCTTCTTCTTCATCTTCTTCTTCATCTTCATCTTCATCTTCATCTTCTTCTTCATCTTCATCTTCATCTTCTTCTTCTTCTTCATCTTCATCTTCATCTTCATCTTCTTCTTCTTCTTCATCTTCATCTTCTTCTTCATCTTCATCTTCTTCTTCATCTTCATCTTCTTCTTCATCTTCATCTTCTTCTTCATCTTCATCTTCATCTTCTTCTTCATCTTCATCTTCATCTTCATCTTCATCTTCATCTTCATCTTCTTCTTCTTCTTCATCTTCATCTTCTTCTTCATCTTCATCTTCATCTTCATCTTCTTCTTCATCTTCTTCTTCATCTTCTTCTTCATCTTCATCTT